>NW_008824753.1:173379-262132 GCF_000699105.1 Pygoscelis adeliae | reverse complement strand
TCAGGAAAAATATGTTGCACTTTTATTTTGTCCTGGCTGTTCCCAAAGCAGTGAAGTAACTGGTTCATAGGCTGCCTTCAGCTCAAAGTTGGCACCCGAGGGACTTGGGACCTCTTATTGGTGTTTGTGCCTGTTCATATGCAAGTTCCCAAAGTGTAGCTTTTTTTTTTGAGGGCAGAAATATCAGTCCAAGAGATGTAGGTATTGAATGGAGTTTGTGTGATTATGAGAGCTAAGGCAGGTTGTTATCACTCTGAGAGCACTATTTTTTCAGGCTAAATTTATGCCCCCATTTGAAGCAGTCCAAACTCCAGTGACATTGGTAGAGTCAGGTGAATGGTTGTGTGAATGGCCACCCATCTATAGCCTGAATATTCTCTTTAATATGTTTTATTTTGATTCCATTAATACAGAGCAGCATTTGACATTTTTATAAGTTGATCATTTCTATGTAAGGCTCTATATGTATTTACAAGAGATCCACGGAGTACTGATTGGGTTAAACCTAATTTTATTGTGATAAAGAAAAAGCCGCAGGGCCCTATCCTGTCAGAGGCTGGATACTCCTTATATTTCTAAACAGCAGATTGGACCCTGTTAGAATATAAATTATGCTAATAAAATGCATAGTCTTGTACCAGTTCTAACTTGTATAATCCTTCTGGTTTTAGCATCTGTATTTATTTTTATTGTGATGATTCTCCTAGAGGCACAGAAAAAAAAGTCCGTATTTACTTTTTTGCAGCTGTAATACATGTTTTTTTCAGTAGGTTTGTTTGTTCAGATGTCTGCATTTTTTCTGATTTATGGGCAGAGCTATGGTGCCGCTATTTAATGCCCACAAATGGAAGAACATAACTAAACCACCATAATGTGCTTTTTTTTTTCGTTTCTTTTTGAAATGTCAAACTGAGTAACATAAGCCAGTTTAAGGAACGAAAGCACTGAAGGATCACTGACTATGATATTTGATCATGGCAGCAGTTACTGATATTGGCAACTCAAAGTTAAGACCAGAATTTTCAATAAAGATTAGGCCATTAACTCACTTGGGGTCCCTGTGAAAATTACCGCCTAAATTCCATGCCTGCTTAGCTGTGTTGAAAATGGCCCACAGACTCACAGAGGATTGAAAAATAATGGCTACTTCTGTTTTTCATGAGATGTGTGAAAATGCTTTTGTTTTCTGCGTTGCAGTAAATTGTAATGAGTTTTCTATAGCTTTTACTGCTAGCTTATAAAAAATATGGTCTGTAGATTGATGCATTTCTTGCTTTGTTTCTCAAAACATTTTACAAATTATTGTAATTCCTGATTGCTATTTTGCCTGGTCCCATACAGATTATAGACAGCAGACTGGAATGTAGTGGGTATGATTTCAAGTATAGCTCAGTCCTCACAACCTATTTCACATTTGGCTTTAAAGACAAAGTGGAAAAACTGAATCTCTTCCACCTTCTGCACTCATGAGCAGTTTCTCACAGAAATGATCTGATGCTGCTGAGCCACTCGTCAATATGAGGAAGGGGTTCACAATCAAACTGAAGGAATTATTCATGCAGAAAGCTTAGTTCAAACCTACTGCAGAAACTGTTGTGCTCATTGAGCTTATGTCCAGAGAGCTTAAATTTTTTCCATGTTTGTCTTTGACAGAGCTTCAGCGGAGCAGGATGTCTGCTCAGGGAACAAAATGCCTCCTGTTCCTAGTCAGCCTAGCATGCAGGGCTGTCCAAGGCGCACACAGAGAAGATGTTAATCTTTTTCAAAATGGAGAAATGGAGGCTAAAGTGAAGGGACAAGATCACCCAAATTGTATGCAGTTTACAGATGGTCTTAAGTTACTGGAAAACAACAGGCTTTGGAAAATCCTGCAAAACTGACAGGGTGGTCACTCTGCACCACTCTTCAGTCAGATGGCCTGCCTTTTCTACCAGTGTATCTTCATTAGCATTTGACTTTGTCTACACCGTCCCATTGTCACGTGTTTTAAGACTTCTTACTCTTGAAACTTTTGAGTGGTGGTAGAAATATTGGGTCCCTGTATCTTCCTTTGCCACAGTGAGCATAGCTGTTCCTGCTGCTGTGCAAGGCTGGGAGAATTTCAGAACAGTATCTGTGTGGGTAGTATCTGTGTTTGTCAGCATGCAGAAGGCTCTCAAGAGGACAGGGCCATTTTTAACTCTCTGTTGTATTTTTGCAGGGATGTTCTACATTAATATAACATGCTTCAGAGCGTGCAAGTCCTGGTATGTGTATGCAATGGTTTCTGAGCAGCCTGTGTGTTAATGCTTTCTTTTTCAGTTAGAGCTCCATTTGTTTTGTTTTTAAAAGAGCTCTCCACACATTGAGCAGTTCCTGGCATGTAGCATCTCTCTGGCAGTGTTCTGGCGTTAGGGTTTTGCATAAGCGCTGACATAGTTAAAAGCTATTTCTCAGATAAACAGGAGCAGCATTGCAGGTGGATGTGGATGAATCTATAGATTGTCTCCTGGATTGCAATGCACTGCAATTATTGCTCTGTGAGGGTGATGCGTTAGTCCTGGTCGAGTATTTTAATTCTCTAACGCAAAATAATGTTATATAAATGGTGATATAAAATAAGAAAAGACAAAAGTGTCTCTGTGGTTTATTTTACTTGGTAATAAGCTTAATTTTAACTAGTTTATTAGCATTTCAGTACTGATGTCACACAATAGGGAGTTGCAGAAATTTCATCAAAAGAATTTAATTATAACCAATTCGTTTTGGCTTCTTTTCAGCAAAGCATTCAGGCATAGGTTTAAATCTGTTCCTGTTCAGCAGATAACTTAAGTGCATGCTTAAATCCATGTGACTGACTTAATCATATACTGAAGTCTTGTCAAAGTTGAAATGCACCTTTTGTGTCTTTCCTTTAAAAGAAATATTGCTAGGGAAATGCTAATGACAGTGAAAAATTCTGGAGATTGTAAAGATGCATCACATCTTTCACTCCATAGGGAATTTAGTGAAAAATAATGAATGTTTGCTTTAAAGCATTATTGGTTATCTTTTTCTATTTGTTCTGAACAGCTTTCCATTTAGTATCTTGAACTCCAACACATCGCTTTAACCTTTTTTTTTAGGCAGGAGGAGGTGAGGGGGATGGAATTTATTTGCCTGTGTGGCTGAAAAAAGCAAACACACCAAAGGAAATCCTAATAGTTTCACTAATTCATTTGTCAAAGGGGGATTTCATTGAAAGTGCACCTCCAAAATGCTATTAACAGGCTTGTTGAGGGATAGCAAAGTATTGATGAAAAGAATTAAGTGCATGCTCAGAAATAGGTGTTATTTAGGAATGATAACTGCAGATAAAATGCATTACAGCTCCCCATTGGGAACTCTTGATCAATGGTTCATCAAGGCCTAACTGATTCCTTGAACAAAGTGTTAGCAGGGGAATGGGTGCGAGGAAAGGAAAATCAAACTTTCCTAAGTTAAGCTCCATGCCTAATACAAATACTCTTTGTAAAGATTAGATAATGCAATAGTCTGTCAGCTCTTTATGCCGCACATCTTCCTATTTTGGCTGAGTTCAGAAATGAAGATGAATGTAGGTGTCTCATCCTAGTCAGTATGGATTTTTGTTCATATTGCAATGAGTACAGTATTTTTCATATTATCCTGCTGCACAGTTTGGAATAGTGCTTTTTCTCAGGAGCAATCCAGTTCCAACCTCCAACCTGGCTGACTGGGAGACTAATTCCCAGAGCTGTATAGACGAATAAAACACAGCTGCTGCTGCCATTATGCCTGGCTTAAAGCCAGCCAGATCGATCTTTTATTTCCTGACATCACTAAATTCATCTGAGGGTCTCCTGATAAATATTTGGCAATGGATCAGTTAGGCTTCAACAGAGAGGTGTATCTGGGCTTCCTTCTTGCTGGTTTGTAATCCCTAATTAGAGGTTGTGGAAGCCTGGCTAGCTGACCGGGGACATGTAAACATCGAAATGTTAAGTCGCCGTTCCGGCGAAAGGCGTGACAAAGTGCCCTCCGTTCCGGCGAAAGGCGTAACAAGAGGTTAATTCATAATCTCAGGAGCATTGCAGAGTATATCTTTGTTGTGGGAGCACTTTTACGATGATTTGTTTCCCATGCCCATGTCTCAAGTTTCAGGTTTTGTAGTAGACAAAATATGAGTGGTGCAGGTCTTCAGCCAGCCTCTCCAAAGGAAAACTCTAGAATACAGTAATGGTGGTTATTAAATACATTGCACAACTGCATGCTTCTTGTCCAGGCATTGTTAAAAGCACGTTGCAAGTGGTGAGTAAGTAGTTCAGGTCTGCTTTTGCTGACTGGAGAAGTGATGTTGAAGGCTAAATCCTGAAGGTGCAGTGTCTCCTGGGAAATTGACTCAGTGCTCTCGTGTCTGAATGAATGTAATGGGACCTTACTATTCCAGAGGACAAGTTTTTACGTGACTCATCTGTGGTCAAATAAGAAGTCATTTCAACATCTAGGTGGATCAGGAACTGAATGCAGGCTGGTATTCAGTGCTGACAGAACTCAAGTGAATGGCACTGGTTTATGTATACCTGATGAACACTAGTTTTAGCTGGTGACTGACCCCCAGTTTTGCATCTGTTCTAACTGCTGGTACATGTTTTATACAATTTTATTTGAAAAAGGGAAGAATAGCAGAAAGAGAAAAGAATGTTTTAGAAAGGTGATAAAATAAATAATTAAGGCAGCTTTAGATATTTAAATAGAGGTAACATCAAATGCAGAGGAATGACTGAGGTAGTATATTGAAACAGACAGCACATTTTTTATTCATTCTATGAACATTTTTGATGTGTCACAATGTATTTCAGACAACATTAGAAAATGACAGTAAACTAAATGTTTAACATTTTTTACATATACAAAAAGAGAAGGGAAGATGACTTTTTGTGTTACCAGAGTGTAAGGAAGCCAATAGCATACAGTCCTTGTCTTGGATTTGTCAGCTGTAACTGAAGAATAATGTGGTGGGTAGACCACTTTATTAGGTATAATTTGCAGCTGAAGTTCTTTCAACTCCTTCCTTTTATTTAATTTAGCAATGGTATACACAGAATGACTCCTAGTTGAAATGAGGAAAGGCAGATCTGTTGATCAGCAGCTCTAAACCATTACTAGTTCTGGGTTCTCTTAGGGTGGATTGTATTGACTTTAAGGCCACAAATCATGTTCAGGTCCTTTATATTACCCAAACTCCTTGATACGTACAAGGCATCCACTGTATAGCGTAGCTGCTCATTGGAAATATGGCTGCACTGCAAGACGGTGTTGTCTTTCCAGCTGATAATTGTGGGTTGAATCCTTGCTGTGAAGTTCAGGTGTAGGAAGGAGGTTCAGCAAGTGTTCTAGACACCAGCTGTTGTACCTTTTGAAATATATTCCCAAACTTACAAAACCAACATAATCAATGGTGATTACCAATCAATGGTAATCAATACCTGCTTGCTGTTTTACTGTCAGTGCCAGTAAAACAGCAACCAGATATATCTGTAATCATCTTTAATAAGGACTTATTATCTTTAATCATTTGGGATCTTGGACTCCCTGAATCTTTTTACAAATGAGCACCAAAATCAGTGATTGACTTGACAATAGGAAATGACTGAGCTGGAAGAGAGAGAAGTAGATTTTGTGTAAAGGGATACATCTTAACAGGAAACAGAGAAAGAACTTTATTTTACAATTTCTGAGTGCACACATTTCCTACTTGAAGCTTTCAGTGCCTCTGATAATTTGGATGATGGTAGTATAACACAATTTTGCTACAGTATCCTGGCATTAGCGGTGAATGAGGCATGTACAAAGATTGTTTTAACCATGGCACAGTCTTAATTCACCTTGTTGTACTGCAGTTATTTTGTGTACTCTTTTCTATGCCTTTAAATTGGAGGGGAGGCATCCTTGAGAACAGAGAATTCTTGTATAGGTTCAGTTCTTTCTCGTTGAAACCATTCATCTACTTACACTCCCCCTCCTGCTACTAATTGTCTTTGATACAATTTCTTAATGAGTTTTTTCTGTGATAGATTATTGAATTATTATACAACAATATCTGATTTGATTTTCTTGCTTGCTCCATTTTGCACTTTACTGCCATAAGCCAAGGATGTTGTTGCTCTGCCAGACGTTTTTGCCATCTGCACCTTGCCACTCTGAACCACAGGAAAGCAGAACAATACATATCATCATCTTCAGCTGTGCTGATGTAGCCTCTCTTGACAAAGTCCTAACCTCAGCATTTAGGAAACCTTTTCAGAGGTCACCTTGAAGGGCATATTGAAGTGCAAACTGAATCACATGTTAAAAATTGGTAAATTATGTAAATGAAGCAAAATGGAAAAGATTCAAAAGATCATTTGAAGATATTTGAGAAAACAACTTTCTCTAGAGAATAATGAAAGTGGAAAGTCATGAAGCACGTAAGAGAAAAAGATTTTGATTCAAAACCAGATGTTTGTTAGATTTATCACTCAAGACATTTAGTTTTTCTTTTGAAAATTCAGGACCGAAGGAGTTGCAATAAGATTTGAATTAATCAAAATTGTTGAAGGGACATTTAAAAGCTGTGAAGAGAATCAACATTACTCTCTATACAACACGCACGCACAAGAAAACATCCTGCAGATTTCTTTCAGGTCCACCTTTTTCTCAATGACTACGGAATGCATTGTAGTTGGCAGAAAAGCAGCTGAATACATTCAAACAAAGAGAAGCAATGGTTTTTTCAAGGTCAGGTAGCTTGGGGAAAAAAAGACAATGATTTTCTTTTGGGGACTGTGAAGAAAGCAGGAGGAGAATGTGTTGCGTACCTTGAAGTGTGTTGAGATCGGACTGGTATTTCAGTAAATGTCAGTGGAGTGCCCTTGCTGCTACCACCACCGCTGACGGCCATTCAGTGGCCAGGTGTGTCTTCCCACAGCTGGGTGTGTTCAGTGGAAACCTGGTTGATGCTGTCTTTGACACTGATTTATGTACAAATGGCAGAGGCAGCTCTTTCATAATGATTGTTGTTATCGCAGAAGAGCACTGAGCAATAAGGATTGCTTTTCCAATTGCCGATAGGCAAGTTTTCTCTCTTTCAACTCTATTCATGTAAGTGTCAGTTTTCATGTAAGAGCATCAGTGAGAGACAATTAGATGAGTAAGACTAGGACACTGGAATGGCTCTCTGCTGCTGGATGTCACAGTTTTGCCATGTCCATTTAAGCCATTTAGGGGTTCAGTTACATGATACAATATCAGGTGTCAGCACAGAATGAATACATGAGTTACCACTTTCTATACGGTAAAATCCTGGCCCCAGTGGGACCTGCATGTTGTCTTCCATGGAGCCAAACTATTAACCTTAATTTTAGGATTTTTGTAATCTCCTTCCCACTTCCGCACATGGTGATCCAAATAATGCTCGCTTGAGTGTGTGAGATGGTGTATTACAGTGCTATAGGAGATTCCACTGCATGGCAACTGCAATAATCAGTGAATTTTGTTCTCTAGCATACTGTCTTTAATCTTGCAATGCAGAACGTATGGGATGCTGCTGCCTGCTAAGAAATTCGTTGAACTTTGGCTGCAGAAAAATCACACATTTCCAACAGAACTGAAATTAATGAATTCTAGGTTCCTGTGGATATTTCTTTCCTAATCTCTGCTGTGGTAACTTGGCTTTGCCATCTGTGTTCTCAGTGAGTGTCCAGCACCCTTGCTATGGTACAGAACCACAGAATTGTTTTGGTTAGAAGGGACCACTTGAGATCAGGTAGTCCAACCCCCTCCTCAAGCAGGACAGCTAGAGCAGGCTGCCCAGGACTGTGTCTAGTTGGGTTTTGAATATCTCCACAGATGGAGACTGCACAATCTCTCTGGGAAACCTGTTGCAGTGTTTGACCACCCTCACAGTAAAGAAGTGTTTTCTTGTGTTCAGATTGAATGTCCTGCTTTTTAATATGTGCCCATTGCCTCTTGTGATCTCAGTGGGCACTATTGAGAAGAGTCTGACTTTCTCTTCTTCATTCCTTTCCATCAGTTATTTATACACATTCATAAGAACCCCTCTGAATCTTCTTTTCTCAAAGCTGAGCAGTCCCATCTCTCTCAGTCTCTCCTCATATGAAAGATGCCAAATCATCTTTATAGCCCTGTGCAGGACTTGTGCCAGTAAGTTCATTTCTTTCTTGTACTGGGGAGCCCAGAATTGGACACAGATATGGCCTCACCAGTGCTGAGTAGAGAGGAAGGATCACGTCTTGTGACATGCTAGCAATGCTTCTCCTAATGCAGTCCAGGATACTGTTGGCCTTCTTTGCTACAAGAGTGCTTTTCTGGCTCATGGTCAACTTAATGTCCGCCAAGACACCAAGGTCTTTCTTTGCAGAGCTACGGGTGTCAAAAGCCATACTAAAGGCAAGGTAAACAACATCCACTGATCTCTCATCCACAGAGCTAGTTACCATATTGCAGAAAGCTATCATGTTAGTTAAGGATGATTTCCCCTTCATAAATCCATTCTGACTACTCCCAATCATCTTCTTGTCCTTCATGTGTTTGGAAATGGTTTCCAGGGTTAATTGCTCCATCACTTTCCCAGGGACTGAGGTGAGAATGACAGGCCTGTAGTTCCTGTATCTTCCTTGTTGCCCATGTTGAAGATAGGAGTGTATTTGCTCTCTTCCAGTGTTCAAGAGCTTCTCACTATCCTCTAGTGGGACAGAGAGTCCTCTCTTGTCTTGTATGATATTGCCATTTCTTGTCCAGTACTTCCAACCACTGTGCTGGCAAAAAAACCAGCCCAAGTGCTTACTGGCAGGGCACTATATATTCTAGAGCAGACGAAATGTGTATCTGTTACACTCCCATTTCAGTCTTTTTTTCTCATTCTGGGTACTAATTTTCAGTATCTGCTGCAGCTAGTCACCAGTTTTTACAAAAATTACGGAAATCGAGTCTGTCTGAAATCTGTGTGTCTACGAACCATTTGACTTCATTTTTTTGCTTTATAATTATTTGTTGAAGGCATATAATGGCAAAAACTTTCCAATGACAAAATGATCCCACTGGTGCATGCCATAGGTTTGCAGTGATTAAACAAAAGGAGAATATTTGAGTTAAAGGCGAACATGCGAGTTAGAGCTTTTTCTCAGTGATACTTATTGGAATGAGTGCTTTTCCAATTAGCCTTTCACTGTCATTTATCTGAAATTGCTTTTTTTGAATACTTACTTTGAATTCCTGGAATGTGCTTGATATCAAACTGCTAAGGGGGCAGAAGGGAGAGACCTTATTCCACATTGAGCTGGACTTTTTGAGGATTTAATATGTCCCTTTTCCACACGCTCGTTTATTAGATTTTGTGATTGGGTGTGGTTATATTTTTCTATTCATCCCATAAGGATCAGCTTGTGCTATGTATGGTAAAATGGAGAATGTGGCTTTTTGCTTCCACATCTTTGGTGGGGCTGTGCAGCATCCATCCTTCCATCCAGGAGTCAGATTCTGGATTCCTCGGTCTCCTCGCTCCTGATCCAGGGGCAGCTCCTAGCATGCTCCTTAGACACCACAGAACTGTCAACATTACTGTGTAGCTCTTTGAGGAGATTAGAACAGGCTCTGAGATGCAAAACTACTCTCTTGCTTGATCTAGGAAATACAGAGGCACTTTTCTGATCTAAAGGCCTTCTTCCACCCATTCCAGACATGTTTGAGCAATGTTCTGCTGGAGTAGCTAGCCATTTGGAATAGACCTGTTTGCTGTGTGCCTGGAAGAGCTATAGTCTTCCCTGTGAGGCTGGGGTGACACTGTAGAGAGGCTCGTGGCATGTCCGGGAGTGAATTTGCCCGTATGTGGACCCTGCTATGTCCTCCTAACAGCCAGGTTTAGAGATGGACAAATGAACACTTTCCACGTGCCCTTATGAAACAATTTCAATGCAAATGAGCAACATGATATTTTAAAACACAGTTTCACAGACTGTGTATGTTTATTTCTGGTCTCAGTAGGATGCTGTGCAGAGTTATAGCCTTTAAGGGTCACTAAGTCCTTATCTATTCCACAGCTTTTATGTTTAAAGTTGATACATCTCCTTAATCTCCTTTTTTTTTTTTTAATAGCATATTAAATTCAAGGATTCAAATATCACTCTTTCTCAAGATTTTTCCATGTGAACCTTTCTAGAGGAGATTAATTTATCAGAGGAGCGTTAAGGAGTCCTGTTCTATATAGATTTTTGTGAAAAGTGGCATGTTTGGGGACTGAGAAACAAAGCTGACGAGGGCATAAAATGCAGTACTTGAAGCATGTTTCTTCATTCATTCTATTATTCTCTTTCTCCTCAAAGACTGTTTATCTCATTCAGCTTAACATCATGAATCCACAATGTAAATAGCATGAATTAAGAGGAGGACATTGAGATGTCCCCATGTCAATTCTGACTTGGTGATCGCTTCACCTTCTGTCCTTGAAACAATTATCCAGTGGGAATTTTAGGGTTGCACGCAGACAACTTGTGTTCTGATTGAACAGACTTAAGTGGAGTTAAGTAGGCAAGAATTTGACACTTGTTACAGAGGTTGTTCTTATGCAACTTCTAGGTACTCTTTTAAGTGGTGGTGGTAGAATCTGATGAGAAAAATTAATGCTAAAGGAAAATGAGCTTTAACAGACAGTTAACTACATCCTGCATAATAAAAATGTGTTTTTAAGCTGAGAGTGATTTGGGTGTCTCTCCCTTGTTGACCCCCTTTGAGATAATTTAGAGAGGCTTGAATTTTGACACTTCATGAAAATTAGACCTGCCGGGATGTGAAGTGGGGTGCCCCGAATCCCCTCTCATGTCTGCAAGTCATCTCTGAGATAGTGTGACAGTGAACAGCAGTACAGTGGTGGGATGTGGTTCAGTGTACTGCCTAGTGCAGCAACACACTTTACAAGGGAAGAATTCCTTGGGTAAGAATGAATCTTAACATTCCCTTTTCTGTGTCCTGTGAGCCTCTGATATTCCCTTTGGGATATGGTTATGCATGGAGTGTAAAGATGCATTTGTATTAATAAGCATATAGGTTTGGATCACTTCCTTTGGTTTATCAGGAACTAGCAGCTCACCTGGTCCTCCATTTCAAGCTGAAATGGAAGAATAAATTAAACAAGTCTTTTATCTCAGCAGATTTTTATAAAAGTGAGTGGGGAATGAAAGGTGAATTGCATTTTATAAAGTAGGAAATTAAATTGTCCTTCCACCCTCTAACTCAAAAATCCAGGAAAAGTCAGGAAATGTTCCTTGCTTTCTGGATGTATCAGTATTCCTCCCCAGGTCTGGGCTGCTCAGAACATACAGGAAGGGCTTTAGGATTTGGGAAGGGTGGCTGGCTGGGTCTTTTCCTGCATATAAAGCTGTTTCTTGTAAGAAGTATGTATGGTACCTGAAAGAGAATTTGTTGATTTGCAACAAGAGAAGAAACACCTAGATTGATCCCGCAGTGCTTCACCTCACCCACAGGGTCTTCCTCTATGGTCCTTATCAGGGACGAGTTCCCTTTTCTGACCTCTACAGTCAGTGACTGGGCAGCAGGATTAGGTGGGGGGAAAGCAAAGGTTTTATGCTACTGCTTTTTTCTCAGGGAGCACAGGCTGCTTCACCTTCACACATCATGCCTGGATCAAAGGTTGGAGTTGCTGATGAAGGAATTGAGGGTGGGGCTATACTCTTTGCCAGAGATGCGTATGAATGTGATTGGTCCCCAAGTTGGGAGTAATGTATATTACTAAACATTATGCAAATTGTGGCAGAAATGGCTGTTCAGGATTCTCCTGGCAGCATTTGTTCTCCAGTTGTCCCTCTATCCTAAGAAATGCAGTCCGATGGCACGAATAATTTAATGCGATTAAAAGCTAGCCCCCAGTGAAAGGAGTGATGAGGGAGATTCTTTACTTATTCCCCAGTAGTCCTGAGTAGGCTTGCTCATGAATCCTGTAACCTTGGCAGCAAGAGAACCTCTTTTTGCTTTGCTATCTGCAAGGAAATGAATTACACAAGCATAGAAATTCATGAACGCTGAATACTGCAATTAATTTTGTTAAAGTCTCTTTATATATTTAGTTTGAGAAGAGGAAGTAAGGAGAAGCTTATCACCAACTGTGAGTCTGAAGCCACAAATCTTGCACAGCTTTCACTTTGAGATAAAAATGAATCTATAAGGAATCCAAAACCCCTTTGTTTATTTTATATATTGTAAGAATGAGAAATGATGAAGGCAGTAATGTAGTGTTAACATCACAATCCCCATATTGAATTGATTAACATGGAGAAAACACATAAATAGCTTTTTTATTACTAGTCTGAAAACTTTATAATGGCATTTATTGGAACAGAACTGAAATGTGAACGGCAGAACTTTATAAATCTCAGCTCTTAGGTAGTGGCCTAAACACTGAAAATGTTTTTTTAAAAAAAGAGTCCAGACTTTGAACCTTGCCAGTGTTTTCCATTTAATCTTTCATTTGTACATATTAAACAGGCAATCATACTGCAGAGAAGTTGGATGTAAAGCTGGATGTATTGCATGTGCAAATTTTCTCTCTTTATGGCCAAAACAGGTGCATGTAAGTGTTTCATCAGCACACCCATTAAGTTCCCAGTGGTAAATTTAGCCACAAGCATTCGAGAGGTGCTTACTTTGCATTTAATTTAGATCTAAAATAAGAAGTAGCAGGTTTATTTAAAATGCATTACATTCAGCTTATTTAATATTCTTATTCTCATATATTCTTATTCATTATGTATATATATAAAAAATAAATGAGAAAGTCACAGAAATACCCACACAGCTCAAAGTGGTGAGGGTAGTTCTAAAATAGGTAAAATCTGGCTTAGCAACCAGCCAGTCATTTCGTGAACTCTATTTGAGTGAACTTAGAAATAACCTCACTGAAGTCAGAGAGCTTCTCCCAGACAGAGCAACCCCTTTATCCTCTCTTTTTAAGTTGCACCAAATATTCCTAATTTTTCATGCTGCTGCCTAGGGCTAGCACTGTAGGGAGTTGTGCTTGTTTTTCATCTTCCTTTTTCTTATCCTTTCTTGTGGGCAGTGTCAATCAGCTTGCAAATTGCAGCATGCTCACATCTGATTGCAGTGGAGGTTTCTTTGCCACGTACTTACAAACTTTACAGTGTTAACTCTTGATTTGGCACAGCCTCACTCTGCCATAGGTGAGAAGATGCAGGGACTTCTGCTTGTGCATCACCCACCTTTCCACGACAGCAGTGCTTTGTACCGCATTAGGAGTTGTGTTTTCTTTGGGAGTTGCATTGAAGACACTTAATATGTGAAATGTATTTTTTACCACATCTGTTCAAAATGGGTGGCCAGAAATCATAACTGCTGGATAAGGGGGATGATGGTATGATAAAATACAGTAAATAAAACTGGTATCTGGAATTAAAAAGAAGTATATTCCTGACTGTCTGGCAAGTTGCACTGAAGGGAGATGGCTGCAAAGCTGAAGGTGATTTTTCTTCATAGGATGAGATATATACAGGCCTCTGTATATATAACGGGCCTCTGAGAAGTGTACTTGAATGCCGTTTGTTTGAAAACTATCTACTTGGCAAAATTTGGACTAACTATACACTAAATCCTTAAATTTCAATCAAAATATAATCATCATCTTTCTACCGTTTCAACATGTCCTCAGCCATAATCATGGGATTCAGCATGGTGAGGGATTAAATCAATAACAAATATCTGGGATTCTCTGTTGTATTTTACTTGCTTTGGCATGCTTTTGTTTATTCCCTTCTCTTTCAGAGGATGGAGTTTTACTGCACTCCATCCTTACAATATCTTTGTAAATAAGAAGAAAAGAGAAAACTTACTACTTACACTTGTTCTTGAGTTTAGCTTGTATCTTCTTACCAAAGTTTTAGAACTTTTAATAACTTCAAAAACTCTTCTTCAATTGCCCGTTAGGGGGCAGGGGGAAAGAAAAGCTATTTTTTTTCCCTGTCTGACTTTTTTTTCCCTGACAAAATGGTCTTTTGTGGCAAAGGGAGCACATTTTCCCACCCTCATCCCTTCCTATCTTGTTTCATCACAAGTCACACTCCATTAGAGTCCTAATGTTTCTATCAATAAATGATGGATTTGCCAATGGTGATTTAAGTTTAAAATTACTTGCAAAAATTTAATGAAGCCTGCAAATCATGAATTAGATTTCAAAGAAATTGTCTCTGACAGTTAAAAACTACAGGGCCAAAGTAATTTCAAGGGTGGCATTTTTTCACCTCTATAAATTTTGTATCAGGTCAAAACAGAGGTGGTTCTGTAGGAATTAGTATTATTTTTTAAAGCAAATCGCTATTTGTCTCTTGCTGCAGTAGCTTTCTCTTACTGGTCTGTGGGAGGGTGGGTGACATGATCCTGCACAAAAAAATTCATCTCTGCTGCAGCTAGCTGTTGTGAGTGCCAGTCTGCTTCTGATCTATATTTTCCATTGGTTTGAATGACAGTTTCTAATCCCACTTCCCAATCATGTGCCTTCGTTACTAGACTGCTCAGACTGCTTGTCTGCTATGGACAAAAATGATACCCTGAGGCTCTCAGCCATTGTATTTCTAAACGGGGTTATATTTTTATAAACCCAAGTGTTCTTTGCAGGTTTAAACTGTCCCTTTTGGCAACCACTTTGCCTGTGTAGGAGAGGACGCCTGATGCTGGTTTGCAGTTTCAAAAGGAAGAGAATCCCTTTACTTAAAAGTGCATGTGGGGAATTTGCTGTTGCTTGAAGCATATTCATTAGTTAATTAGATTTGTGAAAGATAATGAGAAGTTTCCTGTCCTAAATTCAGAATATTTAATGCAATTTGGAAACAGTTGTAAATCTATCTAAAATAACCAGAAGAACCATAGTTATCCTATTGATTCTCTCCTGTCTTTCTTTTCCCCCAAATGCAAGGAAATAAGAGTAGTCAAAACTATTTCACCCTCCCACCCCCCCCCGCACCACCCCCCCCCCACACGTTAAAAAGGGGGAGGGGGGCAGAGAGTACTTCTAATGCTTTAATAATTGTGCCTATAGGCTTTGTTTAGATTTGGTGATTTTCTCTGTGCTGTGTGGTAACGGTGGTTACCTTGTTTCTGAATGCTGTCGGTCTCCCATTTGGTGATGTGAGCTACAATTTTACAGACAAACTAAAAAGCTTTCTAATACAGCTAAAAAACAAACAGGAATGATATGCATTGTTTAGATGTGGCATAAATAGATAACACAAATTCTTCTCCTCTCTGTTAATTTTGTTTGAATTGACCCTGCAAATGAACTCTTTTTTCATCAAACTTTGGTGCATCTTTTCCATTATTCACATAGACTAGATATAAGGAAGAAATTTTTTACGCTGAGGGTGGTGAAACACTGGAAGAGGTTGCCCAGAGAGGTGGTGGATGCCCCATCCCTGGAAACATTCAAAGTCAGCCCCTTTGGACGGGGCTCTCAGCAACCTGACCTAGTTGAAGATGTCCCTGCCCATGGCAGGGGGGTTGGGCTAGATGACCTTTAAAGGTCCCTTCCAACCCAAACTATTCTATGATTCTATGCTTTACATTGATTGATTCAGAAATTGTGGGGTTTTTAAGCCCCTCACATAGTTTTGGTGAAACAGTCATCCACTGAATACTCAGCTTTCACAGTTTTCCACTACTTTTTTTCTAATTTGTTAAATGATTACTCTTTTTTTCCCCATGTGTCTGCATAAGCTGTCTTGGTGGGAGGAAATTCAGCCGTGGCTGATTAGTCTAAGCATTTCTGTTGTCCTGTTTATGTTGTAGAAAGAGGTGAGTGCAATGGGTTTAGTAATTGAAACTTGTTTCAGTCCTCTCAGTTAAGGATGCCAGGACTCATTTACTCCATGTATGCTGGGTGTCATTTTTCATCTGCAAAGCTGCCTTATGCAAAACCTGAATATCCATTGCTTTTGATTTGCATGGTTTCAACTCTGTTTCCAAGATTAAATTGTCTGTGGCACATTTATCTATCAACAAATTGTTTGTCTATGTGATGAGACATTCCTTTTTGCAAGATGGATACTGTTCTTTGTATCTTAGCCTCCAGCTTAAAGCACTTGTGATTCTTGACTGAATGCTTCTCTTACAGACTTCCGTGTGGATTTGGCTGTAAGGTCAGTTGTTACCACTAATGTGAGGTTAGCAAAGAAATCATTACTGCTCAGTGAAATCTGTTCATGGGGATGTGGCCTTTGCAGTTTCAGAACAACTGGAATCCAGTCCCTGTCTCAAGACTTCTCTATAGTGCTATTATGGTCCTCATCATTTTAGCTGTGCAAATCTCTTAGTGATGCTAATGAGCTCTGAAGGACCCTTGTCTGTGTTGACAGCGGAGAGCACTGTCACATTTCTCCTTCAGTGGAGCATTTTGCACTTGCATGTTTGCATGCGGTGGTCACGTAGCCAGTTTCTCAAAGCCTTTCATCCTTCAAGTACACTCTGACTCCTACACTATTTGTACCCCAGATTCTGTCTCAGTGATTTCTGAGTTTTTCCTCCTGTCAGAGTTTTTGCCACCTTGCTCTTTTGACACAACACAGTTTGAGAGTTGTGGCTTTTTTTTTCATTGTTATTATGCTGCAGTGCTTCCAGTGACACTGACTGTGTTTCACTGTTGTTAGTTCTCTTGATAACTTCCAAATCTTCCAAAATCTGGAGATATGGACTCTGACCACTGACCTGAGTAGCACTCAGAAGAGTATTTCATGTATTTATGTCCCAAAGCAATACTAGATTGGATGGGGTCTTCTGAAATTACATAGTAAACATGTTTTCTGAGTTAATTAGAAAGGTAAATGGATCCACTGGCTTTTCTTTTTGCTCTATTTGTCTTCACAGATGTGATGGCAAAAATTTCAGCAACACTATCTCAAGAAGTTTAATAGTAGGGAAAAAAACCTGGTACTGTAACTTTCTTTTCTGTTTTGGAAAAGATATCACAGATGAAGAGACTCTAATAATTTTTTCATTACTGCATTTTCCAACAGTCAAACCCAAGAAAGGTGAAAGTTGGCATAGCAAAGACTTCCCCAACTGTTGTTGTCAGACCGTGTTGCATAGTCAAGCAGTTCTTGTGTGATCGCTGGAGAGCTGGCTTCTGCTGGTCACAGAGGTACACAGCTGAGAGGATGTGGTCGCTGCCTCTTGTAAAAGAGTTCATGCTTTGTAGAAAAATGAGATTTAACTAGGATCTGATTGGGAAAAAATATCACAGGTGTTTCATAAGAAGGAAATAGTCTTTAGTAATTATTACAAAGTGCATTTTGATGCTCAGGTGAAGGCACTGTATGTCCAGTACTGGTTATTTTGTTAGATTCTAAAGTAGTATAAATAGTCTAAATAGCTATGGCATTTGTTAAATAGTCATATCATCATCCCATGGAACTATGCCAGAGCTTTGTAGCTGAGAAGCTGCCAGCATTCAGTGTTTGAAATCATGCAAGATAACATTGGTGGTGAGGCAGAATGAGGAATACAACTCTTTCTTCTTACTAAGTTGTGGGGGAGGGGGTTTTTGCTTTTTGATATTTTCAAACTTCTGGCATAAACCATGAGGCCTCAACATTTTATAATAAAGCCTTTTTTTAATAGAAGCCAAAATTCTCAATTATAGCTGCTGGATTCAGTAGCTGGAGTATTATACAAACCCCCATGCAAGTACTATGCGACTTCTCAAAGTATCCCAAAAGCTGGCAATATTTATAAAAGTACAAGGTTGCTCCATTGGATTAGTGACTCATGTGCAGACTAATCCCAGCCTGCAATTTCTTTAATGCTGCTGGTTTAGTTTGGGGTATTTGGGTTTTTTTGTTACCTACAGGTTTTCAAAAAGCATTCTCTTTGACTCTTCACTATTTAATATTTAGGTTGTGCGGTTTGTCATCCTGGCCAAATAGGGTGTTTTGAATTCCCCTGACAGAAAAAAGAAAATGTATTAAAGGAAAATGATCAATGGTGAATGATGAATAAACAGCAGAACAAGTCTCAGACAGATTTTCATTCTTGCTAAAACTGCCTTTTCCAGCATTTATAAACATTGTTATGAACTCCTCACAGCCTTTCCGTACCTCAAAAAAACTTCACAAGGCACAAAAAACTGCACTTTGCACTTCTGTGTGTATACATTTTATTTTCACTGTAGCAACACCTGGGGGCCTCCGCTGTTGTTTTTAGTCCTATAGGATCATGTAAGGAAAATTGTGATCCCAGCTCCAAACACCTTTGAATCCCATAGGAGATTTATTGCTATTGATCCAGGTCTGTCTGTCTATATTAAGTTTCGAAATAAGTATGAAAGCATGTCACAGTCACATCTGAGTGAATGTGAGCTTTTACTGTGTTTTGGGTTGTGAATGGCAGGTAGTGTCACTGCAGCTAATCACGGTGCAATGTTTTCTGAAATGTTACAGTTTAGGTGATGGAAGTTTTTCAAATAAAAAGTTAATGGGATTCTGAATAGCAGGGCTGCACGCAGGATCCTTCTTTAGAAGAAAGACACTGCAAAACTAAAGCACCGATAGCGAGTGACTGCAGCAAACAGCACAGTGTCTGTGGCTGTAAGTGGCCTTTGCTGCTGCACTCTGTTAAACACTGTCTGTGTAGATTGGGATTCAAGCCAGATGCCCTGACTTTGTGAGTATTAATTGGGTATAGACTGGAGATGGACCTGGCGATGCTGCACCCTGCCAAGCCAGTGCTGCGATATCTCAGGGAAGTATCTGGGAGGACAGGTAAGGGACAGAGGACAGGTAAGGGACAAAGGCAGTGTTACTACTAATGAAATTAAAGGAACTAAAAGGGCTCACCTGTTTGGACTGACAAAATAATCATGTGGCATTGATTACCGAAAGTTATATTGAAGGCACTTTTTGCTGTTTATCTAGGAGTCCTGACTTATGTCAGAGGGAATAAAATGTGTTTGCCTGTACCAAGGGAGTTAAGGCAGCACAGCTTAGAGCTGCTCACCTGTGACTCCTTAGGCTTGGCCTCTCCCGTGCAGCCACAGTACTGGGTGGTGACTGCAGGCAGGCTCTCACAGTGCACCATGTGAAGCCAGATAAAAGCAGCCTCTAAGATGAATGCCACGAATGTGCTGCAGGGCAAATGAGCCTGCGTGTGGATGGTGACTGTGGAGCAGCTGGCCTCGGTAACTTGGATGACACATTTCGCAGAGGACCTCTGCTCTGTCACACAGTCAGCAGCAGCTCATGCAATACTGGCACCAGCACTTCTGAGTGTTGACATGGGTGAGATGATGTGGATTTGGCAGATAGGGAGCTCATTCAGAGAACTTGGGCTGTGATCTAGGAGAATTTGTGCCCCAAAATCACTAGTGCCAGCTTAAAAGGAGCAATGCCTGTCTCCAGGCATTGGAGTCTCCAAGATGGGATGTACTAAATAGACTGATATGTTTTATGTCAACTTTTCTTTCAGGATGGATTTGAAGCAAAGTTAAAGGTGCAGGGCATAGGTGACATAATCTGGCATGCATAACAAAGTCACTATCCTTGGAAAACCTTGTGGTCTTCTGGAAAGATTTATAAATTTTAAGACTAGATGAAATGATTAAGGTCATCGATGGTCCATAGCATTTCAATCAGTATTCTTGTCATCAGACTAATTACATCTGAGTTATAACTTTGCAAAATTCTTGAGCCTTGATTTAAAGACATCATTGACTGCACCTCATTCCTTAATAATTTGTTCCAAGGATTTTTTTTTCTTCACAGTTAAAATTATGCCTTCTTTCTATGTTGTATTTGTCTAGCTTAAACTTTTAGCCATTAACTCTCATTATGTCTTTTTCTGGTAGATTAAAGTGCTGTCTACTGTTGAGAATTGCTTTTCCATGTAGGTACCTGAAGACTGCAATTAGGCTGCTTTTTAACCTTGTCACTCTATTTAGTTTATCCAAGATTGTTAGTCATGTGAAGTAAAGCATGCTTCTCAGTGACTGGCTTTTTCTTGTAGGTCTTCTCTAAATTCTTTTCAAATTTTCAGTAGATGTCTGAAAACACAGATATCACTTCTGCAGTGTAGAGATAATGATACAACTCAACCTTTATACCACTTATGTTGAATATACCCATGACTGTTTCCTCTGTAAGTTGAAAGTGTTGCCCTCAGAGCATGTCCCTCTCCATTTCCTTGGTCCTTCCACAGATCTCCTGCTTTCCAGAATATGGTTTCCAGTCTTGTAGTGTGACCTCTCGTCTTTGTTCCTAAACGTCTGTTCTGGTACTTGGCTGGATAAGCCGCGAGGCTCTGTAACCAAGCAGGCCAAGTGATATCAGTAGATTATTTAATGCACAGCAAGTTTGTGTGTTATCTACAAAATTTCATTAGCAGTGATTTTTTTATTTCCTTCCCTAGCAATGAGAAAAATACCAAATAACTTTGGGTCAAGAACCCATGAAAAACCCTACTGAATGAATCCTCTATTTTTAAAAATGTTCCTTATTTGTACATTTTACTTTTTAAAATACATTCAGTGTGGCTGCACTGACTTTTCTTTCTCTTATGCCCCCATAAACCTTGAACCTGATAGCAAACTTCAGTCAAATTTGAGCTCTTTAGAGGTGTCAAGAGCAGTAAGTTTAGATAGGTGGAGAGACCCAGATGAATGCCCCATGTAGAAAAAGGTCTCAGCGCTACCTCAACCAGTATTATTAGACACCAGAGAATCCAAGGGGAATGAGGAGGAGAAGACAGTTTCCAGCTTTAAGAAGAGACTTGGGATCAGTGCTTCTCTTTGGCAAAAAGTTGATCTCTTAATTAGGAAAGAGGGGCTCATTTGGAAAGGTAGAAGCACGAGCAATAAATACAAAACAAGACAGAGGCAGCTGAGGAACATCCTCAGAGGTGTTCTTGAGACCATTGTCATATGTGGCAGATTCAACCTTTCACTTTGGTTTCTGCTCCTCTCCGAGGGATAACTCACCCTTCTCCCAGAGACTGTTTCTGAATAAACTAGATCATTGACAATTGCTCAGTCTGCCTGGATTAGTTGCAGGACCTTGATGCCATTTCTAGAAGGGGCGCTTGCATACAGCAGAAACTTGTTTCAGGTCCTTAGTTAGCTCAAACACTACCTTTTTGTAACAACAGCGTCTCTTCTAGAAGGCTTGTATATTGGGTGAAGTCAATCGCATGAATGCAGAGTAGGTGTAAACTATAACCAAAATTAAAAAAAAAAAAAAAAAAAAAAAAAGCAGCGTTTTTGTTTCTGACAGAATGCTTTTAAGACTTGAGGTTTTGTGGAAGGAGAGAGAAAGGAGATGGATTAGCTTAGCAGGTTGGTAACAGGATACAGCCCATACTGTAGGCTTGTACTGACTACGGAGGGCAGGTTGAGCTGTTGCTGACTGGCAATAAGCTTCAGACAATTTGCAAATTTTAAAGGCAATTCTGGACACAGCTACATGTTTGAGCCAAGCTAATATTACTGTAGTTTGATCTCAGAGGCAAACCGGAGGTGTTTGGAGATTGTCCAAACTAACCTTTACAAATGTGTCAGTGACATCTAGGTGACTGGCAGTCAATTAAGTCAAGGTGAAATTATCCAGTGGAGATAAGCCCTTTAAGGATCCTGATTAAGATGCAGCTTGTGCTTTGAACTGATTAAAAGTGATTGCCATCTGAAGGAGATGGTGGTGTGGCCAGCAGTTATTTGATTGAGTCTGGATTATTGTAGACAGTTCTCTATATACTTTTAGATGTGACCTTGTTCAGTTCTTGTGAGGGAGGCAGGCTGAGAGGGACCAACTCTGCAAATTTCCTTCCTTTTTCCTAAACAGTGGCTCCTTTGGATTTGGAATGGGACTCATCTCTGTCACAACATGGGCATCCCCTTTCATTGGGGAGTCTGCTTACCTCTAGTCCAGCTACATGTGGTATGTGGTCTTCAAATGCTTACAAGTATGTTGGTTTTTATAGGGTTAGGTGAGGGTGGCTCAAACCATAGTCTCTACTGGGTCCCTTGCTGCTCACATGAACAGTATGTGCATTTTTTATGCTGTCTTTTGTTGACTTTTCCTGACTTTTCCCGAGTGTCCTTTCCCTTCATTTGGGACCACCAGCTAGTTGAGGAACTGAGCTCCTTGGTCTCTCCTGACTCCACTAACTGTTGATGGGGAGTGGATGGCCACTGATATCTAGATATACAGGCTGTGTGTCACCGTTTACATGATGATGCGATTACAAAAGAAGTTGGCATGTGCACTGGGTGGTTTGAAACACTGCATCTGCCACAGAGCGGCGGTGCTGATGCTGTACTCCACTGCTTACCCTGATGGGGTCTGGGAGGGGAGACAAACCTCTTGCCAATTTGCAGCTAGGTTTGGCAGCTGGGATGTGCATGTATCACATTCTGGGATATAGGAGGGCTCCCCAAGTAGCAGCAGTTTGAGGAGAACCTTTCTTCAAGATTTCTAGTCTCTCCTTTCATCCAACTTCACTGCCATTTAGCAGGGTGTCTGCTGTTCATTTGGTAAATGCTGCTTTTTATGTGAGAAAACAGCATATATAATTCTGTTCTGTATGGAAATATTGCAGTCCTCCACCTCACTGAGTGAAGGTACCATCACTTATCTCTGTTTAACATATGCGCACACAAGCATGTTTTCTTCTCCATTCAACCTGTGTGACTTCCAATGAGAAATGTGGCTTTTTTCTGACATTATTAGAAGTAGAGAGGGTGTTGGAAACTTGCATTTTGTGCCATGTAAGTGTGACTGACAGTTTGTTTATTTGCTCTTTTTCTGTTATTATGGAAAGCAATCTCCATGTAGTTTATTCATTTACAGTGACTGAGTCCCAAATCATTCCATTCACAATAAAATCTGTTTTCGATGAAATGTGGTGAAGAGCTGCAATTGTTTGTTTCATTAAAACAAAGGAGGCATTTAATAGCAGTTATTCACTTCTGTTGCATTTGTTATCTACTAGTTTTCCAAGGCATTTTATTTACCAGTTTATATCATCGCCACCGAAAAGCTTACCTGAGGATTAAAAGCAGTAATTCCAGTTGCTGGAGGTCAGAACTCCCATGGTGTCAGAGATGTTGTTTTGGAGAGGGAATGGTTTACAAGCTTGCATGTACCCTAATAGAAACATGGTTTTGAGACACTGGAGACACCATGTGACGATGCCAAGTTGCTAGAAATGTGAGCACTCCGTTTATTTTAGCGGAGCCAGGCAGATTTCTACTAGCTAAGGCGCTGGCATTTAGCATAACCTGCGATTCTTGCAAGTACAAATGTCTATGTGACTGGAAGAAAAGAACATACTTTCAAGGAAGAAAATATAGGTAAGGAGATAATTACCTTCTCTGGTGTTTAGCCAGGAGGATATTGAGATCCTGTTCCATTTTCTTCAAAATAAAGCCAGGCAACTCTTCCAATGGTCTTGCTGAGTTTCTGTGAAGTAGCCAAATGTTCCTCCAAAGCCCTCTGTCTCTTCCCTGGATCTACGATTTGTGCTGCCCTCTCTCTCTGGGGGTGCATTCTGCACTTCTCCCACTTCGAAGCTGAGCAGAGATCACCCCGTGGCAGGCATAAGGCTTGCTGTAGTGAGCCTGACTTCGCCTGCTAGTCTGTTCCCTCCAAGGACAATGGTAGTTCTCCTCACAGCATTATTTATTTAAAATGAGTTAATTTCAGAGAAAGCATATCTTAAGAATAATAAAGCAGGCTGTGTGCAAATCTCACTTTTCCCTAAGGATTAACATTCCCTGGATCTGGAAGACACAGCTTCTTCAATCTGTTTCTACAGAATTGCTCTTTCCAGACAAGTTTCTCCAGGCAGAGCAACAGATTTTAACCCTTCAGTGGGCTGGTTTGGTTTTTAAGGGTCTTTTAGTTTCAGCACAGAGAAAGGTGGCTTATCAGCAGACATTTGTTCCCCTTGTTCTAAGGAATCAGGAAAATTTCTTGCCCTGAGAGCATGATTTAACCAGCCCTCTCCCCCACTTGCTTTACAGCTTCCCCTCGTTGTTACTAGTTGCCGGTGGAGCTGACAACACTGTGGCAGGGCAGCTCTGCCACCAAGAGGCGGCCTGTGATTCACCATGGGGAGCTTGCGTGCCTTTCCCATGGCGCCCAGCAAGGTTCAGGTGCCACCAGAGGCCTGATCTAGATGGGGTGTAATTGTTTTGACTTCTGCAGAGATGTATTTACCTTACAGCAGTGGACAAAGTCTGTTTTTTGGCTTATATTTTCCTACCAAAGTAATGAATTTAAGAGGAAAAGATCTTAAGGTACTTGGATAAATGGATTTGCAGATAGCCCACACTTACACGGTTTGTGAGACTCATTCATCTTCTCTAACCACAGTGGGAGCGGAGGGTATGGTTTGCCTTTGCTATCCCGCCTCCCCTGATATTTTAGTAGTGCTCTGTTTTATTTGAAAGCTCTCTCATTCACCTTTAAACTAAGTAAATGAGTATTGTAAATAATTGAAGCAAAGGTTGATCCTGTGGGATGGCTGCAGCAAATGGCTTAGTGGGCAAATGGCCAAGTCCTTCATCTCTGTGAGTAAACTGCTGGCTTCCCCTTCTCCAGCTCACAGCATCTGCAGAGTCTGTGTCCAATGTCACTGTTACACCTAATACACAATCACACAATGGTCATTAGTTCCTACAAGGAAAGTGGCTTGTCTCCCTGCTTTGATTTGCCTCTGCACATCCTGAAGCCTTTGTGGCAGCTAATTGGATCTCAAGCTCTATTGACATGTGCATCCCTAGGTGGTTGGGGGTTTTTTTGCCCTTTTTTTTTGACCTGTATAGGTGGAGATAACAGGTTGTTAGCACTTGAAACACAAATGCAACCCACCTTGCATGTCTCTTGGCAAACAAAGGCTCAACAGCATGTATCATGTTAATTAGCATCCTTCCCAATTTACGTATCTGAGGTTGTGCTGATGGTTGTTGAGGACAAATGAAAGTGATTATCTTTTTTTTTAAAAAAAAAGGGGGGGGGGAAGGCAAAGAGGCTGAATACAGGTATCCTGGGAATATTCTCAATATAAGCATAGGTTTTGAAAGAATGGGCGTTTCCCTTTTGTGCTGGCCTGGGTTCAGTGTACATGGGATTTCAATACATGAGCATAGCTCAGAGGAGTCTTTACACCCTGGCACAGGTGTGGTCCTGTAGCCGCTGGAGATCAAGGCAAAATTACCGTTTACTGGGACATGCAGGAAAGGAATGACTCTTACAAGACCATGTTTGGGGAAAGACGATTCGAGTGACTAGGAGGGGTGGCACAGGAAGGAGACGAGGGCTTTGAGGATAGGTTGTGAGATCTGTGGGACACAAGGCTGATGTGTAAAGACAGAGGAGCATTGCTGAGAGCAGCAGTTGGTGGGATACATAACTGGAGAAAAGGGATAGAAGCTCTTTTGTGTCAGTCAGCTTTGGAGCAAGTATATGGAGAAAACCTACTACAAAGGGAGTTTCATTCTGGAAAAGAAATGGCAATGTTAGGTCACGATGGCACCCAATGTTGCTGGTGCCACTGCTATTGAGGACGTTAGTATAATTTTTTCCCAACCAGCTTAATAATCTGAAGAAGAGCTTATTTATATGTAAACAAAAGGTTCCTTCTACGGAATCAGCATAAGATGTATCCTGAATGCTGTTTAAATAATTAGGTATGTCACAAAAAACATGCACTCCATGTTCACTCACCTGAAATTCCTCCAACATGCTGGTAAGGCTTTTGTCACTCAAAATGCATAATGCCCAAGAAGAATTGACTTAAAATGCTGGTAATTAATTTACAGTGACAGCCTTTTGTGTAGGTAATTGTTTTGATTTACATGCCTAGTTTTTACCCAGCCCTTTCCCCATGTTTGCTGCAGCATTCAAACTCCTTTGAAACAAGAAGCAGCAAGCCAAGAACTCATGTTTAAAGTTTTTATTCCTAGGTTCACTAAAAAGAAACAAGATTTGGGTTTTTTTAAGGAGGTCTTAGGACTATCTCATTGGGAAGTGCCCATGCACAGGGTGCCATACAAGACAGAGAGCTGGATGTATTCATCCTCTTAAATAAGCAGTCAGCTGTGGTATTGGCTTCATTCTGTATGCAAGCAAAGAATGTGCATAGTGCACCTTAACATTTTGAGCCTGTATCTCTGAGCCTAGTTATGATGTACTTTATTTAAACAAGCTCGGGGACTTGGTGCCCAAGTTATTCAGCTGTTGCTGTGCATAAGAACAGATTAGATGGCAGTGGCCTCTCTGGCTACAGAAAAGCATACTTTCCCCTTATACCAGCAATGATAGGAAGCTAAACATTCACTTTATATGGAACAATGATAAAATGGCCTGTCTCTTCCTTGGACTTTAAAGGAATCGTTTGGACAAAATCAGGTGCAGTTTGCTGAAAACATTTGAATTTGCTCTTGCATGAAAAATTGTGAGTTGCAGAGCCTGCTGGCTGTCATACTTGTGATCTCTTGTTTAAAACAAAGCGTACTAAAGCTGCTGTTGGGATTCATTGGCATTTTAATAGTATGAATAGTACGGGAATGTTTCAGTGGCTCCTTTCTTGCAGCCTCAGCTGTCTGCTGTGTCAGGTGCCTTGATGCCTGCTTTTGAGCACAAGCAGATGCTTGTGGGCAGAAGACAGTGACTGAAACTGCAATTAATTGTATGCACAAACCATGGACCCAGGAAAAATGGATTTGAAAAACCCAAGTTCTTTGACTTTCTTATCAGCTTTTTGTTATATAAAACTGTTGCAACTTCTTGGTTCTTGTCAGAGTGCATGGTGGAAGTCTGTTTCTCTTATAATTTCACCACTGCCTGCTCGAGGCCAATGCAAGATGTACTATTTGTCCTTCCTTTTGCTTCCTGATGAACCTCAGTTTTACCCTCTCAGTGCCAGGAGGGTTACTGACCCTCTCAGGTTAGTAACTCCATTCCTTGTCTTAGATTCTGTACAGGACTTCATGTCCCAGGTTGGTTTTGGTGTTCAAATATCTACTCCAAATTATATTATTAATTTTATGGCATGAGTGGAGTCAGATTATTCCTGTTTTACAAATAGAGAACTGAAGCACAAGAGAAACAGTGACTTTCCAAGACTACATAGGAAGCCTATGGCACAGCTGAAAGGTCTCACCTCAGTTGACCCAAGCCAGCATGTTTCAGAAATGTTCATTCTTCTTCCCACGCCCAGACCATTTCCTACAATCTTCTGTTCCTGTATTCTCTGCTTTTCCTCTGAAGTTACACAGCCAGTGCCAATGTATCTCTCTTGGTATCAAATACTGCTAGAGCCAATAAGCATTTCAACTAACTTACCGAAGTTTGGAAGATCCATAAAATGTTTGAGTCCTGACAGGCTTTTGCAGTCAAACTCGGAAAAGAGAATTCACTAAGCAAGTGGTTTGCTGTGTTTAAGGAAGCAATCACAAAAAAATGTTAAGTCCTGGAGTTGTTTCACATTTGCAGAGGAAGTGAGGAAGAGCAAATCCCACAGAGCTGAGCAAAGCATCCTGGAGATGCTGTGTAACACTGGTGACACTGACAAGAAATTAGTATATTGTCCCTTAACTGCCAAACATCAGCAAAACTCATGCAGTGTCTCTTACTTACTAAAATCTTACAAGATTTCTATTTATAGGCAGATGGTATAATGAAGATTTCATTGGTGAGGAAAGCATGTACTGCTCTCAGGTTCTTATAGACAGGCTTGGGGACATCTCATTTAAAACAAGTCTTTCCTGTTGGTACAATCAATCTCATCTCTTCTTAGCAGGCAAGAGGGCTCCCACAAATGACCTTATAGATTAGGCACTTTCTGTTTACATTCGATTTCCCACTCCCTGCTATTTGTAGAGAATGATTATCAAGGCATTAAATTAAAAGTTTTGCCCAGTGGGAAACTATTGGATATTTTGTCATTTCCTTACAGCCTCTCCTGTTCTGGTGGAGAGGCAGAGAGGTAGGGGAAACAATCACTAGAAAGGTCAGGAATATTTACTTAACTATATTGAAATGCTGCTGAGAGCCTTTGTCCAGTTTAGGAGGCTTGTTGGGTGGAATTTTTGTTCATGATGTGGTAGGGAAGCACTGAGGCTTGAAATTAAAAGTCTCCATTTACCTGCGGGTTAGAAAGCTGGGGATGCTGTTGGCATCCTCTGGCCTTTGCCTAAAGGCTGTGCCAGAATCTAAGTGACATCTCATGCTGTCAGCAGGTTGAAAAGGAATTAATAACGATCTCCCCAAGAGCCTTCTTTTGACCTTTCTTCCAGAGAGGATTACAGCAAAGCCACCTTCCCTCTCAGTGTGCTGGGACAGTGGCAGGACTTTGTCTCTTCAGTATTGGTGTAGCTTCAGTTTAATCAAAGTCTTGCATCATATTAGCTGTAAATATTGATAATACCCGTGTTCTGCACAGATACAACTTTCTTGTTTGCCCAAGAAGTTTTGCTCCAAAGCACTTCCTCCTCCTTATCAGCAGCAAAATTACAGAACTGGATTTCTCAGGGAGCAGTACTTGTCTTCCATTTCATGCCTTAAAAGTAAGTAGATAAACTCCAAAGCCTTTCATTTAGACAGAGAGTGAGAGACCTGTCAAACCATCCCCAGGAAGTGAGAAGGCTACTGCAATCCCCCATCTCTAATACAGAGATGGAAATAATTATGAGCCTTCCTGGTTTTCTGCGGCGCAGAATGTTTATGTAGTGCTTTCAGCGTGTCTGTGTCTGTGCTAAGCAGGGTTTTTGTTGTTGCTGCTGTTACACAGTTTTTATCTCAGCCTCAATTATTCCTAGATTGTCTTATTCAAGGAGGCAAGGTGGAGTCTGACAGCTTTTGGTCCTCTTGAAAGGATGCTGGCCTCTGCAGCTGGGCTCGTCAGCTAGCCAGCCACAATTCTGCTTGGAGGATCCAGATTTCCAAAGCAATGAGGGGACAAAGCTGACACTAAAACAAGCCTTACATGTAAATTGCTACAGCTTAAGTAGCTGTCTTGAGGGAATACAGATTAAGAAAGAACCACTTTTTAATTTGGCCTGAATTTATACGCAGGCTTAAGTAAGATTTTTTATGGGATGTTTTGTCACAGCTGTAGTTTAGGTGAGGCTCAGACAGATCCCTGCTCATTCTCTGTCACTGCATCAGCTGCTTCCAGCTACTTTTCCTGACCTCTGGCAGTTTCTCTCCAGTCCTGCTGCATCTCTTGTAGCTTTCTCGAGTTCTCTAGTTCAAATACTGAGTTTCCTTCATTGCCTGAAACTCTCTGCACACGACTTGTCTACTGTAGAGCAGTATAAGGTTTTAGAAAGTCTTTTTAATAGGACAATGAGAGATTCAAGAGCCAAATTAGGGCCTAATGGAAGTCAGTGAGAAAGTTATTTGTGCTCAGTGCAGTGGGAATAAGATCTTACCTTAGATAAAGTGCTAGTAATATGCATGCCCCACTCTAAGAAGTGGTTCTCTTGCAGTCGTGGATTGTAGTGGATTACCACACTACGCAACAGGACACATTTAACTTATGTTAGTAGAAACACCACTGAAATCTGATGGCACTGATAAGCATGAACAAGCCTCCAATGTGTCTGAAGCCAGAAGTCATAGGAATTGGCATGGATGGGGTGCCAGCTTGAAGCTTACACCTCTCATCTGTTGACCAATGAATCCCAAGGAGGAAAAGAATTTTTTTCTGCTTCACTTCCAGATTGATAAAAGGTTCTTACTGCCTAACCTTTCAGAAACTCTTTCTTCTGAGGAAATCTCTGGTATTCCACATGACTAAAAATAGGCATCTCATTTAGAGTAATGGTTTGCCTGCTGAGAGTTTTTATTACGCTTCATTGTGCTTCTTCCCTAGATAGAGTTGTGCTTTGTGAAGGGCCTGGCTTGCGTATGGGAGAACACAGCAGATTGAAATTACAGAATATTAAATGTAGTACTTACAGTCCCTGTTTTGCGATAGACATTTTGCCTGGCTGAGGACTGGTAGCACAGAGACAAACAAGAGAAGCTGACAGATTGGTGAATGCTGGGTGGGATCATTTGTCAGGAGACGCGATGAATCACTGTGGTGCAGCATTTCATTTTCAGAAAGATCATTTTCTGAAAAACTCAAACTGAAGGCAGAAGAAACAGCTGGGGGTGTTTTGTGAGTTTTCATTTAAATCAAATATACAATTAGAATAAAGGCATATTGAAAAGTTCCTGCTATTCTAAAAATATTTTGAGGAAGAAACAAAATTGAGGTTAGCAGGCAGCAGAATTACCTGGAGGAGCATTTGCCAACTATGCTCCACAAATAGGTATTGAGTTTTACTTACCCTTCTCTGGTCAAAGCCAGTAGGAATCATATGTCTAGAACTTCAAGCAGTGCTTCAATTAGGGGAAAAATATCCATCTTATAACCTTGTACACAGGTTATTCAAGCGGAGGTCAATGTGCTTTTAGTAGGACTGCACGTAGACACTGAAATGCTCACAGCCTGAATGAGAGAAATGATCTTTAATATCATCTGTGCTCTTAGAAGTCCAAGGCTACATCTGCGTCAAGACTGATTAATTCATGCAGGGTAACACATTAAAAAAAAAGGCTGTTTGTAACTGGCTAGAAACAGGAGAGACACAGACGGTGGGGGACTTCATGCTGGTACCTCAGCTGCAGACACAAGTGACAGGAGGCCAAAGGCCAATGCCTGCTTCCCCTTTCTCCTGGTGTCAAAGGGCCACAGACTCAGTTGCGCTGTACAAGGTTATTTCTAGGTGATGATGAAGACCTTTTTGACCCTAATTTAAGCAAACATGAAAGCATGAATGCTTTAAGGAATAACTCTGTGAAAAAGAGGTTTTAAATCAACTGCTCTTCAGAGAATAGCACTTTGGTGCATTTACAGCACATCTTCTTGGTTAGAAGATCAGTTGGAAACTTTAGTGAAGGAGAACTATGTAAAATCCTACATTGACAATCAATCAAATAAATATAAAGCTCTGTGTGTGTGCGTATATAGGTATAAAACTGTGTGAGATTTCCAGATACCTTCTCATGTCAGTGGACATGATATAAAAAAGTAAAGAAATCTGGAGATACTGTTTCACAGCATGTATATGCCTCTTTCAAAGTTGCAACCTGCACAGAGGTGATAGAGATAAGGAAATGAGACACACATGTGGTGTGGGATTATAAAAAGCTTATGTCCTCTTCCAAGGAAGATTCAAACAGGCACTTTCTTTTTAAAACAACAAATAATAATGGGTCATACAATGTGCACATGACTTGATGTTGAGGGACTTGATGTTGAGGCTTTTTGAAGTAGCAGTGAGAGAACTGGTCACACAGTGCCTGTTTTCTTGAGTAATGCTCTGCTGTTTACTCAGTTTCTGAAATATGGAAATCTGTTGCCAGTTGTGTTCCCAGTATGAAGGTCTTGCACTCTTTGTGCAGGGAAAAGTGGTTAATTTTATGAGGAAGAGAGGACTTGCTTTCATTTTGCCTCAGTGAGTTGCTTGCTAGTGTATCTTCTCCAGGTAAAAGGAAGAGCAGCAATGCTTGGTGAGGCAATCTCTTGAGACCATGTTAAAGCACACGTGGGCTAACAAAATGTTGTTCCTGATCTTGAAGTACTTTATAAATGTTGATTGTAAGTTATTAAATTATTAGGTTGTTGTTGTTATTATTATCATTATTAATCTCAAACAGGACTGCATAGTGAAGATTATATTAACAAGGGCAGCCTGTGAGCCCTGGTAAAAGGGATTATCATGCTGAGCCACTGCATTGGTTTGCAAAGCAAAATTTGAGTGAGGAAGTGCAAACTTTGCATTTTGCATCCTTTTGGTAGCATGGCATTTGTCCTTCAGATAAGCATCACTGTTTCATTTGACCTTATCTCCCTTGTTCCAGGTTAGTGGTGATATGAACTGTAATCTGACGCATAGCTCTCTCACTTTACAGGGCAGATTTTCTCAGGTGTGATAAATTAATATTCCAAATGGACCTTTCTCTTTCGTCTTCAAGGCAACAGATCTACTAGCTAGATTTCTGTCCCCACCTGCCCTCATCTATGCTGTTCCTCTCTACCTCTGCCCCTTTCTGAATAAGAATTAGTTTTTCAACAATTAATTTACCTCACTACCTCTGTGGGGCACTAACTAAATTTCAAAACCTCTCTCAGACTAGCAACACAATCGTGCCCTTCCATCCTAATTGATGGCTCTGCTCGAGACTACAGCAGGCCCAGTTGAGACGCAGGGAGCTGAGGGTAAGTGAAGAGCTGAAACCCAGTTCAATCTAATTCTTAAATGGATGCTAGGAATCCCCCACACATATAAGTTTATCATTTATTGCCTGTAATTTTCTCAACTAGTTCCAAATTTAATGATCACTTTCAGCTTTGGTTTTCTCTTCTCATTAACGTGCCAGTGACTATGTATAATCTCTGCATAAAGTCAAAAGCAGCTTACATGGTAATTACAGTGGGAGTACAGCACCTACAGTTCAAGATAGTCATCCATGAGAAAGTGCTTGCATGACAGTTAAGGTGCTGAGATTAAGTTGTACATTTTTCTTGTACTGTCCCAAAGCTATTTTATTAGTGGCTCAGCTTGATGGTGGTAAACTTTCGAGAAGGAAACAACAGAACTGAAGAGACCAAGCACAGTCCTTTGCACATACAGCAGAGATTTCTTGGACATGATGAACTTCTGAGGTCATAGTTTTTTGTGGAGTCATATTGTTGAGTAACTTTACATTTACCCCGTAGTAATTATGATGTAGTGGGTTGAAAATTCCTCTTTTACACTGTGGAAGATACTTTGCATCCACTTTTTTTCCCAGGAGCAAATGAAAACAATTCTGACTGAACAAAGCAGAAGGAAACTCCAAATGTATGGTAGAAACAGAAGACCTTTGTTCCCTCTGTTAACTCAGAACTAGCATTGGTTACTTCATTTTAGACCCCTCTCAGCTGGAATGACTAGTGTCAGAGGGGCAATCGCTAGAGAATACACCATATCTGTCTGTTGTCCAATATGGAAGAGAGTATGTATTAACTTAGACTGTCTCCATGAAGCAAGTTGTGAATTTAATTTTGGTTTTCTTTTTGACTGTTGCAGCAGAAAGATCTCAGAGTGGCACTGTATTTTGCAGTCAGATTTATAGCAGATTGATGGAGAAGAAAATGGGACAGGTCTGCTCACCCTTCTTGCTATACCTCTGGTGTTGAACAGACCATTAACATTGACAAGCACCCAGGGGACGGGGGAATGTACGGGCGTATTTGAGCAGCACTATTCAGTGCTTTTCATTTACAACAGAAAAATCAGTTTAAACCGTGAATATCCATTTATTGTTTACTTCCTTTTTTGTGTTTGCTTGATTCTGCAGAAATGTGTATGTATGGTTAAAATGGGAGAGACGCACTTGTAATCCTTTTGGATACTACCTGGTGGTGACCAGTGGATCCAACAATAGCCTGCTTTACCAGCAGAGACTCTCAATAAGAAACCACCATCTTCAACTGCAAAAGCCTCTAAAGCAGAACTTTGTACTTTCATTAAATCAACAAAAATGCATTTATTTAAGAGCAGCTCCATTTAGTAACTAAATTCTTAAATCCTCTCTGTCCTGAATTTTGGATAGCTCATTCCCTGATGCTTCAATATAACTATGTCCATCCTGCTGTAAGAAGTGGGATACCCTGGCAGATATAATGAACACAATTCAGATGTTAATGCCGCTGTTGGTCTCCCAGGAAGCATATGGAAGATGCTGAGGGGTACTTGGTCACAATTAAAGATATTAAGCTAAAAGGAAGTGCTGTGGGTAGATGAATGTTTTCATATATAGGCCTCATTTGCAAAAAATGAGTGATTAAACTCAATCCAGTCTCTCTATAGTACTCTGGTGGTTAAGTGAGAAGGGGAAAGACGTTCTGGAAGTCTGTGATGGAAAACGTGAACATTAACTCAGAACAGGAACTCCTCATGTTCTTTACAAAATGCAGATACCTGTAATAGATACCAGTTCTACTGGAGAAAGGCTTTAGGAAATGTTGGTTAACTTTTAATTCATTTCAGTATAGGACTGTTGTCCAACATCTCCCTGCTCCGTGCACTTTCATTCTGAAATGTGGTACTCAGAAAATTTTGAGTTTTGTGTCTTTTGTTGTTGGTTTTAGATTGACAAGTATGCTCAGCGGGATCTGAAGAAAGGGCTTCATTTGTATGGGACAGATGGAAATATTGGCCTAACTAATGCATGGAGCATCATTCAAACAGATGTAAGTCTGAGCTTTTTTTTTTTCTTCCTCTCTACACTCTGGGTTCTGTTACAGCATGTTGTGGGTGTGAACCTAATTAAACCTCCAGATCCCAAGCCAATCTCTTCCTCCCACCTAGTCAGCACATTAGCAACCAAATTCTCTGCTTTTTGTAACAAATGGTAATTTTTATTTATTTCTCCTTTAACCAAGATAGCTTATTTCTTTTAAAAATTTATATTGTGTTGATACCTAGATATCATATAGCTCTGTGCTGTGCAGAGAGTGAAGGAGATGGTCAGACAGGAAACAAGCAGTACATTTTCTTTAAGTCAAAGGGACAACTTATGTTGGAATGAAGAGTAATAGCGTTAATAACAAAGAACCACTTCAACCCCTTTTCATTTCTGTCCTGTCTCCTTTCATTGCTATTGTTGGTTTCCACTAGTGTAGTCAAAATGGAAACCGTCCATGGTGTTTACAACCTCCTCCTGCAGTCAATACATTTTTCCCAGCAGAATTCAATCATTCTCCATCACAGATGGGCTGGGAATGCTTTTTGCTATGTTGCCACCGCTGTTGCATCCTTCTGATACTCTGACAGCACTCTGCCAGTGTTTGTCTCATAAAGACTAGTGAACACTATAGCTGGCTCCCTCCTTTTGTCCTTGTCTGGCTTGCTGAGGAAACACCATCACTGACAGTTCAGGTTTATTAGCTCTGTCCTTCTCTTTTCATATTCAGTTCAATCAGTTCTCTTGGGGGTGATCTTTCTGATTTGATTTTCTCTGCTTCTTGAATCAGGAAAAGTGCTCCAACTTTTATTCTGCTTTAGGAAGAAACACTTGTACTGCCTCAGCTTCACTCAAAAAATCTTGTATAGCTTTCTCAATTTCTCCTTCAGAGGTGCTAGCATGGTACAGACAGGCAGGGCTTGAGTCTTGCCACTGATGTCTTAAATTGGCCAAAGATGATAACCTCTCCCAATGCTTCCAAGGTTATATGAACTATTTGAGATGATGAATGGGCTACCTACCACATTCTGATACGATAAACCTGCTCATTTAGCTTTTACTTCCTCTATTGCCATTTAGGCTGAAATCCCGAACATCTTTCAGTCTGATAGTGTCAAGATTCACATGTAACTCTTCTGTACAACATAAGATAACAGGAGCGGCAGGCTACTAAGGGAAAAGGTCTGAGAAATTAAAAATTTGGGGTCACTAACAGAGCAAAAGAACTGGTTGGCCAAATTCCATGTGCATCTTTGGGGCTGCGGGAGCTGGCTGTACTGAGTGCAGTAGGTTGACAGCAACGGTACTGTGTGTGAAAGACAAACAGCTCAGGTCCAGCAAACAAGCTAATAAGCTTTCCAGTCCTGCACCCTAACAACTGCATGTGGAAGGTACTTTCGGTTACCTTTAAAAGGCTTCAGCATCTTGCAATATTTTTAATATTTTTCTCTTCCAATACTATGATCAAATATGAGAAGGCATCAATTACTGACAAGAGAAATGCATTTTGTGGTGCTAGCCCAAGAGTAAGCCATGTGAAAAATAGATAAAATTTTTAATATCATTGCTTATATCAAACAATATTAGATGTTTTACTCTTTTACACTAACTTAACTCTGCTTAGTAAAAATGTAGTAAAAATTACTAATAATAAGACGTTTGCAGTAAATATTAATCTGGTTTCAGTGACACCCCAAGAACTGTTAAAAGCATATAGCAAAGGTGGGGGAAAAAGCATTATTTGGAGGACTTATGGGATACAAACCCCATGCTTCTGCTCCCCTTTCTGTAAAATAAGTGTAACAATACATACTATGTCTAGTTCACCTAGTCACATTTTTTCAAGATGTTCACAAGTTGGATTGGATTCAGAAAAGATGTAAAAGAATAATGAGAATTTTGGAAATTTACATTACAGTGAGAAATTTTAAAAGCTTTATATAACCAGGAAAAGATGAAGTAGTGATGTGATTGCAGTCGTTAAAAAGAGAGCAGGAAGGGAAGAGACTTTTGGAAGAAAAGGGCTCTATAATTGATCCAAGAGCTAAAAACTCAAGATACAGATATCTGATGGCAGGATGCCATTGTACAGCAGGATGGTGCAGTCTTTTTCTCTGAAGTCAAGACAGGGTTTTTTGTCTAAAAGAAATGGTCTTGTTCAGTGACAAGCTTGGGTTTGAGGCAGGACACAATAGTCTGTGGTCTGTGTAGTGCTACAGATCATGCTCAATTGTCTTAATGGTTCCTTTGGCCTTGAAGCCTATTACAGTTTAAAGAGTGTCTTATAAGTTTCAGATGAAACTAATGTTAGCTAGGTCTTAGGGGCCTAAAAGGTAATAGGAAAGTGCCATCTCGCAAGCCATGTACAGTCATGTTACATCACTCTCTTTTCTAACATGGCAACTGTGAAATTACCATGCACTGTCTTGACAGTACCATAGTGTTAAAGTCTCCATGCTCCCCGTGCTGGGCACTGAGGAGAAAAGCAAAGAGCTCCCACAGATCCATTTTAATCGCTCTGCATAATTGGTTTTCACATGTATCTTTCAAAACTATTTAGGAATAGACTATTGCAGTGGTGCAGCGAAGGCAATCCCAGCATGGTTAATTATGTAAAACACTTTGCATTTGAATAGCGCTATGTAAATGCCAAGTATTACTTTTTGTGTTCAGTAATAATCATTATCCCTTACATCCCTAATCAGTAGAGTGTAATCACTGATAGGAGGATTAGGGCAATACAGGGGACTTTCTGAAAGGAAAGTCCCAGCCCAGGCTTGCTGTTTGCATTCTGGTTCCTAAGAGACAGCTCTCAAAAAAACCCCACATTAGAGCTAACCACGTTACCGTATAGGATAATGTCTCAGCACTGACTTTTCTAATGGGGCCAGTAGACATCAGTCATCGGTTGAGCTATGGGCCATGTCTGTACATGGATGGAAAACAGCAGCCTCAGAAGAAAGCATGACAGGTAAAAAACATGACCGTAACAGAAATAATGAGTCCTTCTCCCTTGTCCTCTCTGCATTCACACTCCTTTCTTTGCAAAAGTATTTTTCAGAGCTTGAGCAGAAGGATGGCACCCATCATGGTTAAAGTAGTAGGCTCAGACATGAGGGATCTAAGCTCTGGCATAGCTCTTCATTTCTCCTGCTATTAGCTTAGCCAGAGACCATCCCCACCCTGAGTTCACTAAGTACGACTGTGTATGGCAACTTTTGCTTAAAGAAGGGGAAAAAAAGTGTTTCCAGAAACAGAACCACATTTAGATGGCATTTGATTTCTGTGGGTCTGGCCAATCACAAATCAGAGGGGGGTTTTGACTGGGAGTATGGATACCCAGTGTGCACACAGTGACTTGTGAGTGGTGATTACTGGATTTCTTCTTCAAGTGTGAAAAGCCTGAGCACCTTTTTGGGGGGCTTTCTTCTCTGAAGCCTTTGTGCCTTAAGAAATGGTTTTCCTCTTTTTAACGGAAGCATACAGTTCCTAAGTAACTAGGAAAAAGGAAAAAGCAGGGTCCATCAGGCCCGTCTTTAAGGAGGAAGTTGCAGTTTTGGACCATAACTGATCTGTTCAGATTACTGATAAAGGAGTTGGGTTGAGCTGCATACATGCAACGCATGTTAGAGGAAAAGCACTAGGCTCATTCTGCAGTCGTATTAAGCCCCTAGGTCAGGGAGCTGTTTCAAATTAGAGCATTTTATTGATTTCTTTTTAATATCTTCAGCTAATCAAACTCGCAGACTTTCTCAATAGAGTTTCAAACCTTAAAAGGATCAGAAACACAAGCAGGTGACTTTTGTGTGTTGTGACTGAAGACCACGAAAGCTTACAAGCTGATTTTAAACATGACTAAAATTCTAACAGTTTAGGATGTAAGTTACACTGAACTGCATTATACTCCTTATCAACCAGAACCGGTTAACGTTTAAGGTGGAGATCATTAGGAAATGAGAAATAGGCATTAATTTTTAAAATGTTGCTTTATCCCCAACATCTTTGTGATCAATATTTGAACACTTCTCCTTTTAACTAACCAGGCAGTAATTTGAGAGGCATGCAGAAAATGCATTAGCTTCACTAAAGTGAGCAAATTCAGCTCACTTTTACTGCTGTGTAATGCTTTCATGTCTATTTAGACCACTGTAACTGAGAACAAAATTTGACCCATCTCCCTCTACCCCAGTCATTGATTCTGTTAGATCAAACCATGCTTCAGTATTACTGCTGAAGTAATCCAAACCACCCATTAAACATGATTTTAGAGTAAAACTATCTTATTCACCACTTTTTACAGTGATGGAGGAAAAAGGCTTATAAAAGACACCCTACCTTGTCCCTAGCTCTTGTCACATTCGCAAACCCGGAAAACCAGGAATGTCTGCAACAAGGATTGGGTGTCTGTTTACCTTCATGAACCCTATCCCAGCCTGGGTGATTTTGCAGGAATTTGGCAAAGAAAGTAAGGCCTACTTAGCCTTCAATACTGGGATTGCCTGTAAAGTACATACAATAATCCAGTTCCTTAACATTTCTATTTAAGATAGAAACTTTGTGTTTAACATTAATTACCAGCCCTAGATACCCCATGTTAACACAAAAATTAAGCTATTTGCAAGCAGCGTTGCATTCCATAAATACAGCAGAGAGACCTCAGTGCTGTTTGGTGCTGCTTGGCTGGGAAAAGCACTCCTCAGCAGTATGACCTTTGACTGCATCATTATGTTGAGCAGCCCCTGCGTGTCCTGAGCTCTTGGGAACTGACAAACCGCTTCAGAACCCCACGGGTAATCAATAGGGGAGTGATTTAAGTCTCTAACAACGGAGGGGAAAAATGCGTTTTGACATCTCAGGAGACAGAGCCTCCCAGATGAAACATGTGAAGCAAACAGCAGCGTATTGTCAGTATTCCTGGAAATGTTCAGCAGCAGGAGCTTAGATACTCAGAGGCATTTGACAACCTTTTGCTTGTTTCAGCAGCTCTGCCTAACACTGTACGAATGTCCCCAGAACTACTACCCGATTGTCACCTTATGCCATAAGTACCCGCATTTGTTCATGTGGGCAGGCACAATTGCATCTAGTCATGCATGCTGCTTCACACCTGCAAGCCCTAGAATCAAGTGACCTGAGGTGTCCAAGTCAAGGTGTCTTAAAGTTACTGCTATTCAAGACGGTAGCTGACATTTTTAACAGATTACCCCCTTTTAAAGTGTGTTCAGTCTGGGTACCCCAAAATAAGCACTGTTAGTTTGTATTTGTTTCTAAAAAACGTGTATTGTTCCCTGTTGAAACTAGGAACAGAACTAATCAATTAGGCAACATTGTCTAATTTTATCACTTCACTACTGAAGGGAACAAGACAGGACTGTAAATATGACCAAAAAATGAATGTGGTTGTAGCAAGAATCAAGTCTGCAATTGCTTCATGACAGTCAGGCAGTTTTACTTGCTGGCATTGACAGAACATCAGCCTTTGTGGAAGAACACGAAGTCTGGTCTAACTGGCTACAACAAACTGCTGGTGACAGAAATTATCCTTTATGTGACCTGAGCTTTCTCCATCCTCCAAGTGTAGGACTGTCTCCAACTATCCTTGCACAGAAACCTTGTCAATTTTAAAAAAGAGAACATTGATCTCAAATCTAAGAGGACTCTAAAAAAATCTTACTTTGCTCTTTGTTCTCAATATTCCGTTTTCTTCTAATAGTCCCTCATCTCCCTCAACAATTTGGCTACTTATCATTCAGCTTCATGCACATAGGATACATCAGTCGCTTGTCACATGATCCCAAATGACTCCCCCGCTCTCTCTTCTCTACTTGAGCCTCCATAATGAAGTCTGTGAATGTACTGAGCTCTCAGCTTATCGTAGCTTTTTGGCTACTACCTGGACTCCTTTGCTGAATCTATACTGGTGACCCATTCAATCCCACTGCTGCCTGTTTCCCTGTTCTTGCCTCTTTGACCTACTGCCGTGGGTCAGTGCCTCTGCTCCCTAGAGATACCATTCACTGGACTTGGTCCTCACTGAACACTGCTCGCTCACTTGCTCGTGTGCTCTCTGGTCTCTGTGGTGTTAGTACTCTTCTGTGTTCGTCACCTCCTCTCCTTTAGGATTGTGCATCATCCACTGCTTAATTCCATCGCTCATCTTTCATTTGTCTTCCAAAGACATGACATCTCTTCCAGTTATAGTTCCAGACATTATTCTTCCAGTCCCAAGACTATTGATCCTCATGCTACTTCATTCTTTTTTACCCTTGATCTTTTCTTAGCCCTTTCTCCCATTGCTGGGACTGCCTTGTCTGTCAGCAGTGGCAGGCAAGTATCAATATTTAATCCTCTGCTCTTGTACGATACACAGAGGATCTGCGTGGGCACGCAATGTGTGTCCAACTGCAGCTTGTCTTTGCAACTGCATGTCCTCCTATTTCTACCTTCTGGCTTACCAGGAAGTTTTACTCTTTGGAGTCCCAACCCTAGATCATGGCCTAGCTACCTTCTGCTTCACAGGCTCCATAGGAACAGCTGTCCTCAACCTGTTAGTGAGCCCTTAACTACAAAACCTGTACTTCATCTTCATCTCCTTATTCTGTCAGACTTTGACACCCTCAGACATGCAATATTATGGGGAAAAGGGGTCTAGTCCCAATTTATGCAAACTTGTGTCACTTGTGTTTGGCCAGAACATCACTCAAATGTCAGCCCTTACTGTTGCACTCTCTACATCACAGATGAGCCACGTTTTCAAGGCTTGCTATTTACAAGCTGTCATTTCTCACTGTCTATCAAAGAGCTGCCTCCTGACTCTAACGATGACAGCCTGCAAGACCTTCTTGTTAGATTTCCAGATAAACCAGCTTTCCTCAAATGCATGCCATGTGTTCCATGCCGCTCCTATCCGCTTTTGGGACCTGTTACGCACAGAGCTCCTGTCTTATGTTAAGGAATACAGCGGAAAAAAAGAAAGTCACAAACTTTTTTTACTTTCAAGTTGGTTTGTACAAAATGAAGCCTGTAAACTCACAAATCAAACAGTTGCAAGCTAAGGATTGATTCCTGCCATGGGCCAAATCAGAATTCTGAGCAGAACCTTGGGGGGATAGATGTTAGTCTGGGAAAGATTTCTGACTTTTGCTTGGCAGAAGAAAAACAGTGCTGTGAGCACTGAAACCTCTCTATCGTGGACTACTTTTATGTGCGTGCTTGAAGCGTTGTATGATGTGTGAGGCAATGCGTGACACCTCTGCCCTCTATTGGTCTCGAATGGCAGATCTTGTGTGTGTGACAAGACTTGAACACTCAGCCCTCTGTGCCCATAGACTCTACAACTATTTTTTTTATATATATATATATATGGAAAACTCTCCCTTAGCCCAGTGTAAACATCGGGATCTGAATTAGGTCCTTGGTCCTGGTGATGCAGACATCTGCATGATTATGAGTCTATCAGAAACAAGAGGAACGGTCTCTATAGGGACGCAAAAAATACTGTACAGGCTTATATAAAATCACACTTAAAAAATAAGATCTTGGCAAGTCATTTTGGGGTTAAGCAGGCTGGCATAGCCTTGAAAAAGTGTGAAGTACTGGCAATAGCAGAGAGCAGTTCTGCAGCCCAGTGTCGTCTTGTTTTACTCATTAGTGGTAAACTGTCTAAATACTGACAAATTCATACTTGTGAGTTCACATAGGAGTGACAGGTGGTGTATACATCTATGTGGTAATGAGTATTAGCTTATTTTGTATCACAGGAATATACAAGTTCCCAGAGGGGAAAGATGGTCACAGAGCCATTCCCTGTACTATGTATATTTCCTATACCTTTCATCCTGCTACCAAAGTCAAACAAACCTTCTGATTTACCGCTAACATAGTCATTGTACACTGTCGTCATATGCAGACAGTTAATGCAGACACTTAAAGCACCGCTGTTTGTTTAGCAGCATCAGGTGATGACATTAAGGAACTGCACCAAAGAGAGAAGAGGAGGAAATCCATCTTTTACTGACTAAGACTTTCAAAGGTGATCAGTAATTAACAGCTTAGAGAGAAATTTGCCTTGTTAAGTTCAATCATGATTTCAGAAGTAGTGTGCGGTAGAGATCCCAGTAGCTTCATCTCCTGGGTGCTGTATCTGTATCTTAAATATTTTTTTTTTCCTGGCAACAAGCTGCAAATCATTGTTATAATCCTGCTCAATCACATCAACTCTTAACCTCAGTACTTGGCTGGGGTTGTCCTGCTTCAGCTCCTGCAGTGTCCTGCCACTGCAAGTAGATGCCTTTGCTTCTTGTATCAATATTAGCTACAGGCAAGACCATATTTAAACATAATAAAAGAGTGTGTGTGTGTGTAAAGCTCAGGAAATAATACTGTATTTCTTTAAAATTTCAAGCCTCTGCTGGTGTAATCGAAATGTACTGAATGTCCAACTCAGAGGCAGAAGTCAGAATGCGCAGAAGTCAGTGACAGATCATACTTACGGTATCGTCTCGGCTCTTCTTTTTCCAGTTCAGATGCTGTGGAGTCTCCAACTACACTGACTGGTTTGAAGTGTACAATACAACCCGGGTGCCAGACTCCTGCTGCTTAGAATTCAGTGAGAACTGTGGACTCCATTCCCCAGGGACCTGGTGGAAAGCGGTGAGTAGCTCAGCAGCTGCCTTGCAACCCAGGTGAAGGGCCGGCAGCTAGTCATCTGCAGGGCTATACAGATGATAAGGTGTTTTGTACCCTTACTCATCTTTAATCAGGTAGTTTCAGAAGGCTCATGTTGAGCTGTGGCTTTTTGACCTCCAATGAAACTACCAATTTAATTATTTTTACGAGCTGAAGGCTTTCCTTTTAGTAGGCTCCAAGCTGTTGTTTCACATTGCAGACAAGTATCTTCCAACACTGATCCGGAGCACAGTCTAGCTAGACCTAGCTAGGAAATTACAGGATTGTCCTTTTAATGTCCCACTTACTGGAGTCAGGTAGAGATAAAGGCAAATGGCTCATCCACACACATAGCACAAGCCCTGGAGCAGCAGCCATAGCTTATTGTGGCCCAGGCAGTCATGAGGCAAGAGGACTGTGTGAGCCTGGACTGCTCTGCTCCTGCCAGGAACCCTAGTTCAGGGGCTTCCACTGCACAGTAGGAGAGTGGGAACTGTTCCACTGAATTGCCAGCAGTGGTTTTTTTTGCAATGAGTTTCTGCGCTTGCCTGTAACGAAATTCAAAACTCCATGGGATAATTTCACCAATGTCCTCAGCAAGATCATTCCAGAGCAGCTAGTCAGAGCTTAAATTCTTCAATGAAATTAGCTCAGCAATTCTTTGTGCTAATTTACAGGTACTGCAATTACCCAGGAGAGGTGTGGAGTAAGGCTATATGATGAAGTGGAATTATAAGAAAGTTTTGCTGTTCTAATGGTTTGTGAAGACAATGAGTAAAGCTCTCTTGGCCACTTTCTAGTGAGATTTCATACTCATGGACTGGCACTGGCAGAGGCTGAGTTCCAACCAAACATTCAAAATCCAACCCTTCTACCTCTTAAAGTTTTGAATTTAAGGACTTACTTAAAGAAGATCAGTGCAGGTTAACACCATGTCTTCTGGTGGGCATTAATAGTTTTTCCTTTATACATACGTGAAAGCCACTAACTAAAGACTGAATGATTCTTGGCTATGTACATTTACAAGATAGAGGGCACAATTTCTGCACAAAGTTGTCTTACAGACATTATTTATTATTTACACATTATTTAAAGAAAGGTTTCACTTGGGCCAATTCCAGCCTCCCCAAAGCTGGGCCAGGAGCATGAGGTTACAGCTACTGCAGAATTTAAAGCAGGAAGAAAATAATGGAGAAGCGTCCAAACTGCAATTTGAAATGATGGAAAAATGGTATGAAATGGGCCCATGTGCAGCAGGAGTGGCTACTGACCAGCTCTCACTGGAACTTTTGGGTTTGATATACATAATACAATAAATATTTGTTTTCCTGAAACATGGAGAAAATGGAAGGCTCATTCTGAACTTCTAACTGCTTCTAGTTGGTTTTTAGAGGTCAATGAGGACCCAGATCCTCCACTAGTTTATTTTTAAATTTACTGGCCCAATTTATATGGAGCAGTGCTCATACAGCATTTTGCAGGTGCACTTTTTTTGTGTCATTACAATTAGTACTCCATGTTCAAGCTTCAACCCAGAAATACACAGTAGTTGCTCCAATGCCGAAATGATAATCCAGGCTACCAAGCAGCTTAGTCTGATCTGGCTCTTTTCTGTCTGTATATTCCCAGGGGAGTAGAGCTGTGTGTTTATGGCTAATACAATATTCTGGGTTTTTTTCCAGCCTTGCTATGAAACAGTGAAAATATGGCTCCAGGAAAACTTACTAGCAGTGGGAATCTTTGGATTGTGCACAGCTATGGTGCAGGTACAGTTTAATATCAGTTTTCAAATCCTAATTAATCATAATGAAATAAGTAACCATAGATCCAGATATACTCTGCCCCAGGCTGTTTTAATAATGCAAAATTTTGAATTATGTTAGAGTAAAACTCTGCAGGATTTAAGTCTTTTATGTTTTAATTTAGTTAAAATACTATGTACAAGGTACAGAACTAGGAATACTGCACACATTTTCTGTTTTAGGATGCACTGCAAAGAGCAGGCGCTTTACCAACTGGTTTATCTAAGGCTTAGACTAGGCTCAATAGAGAGGTAGTTCTCGCCATCCAAAGACAGAAGCCTAGTCAGGGTAGGGTGAATTTTGCCTTTTAGGGTACCTGTGTTTGTCCAGTAATTCTCCAGAGAGGACCATCCACTTAGGCTAAGTATCTACCTTCAAACTAGCCTAAAGGTAGCTTAAGTCTTCAACCCCATCCTCAGTCCTAGGGTAAGTTACAAGTTGGCATGTTGTTACCATTACTCAGCCTTGCCAATAAAACCATGCTGCTTTTCTATTAATTGCAGGGAAACGAGGTAGGTAAGATTAGCATAGACTTGCCTATCAGGTTTTTGACCTGCAGTTATTTCCAGCATAACTTTGGTCAGTCATCAGTGTAGTACCTTGGTCTCTTACATACCTGTGTCTTTAATCCAGCTTGCCATGGTTGTGGCCATAGTGTAGCCCCAATGGCACAAACCTTAGCCTGAGGATACACAGGCGAAAGCTGTGCTGGAGCTCAGGCTGTTTCAGCTGTATGTCAGCCCTCCATTTATGGCCCAAAGTCACATTCCTGAATGCAGTGAAGATGGAGCTTTAATTTCCAGCTCCACCGCTCTCTCACAGTCAACATATAAGCAAAGGATGGCATCACTAAGCTAATTAATACTTTTTTTTTTTTTTTTTTATTTTGCATGGTGTACCACTACCAGCAGCGAGAGAGAGCCTGGGATCAGAATTCCACTCATATTCCCACTAATGTCAGATCAGGCAGAATGGCATGTATCTTACTCTCTCATATGTCACATATTGGCTGCAACTTACTAATGCAAATGCCTGACTCCTTGTAGGCCCAAATTCAGTAGAGTTTTGGTTTTTGTTTTCCAGTATAGTAAGCAGATATGCTTAGGAAAAAAGATAAGCACAACAAGATCATATGACAGAGAGACAATGTAAGAAAGACTGTTGTTAATATATTACCATATTTTAAAAAACAGCTTCTGAACATCTATTCAGCATTTAGGGAGTCTTTAAAAGATACATTAAAAACCAGCAGCCCATGTCAGACTCCTTCTCACAGACTTTGATTATATAGAGGGTATTTAAGAGAATACTATCTTTCTGACAGAAAGAAAACACTTCAGACAATGTAATATTCCCAGTAAGTGCTGTGAAATACAGAGAAAACACCTCAGAACACAAAACATTTGTAGTCTGTCTTCAGCTGCACTATGTGATTGAATTTAATTGATGAGAAAACTTTTGACGCACTGTCACCTGAAATGAATTGGGCTCCCTCTGTTGTTGCTGTTACAGTGTTGTTCTGGCCCTAAGCATGTGACAGCTTGTTTTTCATGTTAACAATCTTATTAGAATCATACAGTGACACAACTTGAAAGACATACAGCACATGTGGCAGAAGAATCATCATGCATGCTTGAAATTATAAAACAAATTCAGCCACCAAGGTTTTATTATGCAGTGTCCCTGAAGGTGTTCCTTTGCTAGGAAGTAGAAGGCAGTGTTCAGGGGATACTTCCAGAAGGCAAGTGCTTACTATAAAACAGCACACTAAAGCCTAACAATCTTATTTCACCATGGAAGAATGGGAAATGAAGATAACAGCTTTACAAACATTTTTTTTTCTTTATTTATAAAGTAGTATGTGTGTTATTCACATGCTCTTTCAAAATACTCATTAACAGGAACTACTCTTCATGTAAAGACTAAATTTGAAGTGGTCAAATTAAGTGCTTAAAATAGAAAATTTTGTATGAATTCTACCTGACAAACCTTTATTTCAATGACAATTTTTACAATGGTGTTGCAAAGGAATAGTAACAACCACTTAGTACGTTCATGTAAGTACTTCAACTGGAAGGAAAATAAGACTCTTTTCCCCATCCCCTTTTCTGATGAAGTAATCTGTCAGCGGCAACACAGCAGGTCAGTAGTTGGGCCGGGAGAAGAACCACCACCTCCCTGCTGCTTGTCTTGAATAGGCCGACTAGAAAGACACATACATTGTTGATGAGGCATTGATGGTTATGATTAATGCATGGACAGGCTCCAGTGATTCCCCCACAGGAACCTGTGCACACATATGCTTGGAAAAGTAAAGTACAGTCAAGCAAACTGCAGCATCCTTTGGGTCAAGGATGAACCTGATTGTCTTTCAAAGCAATAGCTACAGAGATAGCCCCACAGCTGTGGGTTGCTACTATAAAATATTTTCGAGCAAAAGACATCCAAACATTTCTTTTCAATATACCTCTTCCCAGTATCTGGTGGCTGCTTTTCGTGGAGAAATCAACTCTCCCGTGCTGTCATTGTTCATTCTGTAAAACAGCAATACAGATAAGGACAAAAGGCAGACAGGAACTAGGAACACAAGGACATGAACCGGCAGGAAAAGCAGTATGTGGTGTGTCTTCCTGTGTGTGAACAAAACCGGTGTAAGCATGCTTTTCTCTCTCCTTCCCCCCCTCTCCCCCCCCGCAATAAATAGGGGTGTTTTTTTTTACTTACCGAAAAACGATTGATTGGGGTTTTGTTTTTTCTTTTAGATTCTCGGACTCACCTTTGCAATGACCATGTACTGTCAGGTAGTCAAGGCAGACACCTACTGTGCATAGGATACCATTCCCAATCTTTCTGCTCCTCCTCCAAAGGACACAGGAGAAATCTCCTTCATGCTCATTCATGTCTCTGCCCCCACCCCCCCTTTGTACTATAAACTGTGTATAATGCTATCTTTCTGAAGATTTTGTGAATCACCCCACTTTACTGAAGGAAGAAGAAAAGAAAAAGTCAGTACTTGAACTGGCACAGGTAAGAAGCAGCCTTGTCTTTAAACAGAAGAAAACCTCCAAAGAGCGATGGTTCCTTTTCCATGGCCTATGGCAAGGCAAAGGAGGCTGCTTATGAGGGGCTGATCTGCAAACCGATGTTAGGAAAAGATTGCACTGAGGCAACCTCTGCAAAACCTGCCAGGTTGCCTTCCCGCATTTCACGGTCTGGAAGAGAGGGTGTAGAAAATGAGTATTCTTCAGCATGGAAAGAAGGTACAGAGTAGCTAGCACTGAATGCAATTGTAGTTTTACTACAGTTTGTACACAGCTAAAATGTCAAGATCAAGCAGCCCTGCCTTCAAGCATCTCGATGATTTTGTAGCCAGGAGAGGATCATCTTCAGAAATATGTTATTTTAAAGGAGTATTTTTAATCTTATGCGCTACAAAGTCAGGCTTTTAATCAGAATCTGTACAGTGAGATCTGGCTATTAAGGGAAAACAATATTGGACATTGTCGCACTTACTAAGTGCCAGTGGCATACAGATGGTTGACTGTATATGTAATATATATTACATTCATATACACATACTGGTCTGAAAGGAGGTGAAAATATCCAGCATCTAACCTCAGAAAAGAGGGAACCTTTCGATCCCATTTTACATTCCAACTGAAATAATCCAGTATTATTTCTTGTAGGAGGCACTATCACTTATACCTCTGGGAAACAAGTAATTACTTTCAGATGTATCTTCATTTCAGTAAACAACTTGTGAGTGGGCTCTCTCTGTCATTCTACTATGGTTTTATTTATCATCCCTGTTTCAAGTTAGTCTGCCAAAAAAATATCACTCATTTCCACACTTGAAGATCCGTACAAAGCTGTCAGCTGTTCCTTCCCTGAATGTCACCATTTCATTAATTTACTTTGGGATATCATCATCTGCCGGTATGTTAGGGTTCACCTTGCTGAGGAAAAATCTTTTGCACATTGCTTATTTTTCTGAGAGTTATTAAGACTTCAGATGTTTTTATGCTTAGCTTTTTTTTTTTTTTCCCAGCTGCATGCTTACAACAGCCAAGACACATCAGTCTTTGTTAGAATGGGAGTCACCTCTCAGTTCTGTTTTTCAGACCCATCTCCCTCCACCTGGCTGTTGGCTAGAATATGCCCCACACTTTCTGGAATTTGCAGAAATCAAAATCATAACTCTCCTTAGCCAAAGAACAACCACCAGTTGTCCGATTTCCCCACCCTGCATTGGTAACTGAAGTAATTTATGTAGTACCCTTCTGTGCATACGTTCTAGTGATGAGGTTAAGAATCAGATGTTTCCTATTATTCAAACAAACAATTCCCCATCAGCAAGCAGCCCCAGATAATGCACATGCGACAGCGAGAAGCTGAAGCACCCCGTGGAAAGGACACAGCAGGGAACAGGCAAACAGAGCAGTGCAGCTGGCCTGCTCCCTGCAGCCAGCCTTTGAGGACCTCTCAGCCACTGACAATACACCAGAGGCACAACCATGGAAACGTGGTGCCCCGTTTTCCCAGAAAGCTCAATGCAGCCAATCCTACTGTGACAGACTAGAAGCATGCATCGAGTTCAGGCAAAAAAAGTTACCCTGTACCTTTAGTACTTACAACAGCAGGTCTCAGCTGAGTGACATTTTGCTTACTTTGATTTAAAGGCAATTTCCAGCAGTAAAGCTGGACTCGCCGACCTACAGCCTTGAACAGCCTCCTTAAAACCCGTAAATAACTTTTTTCCTGGACCATTGACAAATACCACTCTCACTGCTTAGGTTTTGGGGGTTTTTTTTCCTCTTTGCCGATTTCCTGCAGTCTACTCACCCTCAGGCCCAAACTACTCCATGTTTTGTGGGGAAGTGCTTAGGACAGTCTGGTGTGTGAAAGAGCAAGTATCTTCCAAAATCTTACCCCCCACCTTTACGCATCAACCTCTGTAGCATGGGGCATTTAGCTGTGCAGGCTAAGTTGAAAGTAATGTATTACTTGTGTGCATTTTATGTGGATTCCCACTCACTATCACAGCAACCTCACCACCACTAAAGGATTTTACTGCCACGCTAACAAACCTTGGCGAATGTTAACAGACTTTGACCCAAGACAGAGGTTAAACTGAGTGAGTAGTCCACACACAGGCACCCTGTAGCCCAAGCAAGAGACTTACTCTTGGTGTTACAACCACTACGGTCTCAATGCTCTCTGCTTCCTGAGCCCAGCTGACCTGACAACAGTCCTGCTCTTTAAAAGATGGTGTAAGTTCGTTCCTTCCCTCTCTCCACTCTGTTCCTTTCTTACCTGCATAGACACGATTCCAGGTTAGATGTACCATTAGTTCTTGCCATGGTTTATAGTTTGTACACACAGCTGCTCCTGCTGACAGCTCAGTTTCCACCGCTGAAAAGCAGCATAACAGAGTGATGAATACATTAATAAAACATTGATTTTTAAGAAAGATATAAAAGGTAGACAAGTCTATTTGTAGTGATCCCTACCATTAAAAATTAACAGACAGCAGGCTGATGATGGCTCAGTTGATAAGAGCAAACCGTTGTGCAACAGAGCTCCCACAGAGGGCAACTCATCAATTTGCCTGATGGTGGCATAGGGAGGAGAGATCACAAATTCTCATTCTGTGAGTCTCCCAATAATATGTGCTGAGCTCTTAGAGAAGACTGCTAGACTTCAGCTAAACCTACAAAAGAAACAAATGAGAAACAGAGACTGAAGACAAGTCACACTTTGTGGTTCCCTCTAATCATTTTCCACAGTTTAGGTGTCTTTACAACAAGACAAACTGCCTCACTTTTCAAACACACATATCTATAGGGAGTATAAGCAATACTCACTTTGTAAATCCCAGTCACTGCAACAGAAACATATGGCACTAACTGCTGAAAAGAAAGAAAGGAAGGAAAAAAAAAAACCAACACCCCACACCAGACCACACATTACTGCTAATAATTCTTTTTTTAAACACTACCCTTACACTGCCAACTGAGGTGCTACTGCAACTTGTTTATAATTTGAACTGGACTATTTTCTATATTTGATGTTATTAACTCTCTTCACACAGGCTGAATAGATGTTATGGTGCCTAAAGCATTACCAGCACAATCCAATTTCAAACCTCTGAACACACTGTGTATAACAAGCCACAGACTTACCATATTTTCTTTTTAAAAGCATTGCATCCTTTCTCTGCTGATGAGGTCAGAATATTTTGTGATATGTAACAGCAACAATTATTTTTTTTTTAAAAAAGAAGTTCCATATTATGCATAAAACTACATGTTGAACTGGTTAATTATAAAGAGATACCCTGTAGTACATAATACCCATTTAAAAGGCTGCTTATATCATATGTATGCAGAGCAACACAGAAGTCATTCCAATTGCTTCCATTAGTGTTTTGTCACTTTTAGTAAAGTCTTTTATATTATTTTCACTTATCTTTAAACATGAAGGAGGACTCAATACATTTAAATTAAAGACAGACCCAAAGGCAACAAAGACATTGAAGGAGAGCACTCCTTATTTATACTCATTGTTCTTTCTGCTTAATAACAAGATGTGAAGGCACAGGGCACATGGCTGGACCTACTGCATTCAGCAACATCAGGATTTAGCTTTTAGATTCAGTCCAATATACTTCTGGCTTTTCATCTTCACAATTATAAAAATATATATATGTGTATATATATTTAATAGAATATGGTTTATTTTCCTGTACAGTAACTGTCAGTAGCAGCCAAATCTTATTGCTTGTACAACAGATTTAGCTCCACATCTTATGGTGCACAATCACTGAAATTCACTCCAGTTTCTGTTCTATGAATACTTCTTTGTTCCCTCAAATAATATAAACTCTTAAAGGTTTATTCTTCCATTTAGTAATTACCATTTGAATGCAGCATTGTGCAATTTATAATATGGAGAGGAAGAAACTGCATAGAAGCTGTAAAAATATTTTATCTTGCATCAGCAATATGGCTGGTATGCGAATCCACCCAAATGCCTCACTTCTCACAAACTAATTAAGAACTGGTTACATCTTTCAGTGCACATGGCTCCCAGCTGCCTCTTCCCCTGTTCATAGATAGGACAGGAGGTTGTTAGCATGGAGAAAGTTGAAGCCATTCACTTACCCCTTAGCTTCATTGTTGTGCTATAAATGTGGCACACCAAAGGTAAGCAACAGAAACCAGCAGTTGATTGTGGCATTTATTTTAAAACCAGACTCTTTATTAACTTTGTCTGCAAGGATTCTTGCTAAGTGTGAATGATCCTCATAGATACCGAGTTAGACAATTCACAGTAAGAAAACAAGCCAGGACTTGCCATGGGAAATTTTGTTTGATGCCATTGTGAATTCTCCTAGATTGTCACTGGTATCTTACCACAGTGGGCAGGTCTCCTCAGTTCTTTGGATTTTGTTGCTGCAACTACAATGATACATTTTTGTGCATTCATATAAAGAACAAAATTTAAAAATATACATTTTATTTTTTAAAGTTATTAAATATTCTTTAAAGTTTACAACAGAATGTCTTTTGTATTCTTTATAATCATCTACACTACAAGCTATACAGTGAGTATATACAGACCCAAAGATGTGTGTGTGCAAGTGCACACACACAGTGTACGCAATACAAAAAAAATACACAGCATACTTTCTTGTCATTTCTCATTACTTATCTTTGATTTGACCCATCCTTCCTTAAATAAGAATAAAAAACCCCAAAATAAATCTATAAGTGGCTTACCCATTCCCAGGTAAATTTACACCACTTTGTTTCCTCTTAAGGGCAACCTGAAATTCTGTGATAGTTGATAACAATTCAGAAAATACTGGGAGATCAGGTTTACAGTGTAACAAAATACTTAGACCCGAAACCAATTATTTTCTGTTTAGAACTTGTCTGTTACTGATAATTTTGAAACAAAAGGACTTTCTTTTTCTGAGGTAGTTGCTTAGATTCAGAAATTACATAGAAAAGCTTAGAAAATTAACACCAGACTGTGTTAAAATGGAACAACTAGGAACATCTACTATGTCAGATCAGAAAAAGGTCTGGTTAGCCAGGTATCTTGTCTGAAGTCATGTCTAACACTGCCTTTTTCAATAGAATTTATTGTACCCTCCAGGTCAAACAGCTTCACAAGTGAAATTGCCTCTAAACTGGGTGCATTCTAAACACTACCACAGGCATACTGTTGAAAGTGTAAGGGTAGACATGGCCTGAAAGTGGAGGCCCAGAGGTTTTAGAGGTTGTTGCAGGAAACCTCATAAAGGATAACCCAAACCTTTGGTGGAAGTTTCTTACAACTCCCTCAATTCAGTAGGCACATTTATATTACTTGAATTTTCTTCATCCTGTTAAGTGTACCACTAGATGGTCTCATTAACCACATCTATCTTTAATCCCTTTCTGACTTTGTGAAACTTTCCACTTCAGTCTTATATTGTACCAGTGAATTTCACAATTTCATCATACTGTATACGTTTAAAAGAACCCTTCTTATATGGATTTTAACATGTTGCCTTTCAATTTCATTTATTCACCATTGGTTCTATACTTTAGGAATGCCAACTTAATGATTCTTACAGAAATATATGGACACAGAGCAGCTGTATTACCTGTACAGCCTAATTTGTCTTTCTAATACTAATAATGAAGCTTAAACCCAGGTAATAGAGTATGCTATTGATTTTCAAGATCCCATTGTTTCAAAAAACTAAGCCCAGTGTACCTTCACCCAGCAGCTATCCTATTCAGTTGTCTTTGCTTTTTGAACTACATGTTGGCATAGACAGAGGTGTTTCTATTTTAATCAACAACTAGCCTAGCATTTCCGCTGACATCCTGCTATTTTTCTCAAATGTACTTAACACAACCTGGGAATATCAGGCTTAGCTGATTATACTAGCTGTGTAATACAAAGTACTTTCTGTCCACACGGTGATATTTTCAAAGAGACTTAAGGGTAGCCTATGAAACTTCATCCAAAGTTTTGTCTTGACACATCAAAAGTGCAAAGTACAGAGCCCTATGTTTCTTTACCTTCCCGTATGTTAAAAAACCCAAACAAATAAAGAATCTATCATTATTAACTCACCTGGCAAGTGCTATTGGAAAAGCTGTTTTTCTGAAATCCCATCAGTTGTAAGTCATTTTACCCTAGGCTTTGCTTCCTTTTTTCCCAAAAAAAAAAAAAAAAAAAATGTTTCCCCATAGAAATACTGTCTGTTATTCTGTTCACTAGAAATCGTGGGTTTTATTGACCTGCAAGAACAGCTTAGTTTACATTCCTCCCTCCAACAGCCAGAAAGCATTCACTACCAAATCTACACCAGTGCATGTTAAATGGCTACATAGAGGGCCTATAAGTCATTTTGCAATGCATGGTTTTTTAATAAAGAAATGGCTGATCAGTTAAACTGCTTTCTCAAACAACGTCCTGGTATCTTTAATGCAGAAATTGTTTCGGCAGAACACTTTGTTACTACAGAATTGCTTAACAGAGACTTCCCTGTACTTGTGGTTACAAGAATAACTTGAAAGGATGGGATCCTTATCCACTATAAGCATCCCCTTACATTCGCATGGCACTGCTATTACAGAATATGGTTCAAATCACAGCCAACAAAATAAAATACATAACTGTATATAATTAAATCTATATAAAACAAAGTATAGCTTAAAAAACAACTGTTAATGTGTATTGCTTATGTGTTTATTTTTCCATATGGACAGCAACAAGAGTTTCAGGTGTAAAGCATTCATCCTGAAGATACTAAAAATTACTATAGAAATAAAGGGATTTCAGGAACTGGTTTGTGAAAGTCTGTTCAGATGCACCTCATCATCTCCCTCCTCCACAAATACCTTTCCTTGGCTCTAAAGCTTAAGCCCATCACTGTTCCAGCCCTTCCACCTCTACTGTACCATTTAAATCTGCTGTTCTGCACACAGGAATACCTGGTTAATCAAGGTCCCAGTCTGCCAAATGCAGAGGGGATTCAGTTATTTGTATTTTATAACTTTAAGTACCCAAGGATAGACATCTTATATGGCTTTACGAAGTTCAGGTTTGACATTGAGTTAGGAGACCACAGTCCCTACATAGCAGAGAAAAGTGAGTACTGTAACCAAGTAACTCATGTCAGCCTAGTTATAGACCTAACTAGCGACTAAATCTGAATTGCTCTCAGTGTCCTCAGTTCCCTGATGCAAGCCTGCTAATGGCTAGATGAGCACTGTTATCACACAGAACTGTCACTAGTTGTTTAGCATTCTCCAGAGAGACTAATGCTGCGGGGATTATTTTTTTTCCTTTTAACCCAATTTACCTTGGAAACTTGTTTAGTGTTACTGTGTCACCCACAGATGCAATTAACTGATTCTGATATTATATCTCAGCTTGGATAATAAGCACCCAGAATACTGAGCTAAAAAAATGCCTCAGCTGAGAAATGTTGCCATTGCTGTTCTTTTGAAATGCTCAAGTGCATCCACACGCTATTGAGGTGATTGGAGCAGCACATGCATCCCCGCATTTTGTACTGTGGCAGCCTAAATGTCCAAGATAACTTCTACCAATAAGAAAAAAAAAAGGCAATTCTCAGTTCTCTCATTTTCAGGCCCTTATTTCTCAGGAAATTGAACTCCCCAAGGGAGTTGAAGCTGCTTACAAACTCGGTTAAGATGAAGCATTTGCGAGTACTCCAGGAAAAGAGCACTTCACCACTGTGCTGCTTCTAGTGTTTTCTTGGAACCCCTCCTCTCACTCTATGAGCCTATAACAGATAGCTCACGACAGTCAAAGTCACTAAAGCTTCTTTATAATCCTCAGAGCACCACACAGCCCTCCTCCCTCCCCACCAATGGCCACTTTTTTCACACCTATATTAATTCCATTTGAAAGTTATGTCGGCATTAGTTGAATAGGCAGCTTGCACGGAGCTACAAGTGAAGCTCTTTGGGAAAATTCTTCACACTATGTTAGAAAGAGAAATGGGAATATTTCTCTCTAGAAGCCAGAGGTGCTTTGACTATTCTCCTGGTGAGCAGCTAAGTTATGATACATGGTCTCTCAAGAACAGAGATGTCTTGAAACCTCATGGTTAAAAATACTCCTACTTTTGGGAGAAGAACAGAAACTGTGAACTCAGACCTGTGCCCAACTGAAGGAATTACGGATTTACAAATGCAAACACAAGAGACTACACAGACTGAATTGACATGTCATATAATTACCAATGCACTTTCCCTAAACAAAATAACTCACCAGCTTGGAAGTACAGCTTGTTGTCATGGAATTTGCTTGACATTTGGTGCTAATAAAAATTGAAGTTTTAAATCTCCTTCCTGTGAAATCCGTGCATTAAAGTTCTTCCCTATTAAACACCTTCTTATTCCTAACTGTGCACCACAGCTGGTTACCCTACAATACAATCTTCATTATCAAAAGGTCCTTTGAAATAAGTGCTCGCAGATTTAAAAGAATTATCATCACATGAAAACCTGGCACAATTAAAAGCTTGCTGCAAATCACACTCTCTTGTTCCTGATGGAATCAAAAGTTATGAACATCGATTTTTGAATGTACGTTATGCTCTTCTCAGAACGAGAATATTCCAATGCAGGGAATCTTTGCTATGGATGACACAGGACTCCAGTTTATCCAGACTTCTGCACCAGGAAAGGTGAGGAAGAAAAGGGAAACAAAAAATGACAGGTATGAAAAAACATAGATGAAAGATATGGGAGATGGTTGGAAACTGACAAGAGACCTGGGCAGACCACACTTCGCACCCGAGCAGACTGTTTTTCCCCACTGTAAGGTACAAAAATAGAGCAGCATCCCATGAAATACATAGTCAGCTCATTCACAGCAGACACACTGTTATTTTAGAAAGATGCTCGCAGAACTGAATCAGGGCTGCAGCGTGTATAAAGCCTCTCTAAACTGTTCCTCCTAGTCCCTGTGATTTAGCAGATTTGGGGTTTTTGAGTCTTGTGTAGATGGTGGTTCTCTCAGTTCTAGGACTAAAGCAGTCCTTCTCTGCAGCACGCTGTGATTCAGATCTGTGTGACAAAAGCTGGGATGCCCTACTGGTAGTGCAGCTGGGGGCAATCAGTCCATCCCTTCGATAGAGTCTTCATCTTGCCACCCCCAGCAGTCATACAGGTAACTTCCTAGCAGAGGCACTGCAGCTGATACTGTCACCAGGAGAAGGGGGGAAGTCACCAACCCCATCTAGCCTATACAAGGTCAAAAGTATGCATATAAACCTTCAGTGCAATTTTGTTACTTCTTTTCCTTGATCCTGCTTTCATCCTGTTCCGACTGCTTTCCTGTCCTCTTCAGACTGCAATCCCATCTACTCCCCTCCTAGGTGCTGCAGGTTCACAGAGCTACTGAAGGACACTGGAATACTCAGATGATGAAAACAGTTACAAGGGGTACAGACGCTAATTTGTCTTATACCCTCCAACCTTTAGTACTTCCAGCCTCACAGGAGATCAATTTCCAGGGAGCAGTGGGGGTGAATTTATATGTAATTTAAACATTACTGAAAACTGCTGAGATCCATGACATTTAAAAGAACTCAGCATGTCACAGCTGATGTGTCACTGGTCACATGGAGCACAGTGTCCTGCAAGTTAAAAAGCTTTCTTAACATCAGTGCAATTACACAGAATGTAAGGGTGTTCAGTTACACAATCAGATCTAGTACCAACTGAGTGCCCTGGTGCCTTATTTGCATGAGCAGCTCTGGTGAAGTATAAACAGAAATTTGGGACAACACTGCCATTCTCAGTGCTGACGATGCAAGCTTATTTCATTTTCATTTTAATTTAGTGAGCTCTCACCGAAAATTAAAGATTCCCCGAGAGCTTTATGGCATGAAGTGAAGTGGCAAATGAAACTGAAATTGAGATAATCCCCAGAAATGTGCACACAAGTAAAGCAACTCTAAGTCCAGACACCTTTCAGACTGGTAAGTTCTTATATAAATAAGAAAAAGCAATCTCCTACAATGAAAATATTCTCAAGCCTTTCAGTTTTTCTGAAGACAACCCAGAATGCATCACGTTGTGTCTACACTGTCATTGCAGCAGAACTACTCAGATCTCCATCAGAGAATGAAGTACTATTGAAATGGGTTACATGAACCAGAAGCACCACAGAATTTCCAAGACAGGAGTTTAAAAAGTCAGGCAGCCAGTCAAGCCAGTCTTTTTCAAATTTCCTCTGGCTACCTTATTGAGAGCACATATCACAAGCCTCAACATCATTTTCACTTCAGTATTTTCAAATAGCAACAACTGCTTATTTGAAAGCCTAAGCAAGATCTCTGTTCTATGATTCTATGATTCTATGTTCAGGCAGGAAAGTTGCTGAGCTCTGCAACTCTTGTTTTTCAGGTCTGCGTAAAAATGTTCCTGTGGCAACAATATAATAAGTGAAAACCCACAAGAAATGACACTTGGTGTACAGATGTACACAGAAGGAATTTAAGCCCTGGGAATGAAAGCAGATTTGCCAGTAGGCAAGGTTGTGCCATAGTTTCAGTTATGTCTTCAGTGCAATTTCTGAAGCAGTGAATATGATGATTCCCCAGGGAAACCGCACAACCACAATGCCTAAGCATATTTAAAGATTATCATTCAGGGCTTTTAAATCCAGCTCTATGTTTCCATTAATCCACTGAGCTGCCAGCCCAATCTCACATGGGCAGGCTCACTCGCGCTCTAACAATAGGGAGCTTATTAAATATTAAGGTCTTAATCTTAACTACTTCTGTATGACTGAGAAATCCTAAACAGTGCACAGAAGATAAACATTTCCCCACTAAATATGCACACACAGACACACACACACGGTGGTATTAGATAAAGGCAAATGTCCCCATGCTAGCAGGAGAATTGTGTAATAAATCCATTCATTTTAAAGCAGCCCATGTGTTCCCACAGTCACATGCTCCCCCACTTGTCTAGACCCAGGGTTCACAGGCTTACCTCTGAAGGACAAAAGGTCACTTTTCTCCTGCCTTGAAATGCCAGCTTAGCAATTAGAAAGAGGTTCATGGCAGGATTCACACTACTCTGATAATGCTGATGATTACACTACAGGTAAAGAGACAGAGGGATAAACAGTTGGTTAAAGGTAGCAGGACCAGCAGCACATCTCATATTTGATCTCTGCTACTGTGCATTGTATTATTTTAAAAGGCATTCAGCCAAGAGAGCTTTTGCTTAAAAATTAGGCTAAAATGCATAAGCTGGATACATATCCAACACACGATTTTCTGAAAAATCATTTTCTACCCACAAGCGGGGGTGGGGGGGGGGGGGCATATAGTCAGATGGATTACTTTCCTCTTGTATTTAAGTTGGTTCACTTAAGATCTAGCACAACTTGGGGTGGGGTGGGGGAAACCAGGAAAGCTTTTAGCTGAGATTTTTAGCTTTTCATACTCTTAAGGCATTCCACTGGACCCAACAGTAAGACAGATGGTTACCAGCAAAACAGTCAGCAGCAAATGAGGGTCCTGTTTGGGACCTCTCCTGTGGAAAGGGGCCGGGGAGTATCCACAAGGGTGCCGAAACCCCACTTGCCTCTTAGATGGAAGATCTGTAGTGCAAGCAGTCCTGCTGCCCCCTGAAGCAGCCCTCTGAGTTCATGGGGAGTGTGGCTTATTATACTGTCTGAGGAACTAAGACCTTCCCAGATTAGATAATTCTTTTGTCTTCTTTCTCTATGCCCTTCTCTCCAACCCAAGTTTTCTACTACAGCCAGATCCGCTCCTCTCTGCACAGCATCACCATTCCCCTGTGGGCTGGCATGCTGAAACCCCTCTGCCAGGAATCAGAGGCACAGCAGCTTCTCTACAAACAGAAATATAAACTTGAATTTCCCTTTCTAGACTCTAGACAGGCTCATATATCAAACAATGGCATTACACCCACAGGGGCAAAACTTAGATGTTGCCAAAAAGAGAAAGAAATCAGGACCTTAGAGTCTGTGTGTACACATGCAAACCTAGAGATGAATCAAAACTAGAATACTGGATTTAGTGCTGAGGTAAAACACGAAGCAAAACACGAAGCAGCTGCCTGAGGTTCTTCCAAGCATGCCTATGCCAGGGACCTCAGCACAGGCTGGTGGAGACAATGCCCTGCTCTGTGCTAGGCGACACCACTTTGACATGGGTAGCACATGGGCACTGCCATTCCCGTTACACTATTCATACGTGGACCCAAAAGAGTAGTTGCAAAACCAATATACTCACAAAAATTTTCCATTATTTTGTCAGATCTCAAAATGCAAAGTTACCATTCGGATGTAGGCTAGAGGTTTAGCTGAGGCTCAGCCTCATGTTTCCCTGACCCTTGTCATCTACAGGCCCATCAGTATGGAACAAATTACTTCATGTTTGAGGACCATGATTAACATTTCATAAAAACAAGTTCTGCAGGTACTGCAATAAAGTAAGGAAGTATTGGGGGCTAGAAAACACATAAGGCTTCAAAACCCTTGGAAGGGATAATACAGCATGCAGAATTATGCAAGTTGTTTTGTACTGCAAGTCAATCCCTTTATTAACAGGGGATTACAACAGTCACAGCATTCGGTATCGTTCACACACACATAACCCGTGTATTAACTCCTATGTATGCAAAACTCAATTCAGTGACATACTCCTGCAATGTACTCTTCCCCTCCTCCAAGCTTTTTACCTATAAGAATATCAGTACCTCAGATTTAAATTTCTAAAGCTGTCCCAGGTTACTGCAGAGCATGGCCCTTCACAAGAGCCCAGAGGAATGCGGTTTCTACATTTACCCAGAATTCTATGAATCTGTCCTTCTTCCATTAGTGGCCCATATGACCATACCAGGGAAATGGTAAGGTCTGCAAAGTGACTAGTTTAAAAAAACAAAACCAAAACAATATTCAAAGTCTGTTGTAAGGCCTATAGGCCAGTCCTTAAAACAATTGCAGATTTGGTAATAAAATGATCTTCCACTTATCAGTTCTTTTTGTGTGTGCACTAGCTCAGTTTGTGCATGTTTTATTCCATACTTGAACACCTATTTTGTAAGAACCGTCTTTAGAAATACTCACTATACATGCTTACAAATGATTCTTTATGCAGAAGTAACAAAAGGAAGACACAATCATTTTAATGGACAAAACACTTGAGGTGCAAAATAGTTTGAAGAAAAACAATGTTACGTAAGCACAGGAAGTAATTATTCTGATAACATGCAGAACAATCCACGAAACATTAAATAAAAATAAGCGTTTCAGCTTCTTTCTAAATCAATTCTTTTATAATCTCCCCTCTTAATAGGTAAGCCAAGTTTGCCTTGCCATAAATTCTATGTGCCCTAGTATAAAGCTTGGCACACCTATCTCATCATAATTTAATTTCTTTCCTGATCCCTCTTAATTCTTAAAGTTTAATTTAACATTGACAGAAATGAGCTGAAATAGTTCAAATTAAGTGGAGAACAGCCATTCTTATGAATGCACATTTTACCAGCCAATTCCAAATACTGGAAATAAAAGGGATTTATTTTCCAAAGAGTTACCAGTCCTCAGACCAAGATCCTGCAGACAGATCTATTAGCACCTAATTTACATTTCGAGATAGACCATATATGGGGGACAGCCCAGGATGGAGATTCAAAACCATGGGTACTTTTAAAGGCAATTCAACACAGCACTGTAGGGATCTTTAATTTTGTGCGAATAATTAACCTCAGCTTCACTTTCCTAAATAACTTCTGATGCACATTTTCAATAGTGGTCAGGCAGTTGGACTAGATGATCATTGTAGGTCCCTTCCAACTGTAACTATTCTTTTCCAATACTAATGGCAAAAGGATGAGACATTTATCAGGACACAGATAATTTTGAAACTAAACCAAACATCCTTCTTCAGGGTGATGCACATTTGAGGGGCTACTTATGAAATCCTGCCTTTCAGCTGAGCATCACAAGTTGCTCAGCTTTTCTGACAGAAAGCAAAGCTTTAGAGTGAAAGAAAAGCACTGGATAGAGAGATGCTGTTAGAGAACTCAAGAGGGCTTACCAGGTGCTGCTCATTTTCAGCACTGCATTTCCAGACCACTCCAATACAATCAGAAATTAAAAAACATTTTCATGTGCAGTGAGTCCTGCTTATCCTCCTGCTTTGTTAGCAGCTGCAGTCAGTTGGGGTGACATCTCCCCATCATCATGAAGAAACTGCCCAAATTTAAGTGCCTGACACCTGTACTGTAGAATGCTTCTCACTAAGCAAAGATTTTGTTATTTTGGGTTTACTCTGAAATTAGAAGTAAATTCTTTCAGATGCAACCATTTACTTCCAGAAGAGCCCCAAGTGAGTTATTTGATGCTGCCAGTGGAAATATCTTAAAAAGCAAAAGGGTATTATTACAAAAGTAGCATTATCAATAAAAACTGGCTGAGCTATACAACTTCACAGCATAGCTCTGTTCTCAGAAGTGTTCTCCTCATCATTCAGAACCACCGTCTACTCTGCCCTTCCAAATAATGGTTTTAAATTTTCTGCAGGACAGTGGAAAGGCATTATTACTTCTTTTGATTCCTCCCATTCTCACTGAGTCAACACAACTGCAGGAGATGAAGCAGGATTATGTTTTCATTTGAGATCCATTAAAAGAGCTGCAATCAAGTTGCAGCTGCACTGCTAAATTCTGTTTTAATTATAAACAACAACAAAAATCCTAGAAAACAAATGGGCTCCCAGACATGCAAGTCAGTGGCAAAATGGAGCCTGTGGAATCTTTAAGCAGCGACGGTGCCTGAACACCAACAGCACTTGAATGCCAGCAAAAAAAATGCTTTCACTTACAAAGAAAACAGCTTAGAAATGAAAGCTGAGCAGCGGTTTGACTCAGACATCACACACACAGAGACCACACAGTCACTGTCAAAGGAGAGAAGTATATCCCCTGAAGCGCGTATGCAAGCAAGATTAAAAAGCACAAGGTTAGCCATGCGAATGTGATCCTCCACAGAGCCTTCTCTCTTTTTTTTTTTCCCCAGCTTATCCAGGTAACATGCAGAAAATGCCAGAAGTACCACAGTCCTGGAAAAAATTTTCAAGTATTGAGTGGGTGGGGTGGAGAGAAGATGCCTCACAGGACTAACAATTTAGCTAATGGCTGGAGGACTAAACCACCATTATTCTCCCTTTAAAGTATATCATCAGTGATTTCATGACTAGGAAAATATTCAGGCCTTTTAAAGATCCAGCTACTGTCTGTGGCTTTCTGACTTATTGCAGTAGTTAATTCCTCCACCTGATTGCATGCTGTGCAAATAACTACTTCCATTTATCCTTTGTAGAATTATTTGTCTCTGTATCTACAAGCAAAGTCATTTTTCCTTAATCTGTGGTGGAGAGGGGAGGGACTCATCACTTCTCATGGTATTGCTCAAAACAGCAGCATGTTCTGTTCACAGGCACACAACCCCAACTTGTTGTCAACAGATTATTCTGCAGCGAATGATTTTGAGAAGACCCTCACAGTGTCAGTGAGGAAGGGACCCTACTTTGCTCTGGCCTGTTCTGGTTTCTGAAGACTCAGCAGCAGGGTCTAGCCAGCAGGTGATGGGAGAGAGAGTCAGAAAACTTGGCTCCTGTTTGACTTTGTGACAGACTTACTACCCGACACTGAAAAAGTAATTTTCTCTTTCATTTCCCCTTCATCCTTTGTCTGCCAGGTCTGTTTAAGGCTGTGTGCTCTTTGGAACACTGTCCTCTTCTAACTCTTTACTCTGGGAAGCCTACCTGTTTTTTCAATGCAGTTATTATCCCTAACAACCATGAGCTCCTGAGAGGGAGAAAGAAAAGGCTTCTCATATACCTGATAAATTAGTTTAATACTGCATACACTTGAAATTCAAATTATATGCCAATATGCGTACCTGAGAAGGCAATGAGTATTTACAATATTCATGTTGTCACCTGCAAAATTCACTCAATAACTTAATTCTCTGCTAAAGAGCACTGGGAGAAGCCATCAGAACAGTAACCTTAGTGTTTACAAATATATATGCCAAGGATACAGCATTGCCTCTGCCAAAATATTTCATATTCCTTGGCTCCAAGACAGACAAGGCTCAAAAACGCACAGGGACGATCTTGGGAACACAGGGATTTGGGTTTCGTTTTGCTAAGTCTAGCTCTCTACTGCTCCTACAAGAGGGAGAAAAGGAGAAAGTGCGTTTTTTCTAAAAGCAGTTGTTTCAGCCCATTCCCTCTCTCTCATCTCCCTCAGGCAGCCACGAGCACTGTTTCCCTTTCCTGCCCTGCCCATCACCTTAAGAGACACAGGCAGATAAGCTCAATAGCTACTGCCAAGGGGAGAAGATGAAATCTGAACACAAAACTGGGACCTTGCTCATGCCAAAGGTTTAACCACTCTATATTAGAGAGAGCAGGAAAGTCTTTGTTCTGGGGATGATGAATATTCTCCCTGCCACTTTATTTATATGTTTTAATAAGAGAGTTAATAAAATAACTGAAAAATCTGGTTCAGTAAAAATGAAAACGCTTAAAACTTACTGCCCATTCCCTCTTGTATCAAAGCCAGTAATCCCAAATCCTAAAGCAAATACTAAAGGTATAATTTAACTCTCAGTGCTTTGAAATAGTCAATAAACTTCTAAACTGGCCTTTGACGACATGAGCTCAGCCAAGTGCCTGTGTGCAATTGCATCCTTGCGTCAACCACAATTTCAGGATTGATGTGAATGAAGAAAGAAGGAATTAGATGGAATTTAAAATCCTGGCCCACTATTTGACACAGAAAGTCCATCTAAAACAATTCTGAGCTAACAGCAAAAGCAATTTAATAGAAAGTCCTGAGTTAAAAAGCAGAAGCAGCATGCAAAGGCTTGATACCGCAGACAACCATTTAGCACTGTGATTCTAAAGGCATCATTGAATGAAACACTTTCTAATGTTAATTCCAGCTAGTGATACCAGCAAGCTACCTGGACTGAAAAAATAAAAAATTGACTGAAGTTGTATCTACAGTTGCAACACATGAGAAAATATATTTGTGAAGAGGGGTACTTACCATTTATGAAGAAACTATTTGTCTACTTGCATTAGCAGAACTGGTCTGCATTAATTATTCCAAACACCTCCACCTGGTTCATCAATAGCTCCAGCTCTAGTGCAAAACAAAGGCACTTTGGCTTTCATTTAGCCAGATTTATCAGTTGTTTTAATGAGACTAAAATGAAAAAGATTATTAGCACAGAGGTTTTTCACATAAGGACATGAAATAGCAGAGCAAAAATAACACAATGCTTGTTTTACACAAAAGCTCCCAGCACAGCAACTGAAACAACATTAGATACTAGGGAGAAATCAGCCCAGAGGTGGCTGCTATGAACAGAGCTGAGCTTTGCCACCCTACCACAATATCACTGTAGTAACTATAGGGACTAGGGACCAGGGACCCAGCTTTGCAAGTGACATAAATTACTCTTCTCTCTCAGTGGAGTCACACAACACTCCCAGGCATCTTTTCCCTAACTTCTACAGCATAAGAACGCTGACACTGCTACTGCTGGGCCTTCATCTACTCATGATATACAAGCGTGTCTGCTCAGAGCATTTGTTTTGTTCAGCCCCCAAAAGGAGCAAAGGAAAACACAAAAAGGTTGCAAAAAATGTAATAATAGTCAAATAATCTATAGCAACTTAACTTTTCTGCCCCACATGAGTTCAGCTGAAGACTCAGGTGAACTTCTAACTCATCAGAGAAGAAACATTAAAGATTGGGTGAAAATGGATATACACAGTCCTAAATAGTTTCCTACACTGGGCAGTAACTGCCTGCTGGCTATTTTTAGTCACAGTCCTATCCTCCACAACTGCAAGCAAAGAGAACATATAGTGCAGTATATGCTCTCCACTGGTGCACTGGAAGAAAACTCACTGAAATATATCAAAAGACCTACCTAGACCGTTCCTTCCGTAAGGAAGGATAGAAGAGAAAAGTAATGTTTAGTGAAAATTGGTGATATCTGTAAGGTTTTTTTGAGCTGCTTTAACACTTACAAATGTATGCAATGAACAAAGGAAAACATAATTCAGTCTTACCTTTTTGAGTAGGATGAGCAGCAGAGGTAACCATAACGTACAGACTTTACGTATTGGAGGAAACTGGTGAAACACCATAATCTTCTGACTTCTATTCCATGCACGCTGACCTTTGAGGAAGGTGAGGTATATCACTCAGGCAATCCCTGCTGCAGCCATACACATAGCAGGAACTTCACAGCAAAAGATGACAGAGCTGGAACATTAGATAGCCCTGCTCCAAGAAACTGTGCCTGGATTTGCAGAAAAATGCAACAATCCTGCAAGCCTTACAGCAAGTCACTTATGCAAAAAACACATGGCACGCAATCTAGAAATTGGAGGGTCTATGCCCTTCTACCACCATGTGGATATCTGTTGTGATTAGTGGTTTCTAGTAAATGAAATTAGGAGAGTTAGGAAGTCTCAAGAAAGTCAATATGCTGCTTATCTACACTGAACATTTTCACATGAGTTTCATTACCCTTCTTCGAAAAAACAGGTGGGCAAGGTAATGCCCTGTGATTAAGTTCTACTCCCACCTGGACAGCCAGCTGAGAATTCATACACAGGGGGGCAGCTTTTTAGTTTATTTTATGTTTTGCCTTCCCACACTAGACAATTGCTAAATTTTACCTTATTTAAACTCCACACAAAATATGATAATCTATGTGCCACGTAAAGGCAACTCAAAAGTGCCCCTCTGCTTTGCTCTCAGCAGTTGACTGAAGAATTAGTTCTAATGTGTTGGAAGTCAGAGTAAGAGCTTATTTCATTAAAAGCTTATAAGAAACATTTGTTTTGTTTTTATGAAAATACTGTACAGGTTTTTCTACAGTATTTTTTCTAAAATAATTTTTTAAGTTACATTGTAACGAAATAAACATTAAAATATATCCAGAAAAGGTAACTGATGTAAGTAGGAATGTAAAACGATTAATTGTTTTCAATTTTGAGTTCTAGATTCCATTCATCCACATTTTTTGCAAAATAACATTTTGTTAGTGTTCTCATTCCAACAGAATACTTTTAAAGGCATATTTCAGCTTTTAATTTCAAATGCTAAGATAAGTAATGTTATTTATTTTTGCAACTTTTTGAATTAGCAGTGTTAATCAAATTCTATTCCAGTTATTTTTCATATTAAAGATTTTTTTTTTCTAAAGAGAAGATACATTTTTCCCCAACACAAAGTATCAAGTGACTGCCTGGTAGACTACAAAACACCAATTCAGGCTTAGTTAATTTGCACTTACTACATAAAAAAAAAAGATCACTGAGGGAATGGGATTTTCAGGAAATAACTACATACAACCTCTTCAAGCTGCAGAGGTAGACTCCATCTGCTTTGTGCTGCCATTTGTTTAACTGAAGTCAAACAGCTGCACTGTGTATTAATCAAAAAGTAAACTTCAAAAGACATGTCCCAAATTCAAGAGAGACTGTAATTACAGTTCCTATGAACATCCATTAACTTTGCAGTCTCCACAGAGAAGTATGCACAAAACACCACCCTCACTTTTAAAAATAATTACCACTAGTAGCTCATAGTAGAAATAGAAAAGGTATTTTATATTTTCACCCAAGCCCATAAAAAACACTAAATTGTTACAACTCACTCAACAATTCTTTATAACAAAGAAGTGGTTAAAGAAGCTGTTTTCCTATTGTCATCCTTCAGTCTACCTTACCTCTTCTCTCTCACTCCCAATTTTCTTACCTGGAAGCTACAGTTAATTCTGGAGTTTGACACCTACATATGATAACAAAAAGGAACTATAAAACAAGGTACCAAAGCAATTTTCCCTGAAAAAGTAGCATCTCACAATGAGACAAGCTAAACAATTTTCCACAATTCTCTGTTAAAACTGTTTCTGATTACAAAGACTCTACAGCAGCTCCAGTTTTCAAAACAGACACACTTACCACAAGAGACACGTTTCCTGAGATAAGATGCGATGCTGTTATCCCAGGAGTATGGTCTATGTGATCCTGCAAGTAGTCAGATAAGTCTTCTCTCTGTCTCGATAAGATACGTAGTTGTGTACAGATATAAAAGAACCCCTTTGCTAACTATTAAAATGATGTGCATGACGATAATTGATGACAAAAATACTATCTTCATATCAAAGGCCAGCTGCAACAGAATCAGCTGCTATTTCTTTTTCTCAGTGAATGCAATAAAAATTGTGCAGAAACATGTATTTATCTTAACCCTGCATGAGTCTAACCCAAAAAAGTAAAACACCGGGAAACACAAGAGCAAAGGTCAGTTGGAAGAAATGCCACTTGGCATCAGGTAGCTAAAAGATACCTTTACATTCATAGCACCTGAGATCTTATCCTAATATACAGAAATTGTTTCTTGCAACAGAACTAGATTATAGAGCACAGCTTTTTTTTTCTTAAATGTATCTCAGAAAACTGAATGATGAAATATTCCGTTGAAATAAACACACCTCCATTTCACCACCTGCTATACTAGATGTAAGCTGTTTTAATAGGAACACTGGATATTTCTCCCCATCATACCCTCGATTCTTTAAGTCCAATATCTTTGGCCTTGCCCTGCAAGTACCTCATTTAAGGAGTACTTGCTTCTATGGAAAAACAAACACACATACTTTTTTTTTTGCTTTACAGAAAAAATGCTTCTTTGCATTGTGAAACAGTGCTTTCTCTTCTTTTTGAAATGAGGGAAAGAAAGTCACCTGCCATGGTCCTTACAGCGGTGCCACTCCAGCACTCCCACCCATCTTCTGCCCTTTGCTCAATTTTCCCCCCACGTCTGAGGGAAAATCATAAAAACAGATGCTCTGCAGAACCCGCTTTCATACCAGCATCTCTCTCCTGTGTCATCTTTTCATACATGCGATGAGGTGCAAATTTCAAAAGAAACCTTTTTTCATGGTGGCTCGCTGATGGCACACTGCTTTGTGGATTTTCTGATATCTAATAAAAGATAACTTGACATTCGCACACACTGAAAAATTAAGCGAACACAAGACCAATCCATCAGAAGCTGATCTTCATTCATTCTGAAGCTCACATGCCTTCCAGTGCTCACTTTTTTTTTTAACGGAGAACTTCACAATAAAGAATTATGCCAACTTTGTTTCTTTTGGAATATTATTTCTAAAGCAACAAACACGTTTTGCCTTTAGAGACAAAAGGCAACATCCTTGGCCTCAAGCACCTATATACCATGGATGGCTCAAAATAACAATTTACTTCTCACCTGAAGTACATCAGATATAAGGAAGAATTAGATACAAGGAAGAAATTCTTAACTATGAGGGTGGTGAGACACTGGAACAGGTTGCCCAGAGAAGTTGTGGATGTCCCATCCCTGGAAGTGTTCAAGGCCAGGTTGGATGGGGCTTTGAGCAACCTGGTCTAGTGGAAGGTGTCCCGGCCCATGGCTGGGGGGGGGGTTGGAACTAGATGATCTTTAAGGTCCCTTCCAACCCAAACCATTCTATGATTCTATGATCTGGTATTTATTTTTCATGATATAACAAGAGTTAGTTTGATCTTTTTGACACACAGAGGTATTCATTCTATCTCTAAGGATGGAAAAGACACTTCTTTCTAACATAGCTGTACTCACAGACAAACAGGAGTCTTGAACTTCATAGAGAATCATCATGGAATATAAAAAAATTATGAAAAACGTGATCAATTACATGTATCTTTTCTAGAGAGGAAACGACAAGCTAAAATGAAATATTCTTTTCTTCCCCACACCCAGTTTTGAAAGCTACCTACTAGCTAATATATAAATGGATGCCACTTCAGATCACAACCCCTACCATTTCTTACAGACTATTTTTTTCTGAGATATTCTCGTTCAGTAGTGCCACTAAAAGTAGAAAAAACAGTGTAATAGAATTTAATTCTTGTGCTATTCTAGATACCATTGCCAGAGAGACTTCAAATTGCTTTTGAAAGAACTAGAAAGTTCAAGTTAATTGAACACAAGGATTCACATAGCAAATTATCTTACTACTAATGGTATGGAAGAAAGAAGCCTGATTAGTAAACCCTACTGGATACTTGCAATGTGAGAAGTCAAGAGATGCCAGAACTAAATCAGAGAGTTGAAGATCAATAGTTCTTTAATCAATGGTGGATTACAGTGGGATTTATTCTGCTGGAAACAGCAGGAGCAGATAGATTTCCCACTGAAATTAGTTTCTGGGAAGGGTGGATGCAAACAGAGGAGTGCAGTTATCTTTGTGACAACTGTAAGTGGCAAGAACAACACCAGTGGCAGTACAGAGCTATTGCCTGAGTCTCTGCTGGTAACCGATGACACCCTCATCAAATACCCAGCACCTCTTAGCTCCTTAGAAGAAACTGCCTTGAAGCCTGTGTATTTCTACAAACACAAATATTGTAAAGCAAATAGCAGGGACACAATTTTTTGGCTTTGTTTTTAAACTGATGGGTTGTTACAGCTTTTGGGTTCATAAAAATTCTGTATTATGGAGACGAAAGCACCAATGTGTACAGCTAAAGAATGACAGCTTCATGCACAAAGATGCTGATCACATTCACAGCACTTACTTAAGTCAAGGGGTTGTCAGAGCTGCTCTGGGGCTCTGTCTATTAGGGCTATCCATGTAATCCATCATTACCATTATAGCCTTTGGTGCTAAACATTACAGTTCCCACAAACTAACCACTAATGCATCATTCACTAGTGCTAAATACTGTAAACTAAGACACTAAGCAGGCTAAGCAGAAGAGAGAAATCACAGAGCATCTCTTGTAACAAAACCGATTTAGAAACAAGTCATAAGTTTAAATTACTGTGACTTTGAACTACTTAAGGAATTTACTAACATGAAAAAACAAACAGAGCTAACAGCTTAGCTTGTCAGTGCTTGATTTTGTACCAGCTTGAGGGAAAGATATCTAGTTGGTCTCCCCCCTGATATTTTACATTGACTTACCTTATCAGAAGACAGCAAGATGCAGAGGGTCCAGCAGATATTAAATTTGCTGGACATAATCTGATGGATTGATTTGTTCACTTACTTTGGTTATTACCAGCAATTGTTTGAGAGGTCTCCGTCTTACACTTTGATCAGATGGCATCAACTTGTCCATTTTATTTCTTGTGGAAAACATTTCAGAAAATATTTTTAACTCTGACGCCATCCCAGCTATGTTGGTCTATTTTCAATGACGCTGAATTCAGGAGCTTTAAAAGAAACTTCTGGGGTTTCTTTTCCCTGAATTTTATCAGATACCAACAATCACATCTGTGTGGCAAACCAGAAAAGGTTCTTTATTGGGAAAAATGCAAGTTTAATACAGATATGATATAAATTACAAAAAATGTTTTAAAAATCACCTCTCCAGGAAACCCAAATTAATTGAAGGTGGAGTCTCAGTGAAGCAAATAAAGTCTTTCCCAGATCATCTCTTATTTTAAAGCAGGTCATAAAAATAGTCCAGGCCTTGTCCCAGTTCCCAGATGGATATTCCAGTGCCCAATTCTTTTGCAAGCTCTAAGCGCAACTGGATGGACTAAGACAAAGACACATAAAACCTTGTAGTCAGAGACATTAGATACTCCATGCTGCCATCTCTTCATGCCATTGTCAGACTCTTTAAAAACATCTATCCTTGAACCAGATACTGAAAAACCTAGTCTGTATTTCAAATACTCTCTGTTTAGCAAGCAATCATTCAGTAAGAGACAGTTAATTGCACCAGTTAATTCAATGACCTAATAAAAGATAACCAGCTAAATAGACAAAATGCCACAGAAATAAATCAGATTTATGAACCATGCAAAGGACTATTCCAATTTAGGCTATCATTTCACAATATACAGAAATTCTAACTCTCCCCAGAAATGTCTCAGGGGTAAAATAAAACTTTATCACTGAAGACAATTAGAACAACTTGTCAAATACAATCAAGAACTCTTACCTACCCTTGCCTTCTCCTAGGACAGAGTCACAATTTTAATTATCACAATTCTATTTTAAAGAGATTCTGGGAGATTAATATTTAAAAGTATCCCTATTTGAGCTCCAGCCATTGATTTAGAGTTAGTTTAGCCATTGGTTTACAAGGGAAGCAATGCCACAAATTCATGTTCTGCACTTCTTTCAGTTCAGACAATAAAAATAATTATTTTCCAATCTTTTACTTTTAGGTTTTCTTACTTTGAAGTGCAGCACTGTAATGTTTAAACTGCTCACACCAGGGATGTGTTTAAAACTCATTTCCATAGAAAACACAACAAAGTATCAAGGCATCACTAACAGATCCACTGGGCCTGGTGTTCGTGACTGCCTTTAATCATGAACAAACCAATTTTGAGCAACCTGCCAGTGATTATAACATTAAAAAGGGGAAGAAACACACTTGTCATGGGGTAATAAAATTAAGTGTTCCCCGACCATCTTGATCACCATTATGTGAACAACTCTTTGATCACCCCAGCATACAAATCTCAAAATATTTCATTACAAGCTTATTGGAACTGGAAAGAAAACCTGTTTCCATAAATTCACCAACCACCACAGTTGAGTATCTGTTAGAGAAGAAGTAATGAAAGAAATGTACAGGAATGAGTGTTCTTAACCTGGTTAGTACCGACAGTAGCAGAGTGAAATCCTTCCACAGGCCAAAGAGAATGTAGCATAACAACGTGCAGCACAATCTATCTTTTCTCTGATAGGTTCGCGATGCAACTTTCTAACACTCTAAGACAGGTACTACTAGCAAGAACATAGTCAGACGTGGTAATTAATATCCCATATGTGCTAGTACTTCCACCAGTATTAGATTAATGAAGGGAAATATCCTTGTACTAATGGAGCTTAAGATAACAATCCTGTTCAGAAAAACAGAGCCTTGGATCATTTCACACTAGTTTAACCATACAAAATATCTCTGTTCTCTGTAAATATGATATACTTTCACTGCAGAAGCAATTCCCTTCCAATATTAAAAGCCAGCAGAGGCTTAACATACTGCCTTTAGTTTAATTTGAGAAAATCTAAGGATAGCTTCCTAGGAACTAAGGCTGCAAGTAAACATTGCATTGTAAACATACATTCCTGTATTCTGGTATATTGCAGACTATTATGTAGTCAGAAATTTTATGTCCTGCCAAAAGGCTTTAGTAAGGCCAAATGCTTAAATTTTCAAAACTAAAATATGCTCCACAGAAACAGAACTGAAGAAAACAGGGTGATGCAGGCTGACAGGGAGAATCAGGACCCCATTACAGAGGAAGGCAAAAGTTCCCCAAGCTTCCAGCCAAGAGGATCAGAAGGAAAATTTCTTCCGTCTCTTGTCTAACAATCAGCATGTCTGTTAGCACATGAACTGTGCACTCGAACAGATCCTCTCAGAGCACTGGTTTGCCCTGGTGTGTCTTACCTCTAGACATGGCTAATCTTCAAAGATCCCAAAACCCCATTATGCATGAGATAGAAAAAACAATATTCTCGTACAGGCAGCTGAAGCTTTGAATCATAACAATTACATGAGGGTAAACTTCTTTCACAAAAGCCTAAACCCAGTTCAACATTTTCTGAAGTGTCTCAATAATGCAACTAGTCAAGTAAACATCTCTTTCCTCTTACAGCCCTCTGACGTGAAAAAGTGGCACCTACCTTCAGTGTTGGGTAGAAGACGGCATGTTTTCCTCCTTTATTTCTGCAAAACAGGAAAACCAAATAGTCACAATAGCTTTGATAGATTCCCATAGGGTTTTTAGCTGAGGTTAGAATTCAAAACCAGTTTTATTCCTTCCCACTAAAAGGAAACAAAGACAGCGCTGAAGAAAACTACTGATTTTATTTTGAAGAAGTTATTGCTATTAAAAATAAGATATGCTAGTATGTTCAGCACATGAGCATTAATACGCCCATATCAAAGACAGAGACTACTTGTCATTTAGTAGCTTGTATCTTTGAGATTTCTTATCCAGTGTTCATTCCACTCTGGAAGATGAGGCACTCCGTCTCTGAAATCGGACACTTTTGCCATCAACTTCCATTCATTCCATACTTGCACTCTGGCTACTCTATCTACTGAGGGCAGGGTAGGGCCAAAATCTTGTCTACTTCTCTTCCTTTCCTATTGCAGATAAGAACTTCTACTGCTGCCCTTTTTCTACTGTAGATACAAACATATCACAGCACATAAATATAAAGTGGTGGGGAAAGAAAAGCTGTTAAGAGAAATTACACAACATATCTAAAAGTCAAGTATGCAACTGTGTCACTGTCCTGCAGGTATCAGTTACAGGAATACTTGTCAGAAAGATCCTCCTGACAAAATCATCCTACTTAAATGGGCTTTGACAATGCTAGCAGCTGGAAAGTTAGAAAGTTCAAAACACGACTGCAGAGAGTCAAAGACCTGCTAGAGGAGTCTTTGCATAGCCATTGCATCATGCCACAACTACAAAAACAAAAATCCCTAGTTATCTAAAGGATTCCTTAAAAGGCTTCAGGATAAGGCCTTTCAAAACATCTAAAGAACAGAGCACAGTTTCCTGATAACTAACACAAAGTTTGGGAAGAAATCAGGTAACTATCATGATTAAGATGAAAGTTCCAAACTTCTTCGGGCATAACACTTTGTCCAAGAACTGGTTACAATGAAATACAATACAGGCAGAGTCAGACAAGATACTTATTTACCCTATACTAGTGGCCTTTAAGGAGGACAACTCTTAAAATGAGGTGAAAAGGCTGACAGCGAAAATAGAGGATCCAACAAGAGATCTCACAAGAGAGGTGGTTTGATACTAGATCTAAGTAAACACACTGAGATATCTTGTTGTAACTGGATTACAAAACTGTCAGATAGTAAAAGACAGTTGCGCCTACTAAATGCGCATCTGAAAAAGATGAAGATATTTGGTTGTCAGATGCAAAATGTGAAAGATTTTCCCCAATTCCCCAAATTACTATCTTTCAGGTTAAATTATATGCTAGCAGTATAAAATATGCAGACAGGGCAAGCTACACTGGGCACAGATACCAAGGCTGCATTTTAAATCCCTGGAAGGATGAGTTAAAAGTGGTCTCACAGCACCACTTTACCAGTTAGGCTAGGAGGAAATGCAGAGTGCATGGACAGACCAAGTAGGAATTGCTCCTAAAATCTCCCAACTTACGTAAACGCATACTTACCGGTAAAGTGCACTGGGACAAGCACTCAGAGACAACAGATTTCTGTAACTTTTTGTAATAATTAGTCTCTGCCTGCTACATGAAAATCATTAGCTGTGCTTTGCTTAAAAGATTCAGGATTTGATTTCTTAGCAACTGCAGATATGCAAGATTTCCAGGTGAGATGCTTTACCAGTGAAGCATATCTCAGGCCTGGCTGCCATGCCCATCTAATGTAACTGAACCTTTGCAAACCAAAATGGTAATTGAAAAAAAGTGCCCTTAAATAACCCTCCCCTGGAGCCGGCTGAACCACTGCAAGATACACTGAGCCACGCTGCTGCCTGCCAAGCACAGTGCAGCAGGTGAAGTTTAGAGTGATTTTCAGATCCAGTGTGCTTTATGCATCAAAAATTCCTCCAGGAAGCCCATAAACAAGAATCTCCAAAGACTGGCTTTCAAAGGCAAATGATGTAGTACTACTGACAAACTATCCCTTTCCCACAAGTTCAGTTTGCAAGGAGATGTTTAGGAAATGTGTTTCAGAAATGAATCCCAGAAGCACGCCATTCAAACAGAGCCCTCAGATTTACTCTTCTGAGAGCAAGTTTTCATCCAGCGGTCATTGTGTCTCCAATTGGATTGTGCATTAAAGATCAGTAAAACAAAGCTTCTGATTTATTCCTCCTTAGTTAACATGAAAAACCTTGTAGTTGTTTGGCACAAAGTAATTTTGCAACATGATACCAAAGAATTAAATACGAAGAAACACAGATCCCAGTCCTTTCATACAAACACAGAAAATAAATTAAAACACTGCTGACCAACAGGTAAACATGTTTTTTTTTCTGATAAGAAATACATGTTGCTGAGAAGTCAGGAGAAAATTACAGGCTGAGAGAAACCTTGAAAATTAAACTAAAAATATAAAAGTAGGACATTTTTAGTTTGGTTTTTTTTTTTTTTTTTTTTTTTTTTTTTTTTTTTTTTTTTACATTTGAAAATATTTAAACCGAGAAGGTATTTTGGAAATAACAAAGTAGTTCTGATTTTTTTTTTCTTAAAGCACCCTAAAATGTGTTTTACTCTTGTTTTCAGTGGTGTGTCTTCACGTTACCAATGTATTGAGTAATATACAAGACAGTTTTGTAGAAGTAGTAGGATTTTGTTCATAGAATTTTACCATATTTTTGTATATTTGCATACAAAAATAGCAAATTATCACTGAGGCTTAATAAGATGTTGCTGTTTTAAATGGATTTTCCTAGCATCAGGAATCCCTGTGTCATTTCATGATGAAAAAGGGAGGACAAAGAAAGTTATAACCCTTTCCCTTCATGCTCTCAGTCCTTTTTAAAACTTTATCTGGAAGTCACTTGATATTATTATCATTACATTTCTCTACAGTCCACTGCATTTAGTGGAAGTCTGTTGCCTGACCAATCTTATCACTAGGACTTGTAAAACCAGGCTCTTGTACCACAGATTTTTCTCAGAACTGTTTTTGGCTGAGTTATTGGTAATCACCAAACAGCTCACAGTACTAATCTCAGAGCCTCCGATTAACTGACACTCAGCAGATAACTTTGATGAATAACTTCTAAAGATATGACTCATCAGACTTATCTTCTAAAGATTGTTTGAGCTTATGTTATTTCATTAATCCTTCTCTGACTTACTTCTTTCGCCTGAAGCACTCTTTTATGGTGCAGTTCAGTGTTGACATACAGATCACAAACAGCAGAATTTCCATTTGCTGAATTCAGTTGCATACTATGGTTAACTGGTAATTCATTGTGTACTGGGCCATGCCCAAAAATATTTGCAGAATGGTAAGTTAATAAACATAACTCACCTTTTGTATTCAAAGTAGTGTTCAGCAATTTGTTCATCCCAGACAATTTTTGGTTTGTGTTCCTTCAAGGTTTCAACGTACCTACAAATTAAAAACATAGATATGGAATTAACTTTTCTAAAAAGCAGTTATGAAATTACATTGCAGAAATTTATGAAAAAGCAGTTTTACCATGTTTAGATGTTGAACACTGTATCAAAAATATCTTCTTGCTGACAATTAATTTTGTCAGCCACTTTACCATTTGCCATGTTGGCATTTTTGGACTTTTTTTTTTAAAGCAATGAATTAGTTAATGTTCATCAATTGAGAAATCTATAAAGGCACATGAAGGCAGTGCTCCGATATTTCTACAGTCTGATTCCTATATGCCAAAGCACAGGAACTGAAGTCATTCCCAGGCTGTACCTAATCGCGTCCTCCAAGGCAATGCCATTCTTAATTATAAGCCACTATTATGGCTTATAATAGTGATCAGAAACGTTCTTCTATAAAAGGGGCTTAGTTAATCTTCTAAAAATGAAATTTAAAACCAGCTTGTTTTCAAGGAAAAGTTACTGTTAAGTAACTCTGCATATGAATTTTCTCCACCACTAGCTTCTTGGCATTATACTCTGGCATGGATATTTTGAACGTGGAATGACCTACCTCATACCTACTTGACACAAAGCGAGGACAGAATACTACTTGTACCCAAAAAACTGCATAGGGAACTGGTGTGGAATAGTTAGTATGCTGTAAATTCATGTTCTTGGTTAGCTCACAGTATCGTCTCAGTGTAGAGACAGTGTCTCCCTGTGTCTGCATTTCTGACTGCACGACGGAAACAAAGCTGCTTGCTGCCTCATGTAAGAAGACCAGAAGATGACAAGCTACTGCCAGCGATAGAGGCCACATGGGTGTCACAGAAATAAGAGAAGTCTCTATCACATGTTCCTCTCTCTCTACTGCATCTTTTTAACCTGCATCTTTGGCCAGCAAGAAGGCTGAACTTAACTCTGCTGACAACTTTCCTGACTAAACATTAGGGGGTTTATCTGGCCACAGGCCAAGCACCATCAGTTTCTTTTTTTCCTTGGGGACTGTATTGGGAATTTGAATTCAAAGTCCCATTATCAGTACTCTATCTTTATCATGATTATATAAAGCTATCACAGGCAAACATGGTGATCATAAGGTAGCATTAAAATTATTTTTCTATTTTTGCAAAATCTATCAAAACCATCTCTTCCACAATATGTCTCATTCTTCAATAATTTCTCTGCTCATGACAGGATTTGCATGAGAAATTTGCCTTCAAATCATCTTATTTTTAAGAAAGAAATTTCCATTTCCTATGTAAAAGATGTTATAACTGATTTCCATCAGCCACTATCCTGACTCCATCAGTGCTGAAATTCCACCTCACTATATACTTAAAAAAAAAAAAGAGAAAAAGTTTGTATTTCTCAGTTTGAAAAGGATTTATTCTCTCCTTTGGTATTATTCTAAATGCAATTACAACACTCAGCACTGCAGGGAATATCTTCTCTCTTTTGCTGTGGCTTGTGCATTCATATATTGGTAAATTGTTGCCTTCTGCTAGCAGTTTTAGAAAAGATTTTCATTTTGTATTTAAGTCAAATGAACCTGAGCCAGGCATGCTATTTAAGTATCTACATAAGCAAATGGTACATAAACACATGATAGCAGCTATTGCACTCTTCCTCAATAAACACATGCCCTGGAACAATGCACCTTTTCAAATTATGCAAGTTAAACCTTGGAACCTGCCCATCCCTTTTTAAGATATAAAAAATTTTAAGTTGCCCCACTAGAGAAATATGCAAAGAGATCTAGTTTTGTATATTTAAAATTTAAGGATAGCTTTTAACACCTTGCCCCATTCCAGAATGGCGACTTCAGTAATGACAGGAGACAACACTCATGTAGAACATGGGATCAAGATGTTACAGCCCAGAAGACAAGAACTACCAGCCAAGACATCCTTGCACACAGTTTTGTTCCCAAACATATGACTTCAGATGGGAAATCCTAATTTTGCTTGCTAAAAATCCCAACACAATTAAAGAGTGTTCAACATACGTATGACCAAGCTTTGAAATTAGAAATGCATACTCAATGCTTCTGAAAGTCAAGTTTTATATTTTTCAGCCAGGCAACAAGGTTGCTGTGAAGAGTCTGGAAGAGGTGCAGCAACAAACCAGAGCTGTTTCACATAGGCTTTCTATCGCCCTAACCTGGGAACAATCCATTCCCTTCCTGTAGTCATCTGCTCCAGTCACTATTAATTTTCTTGCAGTAAAACATACAGGAGCTTTACAGGCAACATCTCCCAGATAGGCCATATTTCGTATTATCTCTGTGCTATCCTACTACGTGCATCATAAGCGGAAGGGTTCCTGTGTAAAACTGCAGCACCTGTATCACAACACACTTGCTTGACTCAAATTAATACTTACCCAGGCAGTCTTAACATATTATCTCCTAGCTGAGGCAGTAGTTGACTCAACAAATATTTGATATGCCATTATTTAAAAGAAAAATTAAAAAATAAAACTTGAAGAGAGAAATTTTCCATCACACTGAACCAGACAAGCATGGGATATCGGTATGCCTGGGGTACAAGAGATCTAGATTCATTTCCAGGTTCTCAAAGAGGAAAAGGGATGGGCAGGGAGCTCATCACAGCCAGCCTTCCTTCTTCTTTCCACCTCTCACCTCACTCTTCTCCTTTTGACTCATATTTATTGCTATTTTTCTCTCCTCTCTTTCTAATTTATCCCTCTTTCTACTGCCACTGTCCCAGTTCACATCTGCTTTTATACTCCTATCCAGACTAATTTATTTGCTTCCTCATCCATCAGCTCCTAATTTACTAGCTTTCTTCTTTTACCACACTGCCTCAGCAGTTAAGAGTATGATAAACACTGAAAACTCAGCTTCACTGCCTTCACTACATATTTCATGGGAAGTCTGTGACCATTTGCAGAGAAAGTCATGCTGTTTCTCTGGTCCTAGCCTGAAATGAGGTCAGCACGGATGAAGTATCTGGAGTGTTGATGCTAGTCTCTAATGAAGAGCCAATGCAGCATGTATAAATGATAAATTTGCATGGATTATCAGAAATAGTAACAAAAGGCAGATGTCACCTCATGTCCACCTTGCAAATACTTGCTCTTAAACAAAGAACTGCCATTCTGGCTCATTTAAATAGGCCTTAGTTTAACTTACCCAAAGCAACATTTTTGTTCCCCAGAACATTCCTTCTTGATAATAGCGAGGTAACTAAAGTATCAATTCAGTTATCACAACTGGGCTTTGAAAGTTTAAAAGTTATGGCCTAGTAAAAACATGGCCACATAATGCGAAAGTGTTTGGAGACGATTTTAAGTCTGCCTGCCACCTTTCATACAAGACTTCAAATCTGCAGTGTTTTACTGCAATTTACTGCCATACCTCTGTCAAAAAGGACACTTCTTGGTCTACAGGTACCGACTGTTACTCTTAAGACTCTGATACTCCTGGTTACAAACTCACTGGGCAGGGTTGGACTAAAACAAGCATTCCCTTCCACAGAGTAAATAAGAAGCCAAAACATACATAGTACGGAGTATCTGCAAAGTCAGTCCTGCCAAAGATGTGTATCTATGAACAACATTAATATGGCTATACCTACACACTACTGCACTTTGCTGCACATTCAACTAATAAATAAAGGATCCAGAAGAAAGGTTCTCAGGATTTATGGCTGGTGTTCCTTTTCTAAGACACTTTTCTTTCAAAACATGAAAAATGGTATGGCACTGGAATACGTTAAGGTAAAAACCATGATCTATAGTCCCCCGAAGAAGGTATTTATCTTCACGGATAATGCTTTTTCACCAAGAATATAAAGAAACAAGTCTCTAGTATATCTTTTGCAATAAGAATATACTTTCTAGGAAAATATATAGCTTCATATAATTTTTAGACTAGGATTTATTTACGAAGGTTAACTTTTTTAATCCTCAGGTGCTTTTTAATCCTCAGTGGCTAGTCCTGAGTTGCTCTTCAACAAAAAAGCTTTAGTGAAAAGGAAACCACTGCTGAGCATACATCCCATTTTGATGCTCTTTTCTAACACTTTACATTTTCTGCTCAGTTCTCACATGAACAAAACTCTGACTAGAAGCTACAGGTCCCTAATCAGAAGGAAGGATCATTTGCTCCTGCTGCAGCAAACTGAGCTTATCTTCCGCTATAGCAAACTTGAGTGATTCAGTCAAAGGATAAAAATTACTATTCAGCTTGAAAATCTATACCACACATTTTCTTTTCAGTCTGCTCCAGTAACAATAGACTTAACTTAGTTATTAAACCCTGAACCTACCAGGTACTGCATCTCCATAACTGACCATCAGCAGTGCCTATGCACGACAACAGATGTTTTAGACTCAACTAGATAGGGTCCATCTTCCCCCTTTTCAGGGAGCTGTATCTCTTAATAAAAGTAAGAGAAACCACATAAAAGGCTGTATTCTAAAGCTTAAGAGTTTAGATTTCTGATGCAAAACAAATACATAGAAATACCTCCAAAACAGTTTTCACAGTAGTACTCCTAAGGACATTCCCTGTCTTGGTACATTATCTTCCGAAGAGTACTTGTCAGTCTCCCCACTGCCCTATGTACATCAGCATACTGTGTGAAAGGGCAAATACCCATCTTCGAAACAAGATTTTTCAGAGGGAATATATATATATATATATATATAAAAAACCTGTAAGGCAAAACCCTTTTTATTTAATGTTTAATTTCAACTACCATGATACTTTCACATTTTAGCTGTTCAGGCTTTTCTTAAACTATTTCCTTTTTGGTGGGAGAAAACGTCAAGAAACTATAATCTGGAGACATTTTTAAACTTTAAATTGAAAAGGTTTTAAAACTGAGAAATTTTTTTGCCTTCTCTGCTTTTTAGAAGATCATTTCTAAAGAACAACTGCAAAATTGCTGAATATACTACAAGCTACAAAATAATTCAACCATGAAACTAACAGTTTTGATAAAGGATGCCTTCAATGGTAATAAATAAAAACACAAAAGGAAGAAAATTTGAAAAAGAAAAAAGATTATATAGAGATTTTGAGTTCTCACTCACTTGATCCCTAAAATTGCAGCTTGCAAAAGGTAGAGATGCCTTGCAATTTAACAATCTTTAGATATTAGCCTTTAAAATAGTTTTGTGAGCATGCATAAATTTATGAAAAGCCTAGCTGCAGTCACTAATAGCATAATATGCATGTGTGTATATATAGTATTATATAGTGTGCATTAATAAAGGTCGGTAATAGACTGAACAATGAAGTAAGCTTTCACCACACTGGTCCCGTCAGGATCACTTAAGCACCTTTTTACTCATCTCCTCTCACCATTCAATACTCAATAACACCATATTTACAATATATAAGAATAAACTTCCCACTTCAAAAGGTAGCGAAGTTGTATACCATTATATCTCTTTTTTGCACATTGAAGAATCCAGATTTTAGTAACACAAATCCCACAAGTTCTTTTAAAAGCAAACAGGTTATCCAAGAAAAAGACAGCTAGTACGTATCTTCCAGAGAATCAAAAGAACACACTAACTAACATTAAAACAGTTTTTACTCCGAGGATTTATGCATTTGAGTGGAGAGCACACTCTAGAAACCTTGTTTATTCTGTCTGCAGGGTATGTTATTCAAAAATAGTTCTGTTAAGACCTTTAGATTATTTCATGTAAAGCAACTTAAAACCAAATACAGTTTGCAGAGAGACACCAATCTGTTCACTTTCATTACTGTAGGGTGTCTTGGGTAAAGCTGTTAAAGCATCCAAGTAGCAGCCTAGACATGAAAAATCTATAAGCAAGCATCATCTTTCTCTATTAATCTCTGTTGTTGCCTGCACCTTTGCTCTGTCAGTTTTAAAAGGCAATAATAATATTTTTACTATTTTAATAGTAACAGGTTTCCAAAAGAGTAGTTTCTCTGTGGGTGTATTGTTTTCAGTAAGTTTTATAAAGTCATTCTCACTGATTTCTCCACAATACTTCATCACTGACTTGACAGACGACACTTTTCGGTGCTTCCCCACCAACCTCACACAAACCTATTGACCTTCTACCTTCTGCCATGATGCACAAGCCAAGCCACGATACACCAGCCCAATGAAAATAAGCAGAACCTCAGCAACATTTCTACTGTTACTCTGGTCTCTTCAAAAGTGTACCTTGTTTAGCATTCTTAAAGTAATTTAGAAACAATATTACTTTGGTGGACAAAACTGCACAGAGGCAGCCAAGTATTCCTGTTTTATAGAACTCTGGAGACACAGAAGACAATGTCAAGCTTTTCAGAAGCATCTTTGTCTTGCTCTTGTCTCAGGGAAACAATGAGCATTAAAACCTTTCAGTGCCTTCCTCCTACGGCTACAGAAGAAAGCACAAACATTACAGCATGTCTATGTATACAGGTTTATGTGTTAATAGTGCCCCTTATTCTCACTTAACTTCACAGAGGTTATATAAAGAAAAAGCCCCATCTGAGAGTGTACGCAATGGTGCGCTGGCAAATTACCCTAAGGAACTGCGAGTACAGCTGAAAGTACTCTAGTGCATGCCAACTTTTCTCAATATGACCAAAATGGTGGTTCTTTACAAAAAAGAAAACAAAGTTACAGTTAGATATTGATCAAAGAATAGAAGTAATCACACACAAGGCAGAAAAAGGTGTGAACGTTTATATATTAAAGGTTTATACTCAAACTGACAGATGAGAGAGGAACACATGAAAATCTCCTTAAAGAAAACAAGATCTTTATTTCTAAGCCGCTACATATTTCTTAGACAATGGAGACATAACTAGATTGAGGCAGAAGGTTTGCATATCTGTTTGTATACTTTCAATAACACACTGCTGTTCAGCAGCTCCATTTTATTTTGTAATGATACAGATTTTTTTTTTTTTGTTCTGTTCTACTTTTCAAGACACCTGGGGCTATAAAATATGAACTTTTTTTCCCAGTGCAAACTATTTATGATAACAACTGCTTACTAAGTTGCTTTTTGTTCATATGCATCAACTTTGCATATTTTCTATCAGAAATCTTTATTGGTTTTGACCGTTGCCAAATCTCAACTTTCTAGCTAAAGTATCAGACAATCTTTTTGCTTGTATTTGTTCAGTTAGACATAGACTTTTCTTTCCGATTTATCCCATCTAACACATGACAGGTCACTATTTATAGCGGGGTTTGGTTTTGGCAGTTTTTGCTGTCTTGAAAGAATGAGTTTATTGCCTTTAAAAGCCTGCTGTATCGTTTGGACTTCTCTTTCTGTTCTGGCCAAAGGGCACCCTCCTGTCAGGCAGAAGACAAGTTAATGGTAAAACAGTTTACTGTGCTAGAAGAAAAAGCAGGATTCAAGCAAGCTCACAAGAAACAAAAAAGCACAAGAGAACTGAATGAAATAAAGCATACCATTATGGACCAGCTCAAGTAACTAGTCTATTTATTCATAATAAAAAAAGTTTAGTTTGACGATGAGCTAGAGGTTCCACAGGCAAAGGATTTTTTTTTTTTAAATTTTTTTTTTTAATGAACTCCGTATATTGGTGAATTTGAAGTCTGCGATAAAAACATATCTTCATTTGGTCTTGACTGCCTTTGCATACACTTTAAAAAACGTGACTATTCAACAAAAATGTCATGGTATTCATCACAGAATTAATACCAAGTAGGCATGCTACTAGGCAAACAAAGAGTAACAATATTCTCTCTCAAATTAGGAAACAGGTCACCTCAAGGTTAACATTTTTTCTGACTTCTTTAGTTATGAACTATACCAGACAGACCTCTCCCTATGTGCTCATTTCTAAGCAAGAATCTTCCCCCTCCTCCCACTTCTAAGTTGAAATTAAGTAGAAAAGAGAAAAAATAGCAGACGTGTAAAACAGACTAATATAAATAATTTAATAATTTAAGTTGATATGAAGTAGATCCTCCCCTCTCTCACACTTCCTATTTCATAATTAAAAAGGTTTTCATTAGCCATCACAGCTGTCTCTGCTATATATATACACATCAGGGACAACTTGAAAAGCCTTGTTTAAAGCAGATTGTCAGACTACATTTTGCTGCTCTAAAATGCAGCACACTGTGAAAACAAACTGATTTTCCTCCAAATTCATACCATCCACCATCTCCAACACAAACCACAGATATATTAAATCTCATATAAAACCTACAGGACGCACTAATGACCATCACCCCTAAAAAGAATAAGAAAACCCTTTTCCTCAATTATTAAAAAACATTGCACCACAGAGGTTCACTGGTCCACATGGCTTGATAAAACCACCATTATTTATACAAACACACTTAGAGTACTGCATCCTGTCTCTGTTGATAACCAAGTTGATTCAATTGTTCTATATTGTCAAAATCCTACAATATAGCTTGTTTATACTGCGTAGGAAAGTGGCAGTTCAAATGTGCAATTGTATGAGCACAATGTAATTATTCCTAGCAGGGCCAATCAAAAGCCAAGTGCTATTCTGTGAGATATTTAACATCTGCATGCATGGAAATTGTCCTAAATAGAGTTGAAAACATATTGTTACATTGCTAATGAAAAGACAATTCCAACAAAATATGTAGACATGTCAACAGCAGTACTTATTATACCACTGTATGTCAAATCATATAATCTGCACTGTTATTAAAATACTGTATTAATTTTATACTTTATTTTAAAATCAATGTAATGTTTCAACTATTCGTTATGATACTAGGAAAAAGTAGGAGAAGAATATCTCATTTTTACTAATTCTAGTCACAAAAGTATTAGGGTAAAAAAAGTATGAAGGAGAATACTCAGCAAAAAAGACTTTGTCAATAAAGTACCTAACTTTCTTGCAGGATGTAAAATTTAAGCAGAACTTCCCCATTCTGAAAAAAGAGAAAATCACAGCTTTCTTACTTTTTTATTTTTTTTTAAATCCCTTGCCTCATTAGGTCTCTGTATAGATCTATACCTGGGGTTTCTTTACTCTTCTCTCTCTGGATAGGATTTGTAATCTGGATCTTCTGTGGCATATGGAAAAAAAAGGACAGAATGTGGAGGTCTGTATCAAACTGAAATCTTTCTAGTCGCCTCCATGTAGTCATCGATAACTGGACTGGGAAAATAACCCTCTTTTCAGGACAAGCCTCAGACTACCAATGCTGTTTCAGAATGATTATACCAGAAGATACTATAGTGCAATGCCAGAATTTGCTTTGAGCAGTGAAAGCATAGCTTACTCCTACCATACTAAGGTAGTTTCCACCATAATCCAGGATAAGAATCATCTCAACACCAAAGGTTTTAGCATATGAATTTCCTCTAGAGGCTAGGAGTAGTAAATGAAAGGTTAAATAAATTATATTGGATAATAAATAAATAATCATGCTGTCAAAATTAAATATACATAATGTATAAGTTACGTAACAAGCATCTACAATGTGGAAGAGAAGACGCTTAATCACAGAAATGTTATCTTTACAGAATTCTGAAATACTTAAAAGTGCTGCCAGGCTTCTAAGAGAATGACTATGTCTAAATGAGAATTGAAAATATGCATTGTTGAGAAGCCAATAGGTGATTCTTTCCTCAGTCAGGGTCAAACCACCACACTGACATTACTGCAGCTTAACGTCCATCCTTCATAGAGGAAACACAGGTCCTAATAAATTCTTATAAGGTGACATATCATCATCTAATGGTAGAAGTATTAGTCTTTCCTAGACCGTGCAACATTAAAGCTTAAATTCTGCTCCAGCTCACCCAATAATCTGGCTTACTACAGAATCTGAGACAAGACATAGTCTCTCTCTGCTTAGAACTACTTCTCAACATGATGAAAACTAATGCTTGTTTATCCCTACAGGCTTCTTTCAAGAATCAGCACGTTCATCCTAAAAAAAAAATATCTTTGAAGATAAAACTGCTAGTTTAAGGGTACATTTTCTGAAATGTTTAAGTAACGCTCAATTGATGTTGAAGCATTTTCAAATACCTTACTCTAAGTACAATACTGTGCTCCATTCTTCCAAGAACTGACATAATAGGCAATGCATATGAAAAACTGACGCTGTAATCTTTGGATGTGAGGCTGAACAAAGTTCAGATATACTAATATATCTGCTGTTCAGCTTCAGCTGTAAATAACAAAAACTAAAACTATGCTAGTTCTGTTGCATGTCATGTTGGGTTTGTTGGGGTTTTTTTTACACACATCATAAAAGCTTTCCAGACTTTCCTCTTGCTCAAAATATACAAATCAGCTATATTCATACAGTGCTACACATATTAGCTATGATAACTGTGTTATACTGGATTTGGAGCCTGGTCAGATTCAGATGATCTTAATTCAGTGTATAGGAGATGAAATTTGATCCACTCAGCTATGTAAATGAAGGTTGACTGCACAGTCACCTACTTTGATACTCTTAATTCTTCCATGCCTACTTCATTAAAAAAGGTAGATACAAAAAAATCACATTTCTTTTCCATCCTTGCCTAAAAGGTAAGATGATCTTAATGGCAGTGAACATCACTACTAACTCTTCCAGTTGCTTCTTGCAGCCCTCTTCAGCCATTCCTGAATTAAAACCATCCCAATACAAACACAAGGTCAATAGCAACGTCACCCACCAGATTTAACAACCACAAAAGCCAGCAGGAACATCTTTTCCTCACCCTGTGTCAGGAAAGGAGCAGCACAGTTGTTCTTCCAAGCCCCCACCTCAGCCCTGTCTGACCTGGGTCTGGGGTACTGGAGGACAACCTTTGTGGTTGCTGGGAGGCCTGTGCCAGGTAGGTGCTCAAGCCCGCTGTTTCCACAGGGTTGCTAAGAGGCCATGGCTGAGACAGATGGGGAGGGGCCAAGCCCCATGCAGGGCACAGTTACAGAAAGGTTACACCTGGTAGCAAAGGAGAATGAAAGGGAACATACATCGGGTGCAAGCAGCAGAAGGCACCAAGGATGGGAGAAGGATGCTCTGACTGAAGGGGAAGATCTGGTAGCAGCGTAGCTCCCAGATGACCTTCTCTAGTCAGGCAGAGCACAAAACTTGCAGGCTCCGGGACTCTGGATATGTAAAACTGACCCAGGTCAGCAACAGCCTTAGAAGAGAAATGCTGGCTCTGTTCTCTCTTCAGAAATAGGAGAAATAGTTTAGACCAGACAGAAGCAGTGTTGTCTGCAAGGAACCAGAACTTCAGGTGATGAACAAAACTAACCACAGTAGGAGATTGTAGCCTGGGAAAGCTGACCGCTATTTGGATTCCATCTGCTTCACAAGATGCTGAGAATGAGACACAGAAATAGATCTTCACTTCCAAGTAGCCTCAGAATAGTGTTCAGATTTCTTAGCTGACAATCATGTCAGGCCTACAATTTCCACTATCAGTATCTCTGCCTGCTCCTCCCTGGCTCATGGATTTTCAGTAAAACATGATCTGTGAAAGCAAAATTGATACAAAACACTAAACCATAGAAGTGATCCAGTTGTTGAACAGCCCTCTCCCTTCAAAGCAGTGGGAATATCCGTATCCTTCAAATCTCTTGAAGGCAAGCCTCTGGTACTGTGGCCCTGCACTTCGGCATATAAGACATGCTTCATTCTTAAACTATAGGAAGAAGAGTCCAAGAAGCAAGGTGGCAGCATTGACCACTGCCTTGTGCAGCTCTGCTGCAGATCCTTGAGATGTCAAGCATCCTGC
>NW_008824753.1:171239-173292 GCF_000699105.1 Pygoscelis adeliae | reverse complement strand
TCAAATACCTTTGAGAATTGCCTTAATGTCAGCCCAACAAACAAATTCATGGTATTATTTCCTCCATCCGGGACACCGTCATACTCCCAGCTATCAGAGCCCTAGGACTGTAATTTTCAATGCTGCTATGACAAACAAGGACAAAATACCCACCATTTACTTGTACCTATTTCTGTTCACTTGAAAAGTATGTAGTAAATGCTTTCAAAATGCAAGAATACTTATTAAAATAATGGTATTTAAGTAATTCCTTACAAAAAAAAATTTCAATTCCTTAAGAGCAATTGTGATAAACTATCTAAAAGAAGCTATGAAATTACAGAGTTGCTCAAGCTTTATGTATCTTACTGTGCTGCTCTAGTTTGCTGATAAATGTTACCCACGGTCTCTTAAAACCAATGCATTCAAAAACTATTTCAGGTTATGTTCCTAAATGGAAGCATATTGTATTATACTCTGATTTTTAGAGGTAGCAAAGACCAAAACCCAGCAAGTTTTGCTCTTACATCTGAGGCTAATCTGCCAAATTCTCATTGCTGATATATCTGACTAAAATAGGACTTCCAGGTTATCACACACATACTTTTTCAAAAATTTCAGGGTTCTTTTGTTCCAATTTTTACTTCAATTAGCTGGCACGTCAATTAAATTTTGGTACTTCAACCTAGCTCTCACAAAGCAGAAAAATTTTTCAAAGCTACTCCATGTCTTTTAATTATCACCTGTCATTTCTCAAGTTCAACCTCGGAAGACCTGAACACCAAACACTTTATGTAAGATAAAAGAAACACAGTTCAGGGATGGTTTTTTGGCATGAAGTAGTTATAGATGTGGAGTAATAAATTTAAATGATCAAGTGCAATACAGCAGATAGTTTTACCTACATATGAAAGAAATTATAAAGTCAATCCCTGACTGGGAGGATTGTAACTAAAGAAGGCAACTACACTAAAGGAAAATCTATGGCAGATCAGTAAACTCTACAAAACTCCAGTGTCCTATGAAGCTATGACCTATATACTCTTTTCCACTTTTTGGGACCAAGTTAAGTGAAGAGTGAAGAACGTTTCTGCTGACTTTCGAGTTCATTTTTCGTACTTGGCAGAGGGATTTTTCTCCTCTCAATTGACCATGTTTAAGTCACAGTTATATAGCTTTATTCCAGATATACTAATATAAGACTTTCAGCTTTTGTTTTTTGAAAAGATAAAATGATGACAAATTCATGCAAATGACTATTAATCTCTCATAAATAATGCAAATCTCAGAGGGTTAGTACATTTTTAACATGCCTTAGAATAATGTGGATGGTATATAATTCCTCCATTTTTGGCATGACCTGAATTGAAGATGGGCTATGAAGTAATAATCTATATTTTATCCAGTGAGAGTGGAGATTTATGCCTTTTTAAGAAACTACCTTCATCAGGGCAGTTAAGTAAATACTTGAGAACGTGGATTTTAAATCTCTTGATATTTAGTTAAACTAATACATATTCATGTGGCAGTGTTCAGTTTTAAACTGAACTTTATGTTCACTGGCACTTTTCATCATGAAAAAACAGCAGAACATCTTCCGTATCTTTGCTGTAACTCCCAACAAATATTTTTATATTTTTATTTGTTTAGTTTCTTGCTGAACAAGCATATCTGTGCCGGCTGCTAAGATTTGTTAAGGTTAAGACTAAATTTTAAAGCAAAAAACAATATGCATATATTTATTTGAAATGACTTCCAAAAGAACTGTTGCTTAAATCAAATGGCAACACTTGGAGTGCAAACCAAGGGACAAAATTATGGCCACCACATTTTTTCCCCTTTAAATTAACTGTGTACATTCTATAATTTTGCTAACATCTGGGGAAGCTAGAAAATAAATCGTTTTGCTGTTTGAATGATAGAAGTTTGCTTTTTGCAATTATTTGAGCAAATTCAGACAGTAAGTGTTACAGTTTATCCTAGTACACTGCTAAAGGTAAAACAGTAGGGAATTTATGTATCTGAAGTGGTTCCATATGCAAATATATTAAACTGCAATAACACTTTCAAAATA
>NW_008824753.1:167700-171205 GCF_000699105.1 Pygoscelis adeliae | reverse complement strand
ATGGAGTAATCACCAGTACAGCTGTGTAATTAATAGAAGAAGAATGTCCTTTAAACACTTACTAATTGTAAATCTAAACAAGTTAAATATTAACAAACACTATGATATGCATGTAACAGAAGGCGAATCCAGAAAGCCCAAAGCAAAATTAAAGAGCAAAAAATCCTGCAAGGCATCAATTACTAAAAGCATAGTGGAAGAGAGACTGATACAATGTAGAATGAAGAAACAATGTCTTTTTTTTTTTTTAAAAAAGCACAATTTAGAAACAGCTGTTGGGGAAAAAAGGTTGTAATTTTCCTTTTTTCTTCTGATTTCATCAGTGAACATTGCTTTCTTCAAAAGCTCAAGAAAAGCATTTGATTGTTTTAATTAAAAAAATGGATTCCATTGAATTAAGTATGGCAAAATACTGAACAGGTTCATTGCCACAAATAAGTCAACTTTTCTACCTTAAGGCAGACCTGAGGGAAGAAGTAAAGCTTTACTTTTCATTGCAAAGAGCCATTTCAAAACCATATGGCAGTACCACCTGGGAGTAACTCCCTGTGCCCCACATACCTAATTATAACAAGCTCCTGCTACAGTCATATGCATAGAGATGAGGTATGAATGACCTTGTTAAGTAAAGAAAACATAAAAAGAGGATGATAGCAAAGCTAGAAGATGAAGAGAAACAGATGGGACTGTCAACTGTAAAACTGCAAAGCCCTACAATGCAAGAACATGAATGACATGGAGAATAGTGCTTGGATTAGATGAAAAGTTCCAACTGCAGTCACTAAAAGACTTACTGACCTATGTTTGCAATTGGTAAGGCTTTTGCTGGGTATTAATTTAATTGTGCTTACTTTTACATAAGGTGGAGGGCTGTAATCTGTTCCTCTTTCATTTTCCATTGCAGCTATTGCAATAAAACTCAGTACTGCTTTACACACATTGTAGTCTACCATATAGCTATTGCACCACTTCAGAAGCTCTTTTATTTCAATCCTCCCCTCAGTTTCCTCTTTAAGCAAAGAACTATTACTGCCAGATGACGGATTCTGTACTCAGCATCAAAAAATGGTTGGTGAATCAAATCCAGAAGTCCTGAAAAGAAATAAAAATTACCTCCTCAGACCATGAAAAAAATGCAGGTTCTTGGCTTTGCAATAAGCTCTGATTCCATAACTGGGATTGGTTGAACTAGTTTTTCTGATTAATTTTGGCACTTGCTGACTTGAAATCCCAAATATTATGTTGTGAGTAAGCTTTTCCCCCCAAAGCTCTACATTTGTGGATTATGATGACTGCTGTCTTTGATCAAATGCTCAGAAAGTTTCCATGCAGAGGACCAAACTAGGAGGAAAAACAAAAGAACCTGCAGCAACACACAACTGAGCCAAAATACAGAGAAACACACTGAAAAGGCCAAAACGGATTTTATTGGGCCATTTGTCTATGCGGATATCACATCAGGGAAGGTCTAAATACATCATACATGGTATACGTTTCTTAAGCTGACAAGAAGAGACAAAGGGAAAAAAGAGTGGGGCCAAGAGCTAATTTTTATCCATTAATGTTTCTGAGCAAACAACAGCAATTCAAATATGCTGGATACTTTTTGGCATCATGGGGAATGAAGAGACAGGTTATTAGACCTATTAATTTATATTCACGAAATATATTCCAATTACAAGTAGTTTCTGACCCTTTCTGGCCCCATAGCAATTGCAAGAACCTCTTTAGTTACTTGCCTCTTTTGCAATAAAATACAATTAAGCAGGACTAATTATCTGACACAAGATATTTTAAGTATGGAAGAGGCTAACCAGTTGCTATAACAAATTAATTTAATGAACTTGACTGGCAGGTATTACAGATTCTCCTCCCATGGCAGAGCAGTTTTGAACTGCACCCCCACTTTCAAAGCTATCATCTTTGCTGCAATTTGTACCTACAGTAAAATAAGAACTTATTGAATAGAAGAGCACTGAAAGAATTCATAAAGCCATCAAATTGTCACAGCATTTCACACTTCAGGATGATGCATAAACATTAAGCAATTAAGATAGAGGTGAGAAGGCTAGTGATTAAAATAAAGAATCTATTTGGAAACAAGTTCTTCCTCTGAAAGACAGAAGTCTGGGATAATGTTATAAATTAAACTAGACGAAAGCAATACCAATCCAGTCAGTAAATGTGGGGATTTTGTATAATAAAACAGTGACTTCTCCCTGCGAGGGCAGCAACTAAATATACCACGATGTATAAATATTTCCTCAGAAAATTTGCAACAGCATTAGCAGATGTCTAGAAAAAAATAATTTGACAGATATCAGAAAATTATAAAAACTCTTGAAATTTCTTTACAAGATTCCAGATAATCTTCATTGTGTCCCCCAAAAGGATGCCTGGTCACAGAGGGAAAGTGAAAGCTAAGAAGTTACCAAGTTAACACAAGAGCCGTTTTAGGGAAGTATATTAAGATCAGAAAGGTGCTCAATTTTTAGAGATGCAGAAACATAATTTCGTAAAGAACCGATTCTATAATTTTGAGTGCAGAAAGACAATACACAACCTTCACAGAACCAGAGATACTGTTTCATTCCAGCAAATAGATCTAAGTTGCTTATAATAAAATACAATTACATATCCAACTTTTCTTACCTTTTCATTTGAGTTACTGGATACTCAAAATTAAATTGAAAGCTAACCCAGGGTATTAATGTTTGGTTTTACCCAGAGGCTAAATCATTTGTTGAAAAGGTTCAGCTCTAATAATTAAAATTGATGGAAATCACTAGAATTTTATAACTGTATTATCTATCACTAACTACAACCTTAAACATAACAGAAGAAAAAAATGCTTGACTGATGTCAGATATTCACCTTCACCACCAAACCTTACTACTTGACCTTATGACTTCTTCAGCAAGTCAAATCAACTTGACAGTCAAACCAAGACTCACAAGTGCTTTAGAAAGCCACATATACCTACCATTTTGCCAGTATCAAATCGATTATAGAATCATAGAATCATTAAGGTTGGAAAAGACCTCTAAGATCATTGAATCCAACCGTCAAGCCAACACCACCATGCCCACTAAACCATGTCCCTAAGCGCCTCATCTACACGTTTTTTAAATACTTCCAGGGATGGTGACTCAACCACTTCCCTGGGCAGCTTGTTCCAATGTTTAACCACTCTTTCAGTAAAGAAATTTTTCCTCATGTCCAACCTAAACCTTCCCTGGCGCAACTTGAGGCCATTTCCTCTCGTCCTTTCGCCAGTTACTTGGGAGAAGAGGCCGACACCCACCTCGCTACAGCCTCCTTTCAGGTAGTTGTAGAGAGCGATGAGGTCTCCCCTCAGCCTCCTTTTCTCCAGGCTAAACAACCCCAGCTCCCTCAGCCGCTCCTCATAAGACTTGTGCTCCAGACCCCTCACCAGCCTCGTTGCCCTTCTCTGGACACGCTCCAACACCTCAACATCCTTCTTGTAGTGAGGGGCCCAAAACTG
>NW_008824753.1:163243-166109 GCF_000699105.1 Pygoscelis adeliae | reverse complement strand
GTCTCCCAAGGGACTCTCTCAACCAGCGTCCTGAACAGGCCAAAGTCCGCCCTCCGGAAGTCCATGGTTGCGGTTTTGGTGGCCTCCCTCCTTACTTCACCGAGGATCAAGAGTTCTATCATTTCATGGTTGCTAAGCCCAAGACGGCCTCCGACCACCGCATCTCACACCAGTCCTCCTCTGTTTGTAAACAGCAGGTCAGGCGAGGCACCTCCCCTGGTGGGCTCACTTACCAGCTGTGTCAGGAAGTTGTCTTCCACACACTCCAGGAACCTCCTAGACTGCTTCCTCTCTGCCGTGTTGTATTTCCAGCAGACATCCAGGAAGTTGAAGTCCCCCATGAGAACAAGGGCTAGTGATTGTGAGGCTTCTGCCAGCCGCTTGTAGAACGCTTCATCTGCCTCTTCATCCTGGTTGGGTGGTCTATAACAGACTCCCAGCAGGATATCTGCCTTCATATCTCTCCTTCCTTGAACAGGCAAAACCTACCTCTGCTCCTCTGCTAGTCAATGTTAGCAGAACACAAATACTTACATTTTGTTCCACAAATATTTCCAGAAGATAATTTACCTAAATCATAAATTAAGAAGCTACTCAAAACATTGAGATATTTTAGTAACATTTAAGGAGACACAAAAATATAGAAATAAACCCAAAACATTTATTTAGTAGTCAAAATTGGTTATCTTTCATTGGGTAAACAGCAACAGATTTTTTTTTGCTGTTTAAATTGATTTTCAGATGCATCTCAGGGAATTTACAAGTAAAATTGTGTCTACTGTTAAGCATAACATTCTGATTCAATACCAAAAAACATGTTCAAGGTTTTGCTTTGTATTAAAAAGATTTTAAATCTTACATATATTTAAGCTTATTTTAGTCTTAAAATGTATATGGAGTTTTAAAGATTCATATCTTAAAGTCTATGAAATATTTCAGTATAACATACTTGAATATTTTCATATCAAAGCTCTTAGGAGGACATATTGTAACAACTTCTGGGGGTAAAAGTTAGGGCAATATCACCATCTTTACCACTCCACCATTAATATGGAAGAACAGCTGATAGAACAAGTGCGTCAATTAATCACAGGATTCTTATACATGTATCATATTTAAAGAAAGGAAAATAAATGAAAAGGATCAAAGACGTGTTTTAAAAGGACAGAAATATATTAGGGTTAAAAGCAACTTATACACACAAAACAGATTTTGCTAGAAACAGATGCATATGGGACATTACGTTTTACCTCCACTATTACTGCCATTCTACAGAAGGGTAAGACAGCTACGTATAATACAAACATCTTCAATTTTTCCACACAGTACTGAAGTCTACTGGCTTAAGATTTCCACAACTATTTAAATAAGCATTGACTACTATTTGACTTGCCTCTTAAAGTATTTTCAAAGGGCGATAGAAGACTATGCGATCTGCTGTTTAGTTTGATTTTCACAGCTACTAAGACGACAATGCATTCATTAGTCAAGAACGGAAAGTCACATCTCAGAGGTGAGATCTGTTAGACTGTAGGATGCTATTATTGATGGTACTCCACTCCACCCCCACATACACTGAAGAATGTAGTCCTTATGTATGGAAAGAATCTTTCTGCATGGCCCAGTACTGAAAAACTGAAACTGGAGCTTTACACCTTTTTCTGAAAATAGGTAATATGATGATTTTCATTAATGCAAGCAAACACAGAGTAATTTAACTTCAGCACCTCTTAAACTTGACTAATTGACTGCTTAACTTTGACTGCACTGAAAGTGTATTTTAATATAACTATGCAATCACTGTATGCAAAACATACTGATAACTTCCATAATTTATGTATTCCAAAGCATTACAAAGGCTAATGAACCTTGGTGTTTTGATTTATCATGCAAGATAAGCTGGTTAGTCATTAAGAAGCTGCTTTCTCATAACATAAAATAGAAGTTTTCGCTAATGGAGAAAATACTATAAAATACATCTTATGGGTACATAAAGACTACTTTAACCATTCCAGAATTTTCTATAAAATTATGAAAAATTCAGAAGTGTGAACAACTATTTGTCAAAGGTCTCCTCAGATTTTTTCGAGGACAGGCGGAATAACTCTTATTTTCATAATGCTCTGGCATCTTCTAAATGCCTCACTGGCATTATCCAATTAACCTTCTGAGCATCTCATCTTCCACATGGAGGAAACGGCAGAGATGTTAACTTATGTCATCAGCAAGAGTGATGTATTCAAAATCATCATGGGAACAGAAGTCTGCCATTGTAAAAAAATGGTGGATCTGTATTGGTAAATGACTGATTATTATCGAAATAGTTTCCTGAAGCAGACTTAATCCACAATTTCAATACAATTAGTAAAAAATAAAGTAACTGCCCACTTGATTAACATTTTTCTTCTTCAATATTTACAAGAAGCATAACTCTTGATTAATCCCCAGTTTGGTCACCAGTTTGATTATCACATCAGAAGCCAAGGTTGTAACTAGATCCCAACTTAGAGAACAAGTTTATTTCCTTCTGTTGAAACTAAATGAAGATGAAGTTTAATAGGTGCCATGGAAATTTCAGGAGTCTGTAGTTAGGTTAACATGTTCTATAGATAAAGTTATAGGTGGATTTAAATTTAAACAACAAAGTTGCTTAGTCTTTGGGTAAGTTTGAGAGTTTGAGAGCTTTGATGATAACTTGTAAATACATTTAGTAAAAATAAATAGATGTAGTAAATCAAATTCACTGCAGAAGCCAAAACTAAAATGTTTTTGCTTTATAGGTACAAAGCACTGTAAATGTGAAGTCAGTTGTACAAGCCATACTTTTCTTTGGAATCCTGTATTGGGGGGGGCGGGGGGGCAGGGA
>NW_008824753.1:120810-163226 GCF_000699105.1 Pygoscelis adeliae | reverse complement strand
GGGGGTGCAGGGAGAAGACAACAAATCTTCAAATTACTTGGAATCTGTGAACCTCAAAGGGCTAACTTGCTTTGAAATACGTAGAAGATTACTGTGAAGTAATTTAGTATTTTATCCGCCATGTTCCAGAGCACAGCTGAGAGAGATGCCAAGTGCCTTGTCACCTTGTTCTTGACACGAGTTCAGAGGCAAAGAGCCTCAGACCAAAGCTCTTGCCTTTCTTGGGTCTCCACACACGCCCAGAAAAAGATTTCTTTACTAGGATTGTCACCAACACATCAACATCCTGCACACAGTTGCTTCAATGAAAAAATAGGCTTTTCCTTCCTCTGTGTGAATTTGCACAGTGAAACAATTGGTGTTGAGCATGTCCACATAGTGTGTGTTTCAGGAGGAGTTACTGTGGACTAGCCCTAGTCTGGTTTCACAGACTCAAGGTTTATAAGGACAGTGAACTAAATGCACTCGTGCAGCTCAACTTTCCTTTCAGTCTTGTCCAAAAGGAATTCATTTTGTATATTCCAAGACTGCTCTGCAATGTGAATTAAAGTAACAGAAATGGGAGATGATATGGAAGACTGACTTTAAAAGTGTATTCCAGAACCAAGGTAAAAATACACCACACTATTTTTAAACGTTTCTCACTAAAAAAAAATGATCAGTGGGGTTTTTTTGGTTGTTTTTTTTTTATTTTTACAGTCTATATGCACTGTATCTTTATCTTTCTTCCCCTTACTGCATTTTTTAAACTCCATTATGAACAGCCACACTATATGCCAAGTGTCAAGTCTAATTGAGTTCTAATTATTACGAGGAATTATTACCTGAATAATAACTTGTATCCCAGGAGATAAGTATCCTAAATATGCACATGTAAGATCTTGATTCTATTGTTAAATGGTGTCAGAATTCAGGGTACCTCCAAAACAAAGCTGAAAAGTCAGATTTATCTGCATTACAGGAAAGTGGGAAAAATGTGCACCTTTGGACACGATACACACAACAATGGTGATACAGTAGTACATCTGAAATACTTGCTTTTGGCACTCCAGTAAGTTCTATATTAATTCATAAATAAGAAGGACATTTTCAGTAGCTCATAACACTTTCAGATTCTACAAAGTTCAGAAATTATATAGAAAATGCACGTGCTGACATACAATGCAAAAATACATATTTCACTTTTTTCACAGGAAAAAAAAATGTAAGTAGGTCCTGAGCACATTTGCTTGTTTTGTTTATTTCAGAAAGACACAAACTTTCTGATTCAGAAAAAAAGCTTCACAGAAAGGGTCAAAGAGTAATTTCAAAGAGTAGTTTTGTACTTACAAGAAGGCGATCTGATTTCTAGGAAACTTAAAACATCCAGGGCAAGGGTGGTAGTATATATTTTAGATATGCCCTATTGTAAAATAAATAAGCGTATACCCCACTGATTTAGAAATTAAGTTTATCCACTTGTGGATAGAAATAATTTGGCCTAAATGTATTAGTTACTAACTTCATTCTGCAACTTAACTTCATTTGATAAGGGCCTTAATACATGCTTTCTTTCATGTATCTTTCCTTAATTTATCCTGAGTTCTTAAGATTCCTGCAGTTTTCAGTCACCCAGTTCTACCTTTGCAATGCTTAAGTATTTTTGTTGAATTTAAAATTCCTGTTTATTTCTGCAAATCAAACAGGTATTTATATGAGTCACTATTTGCTGGTGCTTAGTCTGAGTCTTCTGCAAAAAAACAAAGTGAAATATGGCAGGGTATGGATGTCATTGTAATGGTACACTCCACTATCTCTCCTGTTCCTTCTGCCTGTTTTTAAACAAAATCGTTTCTCACAACTCCAGCTACATTCTAAAGTATTTAGTAAAATTTTAGCTTCTTCTCATAAGAATTTTGCTAAATCTCTTAAGGACTTTTCTCAAAGTGTTTTTCTAGTTTTAAAGAAAATACATTTTCTAGTTCTAAGAATGTGTGCGACACTTCAACCTTATGTTTAAAATGATTGTATTTTTTATGCTAAAATTCACAAATCACTAAGCATGTCTTGGGAAACCTCTGGAAGAACTTAAGAATTGAGATCATTAGTAAACCAAGGATGTATTAGAAAACAGTTAGTGTGACTGAATTGCTTTGAGTTAAATTTTGCACGTAGTTAATTTTCGAAAAAATGTTACTCTTAAAAACAAACAGAGAAAAGCACAGTACAAAACCAAGGTCATTACATTTGTAGTAATCTAGGAGGGATTACTAGCCTGTAATCAAGAAGAGAAGAAACTCATGGAGGGAGATTATGTATGGCAGGAGAAGGAGGAAAAAGAGATCAGGAAAGGATAGAACTGGGAGATTGAAAATTATAAGAATCTTCAGAACTCAGAATAGAATAAGGAAAGATGAACTGTATATAAGACTTAAGGACCAACATAGAAACATTAGGATTGAAAAATAATTAAAATACCAATAAGCATAGTTATTAAAATATCAGTACTAAAAAAGGCAATATACATACGTGCATGAGTTAAAAATGGAATACAAAACAAAATCATCACTCTTCAAATTCTGTTTCATGTCAGATGTGAACAAAAATTACTCAATTTACATTGTAGATTATATTTGTAGAGACAGAGAAATAAAATACCTTTTTCACTATACTACTCATAAGAAACATTAATACCTAATTTGTGTGCTGAAACTTGCTGAAGTTCATGATGATTTTACCAGGCTGAACTAGATGTTGAGAGCAAGTTTTGCTTGAATCAGTTTAGTAAATCTTGATGGAGCAGGACCTAGGAGTTAGCACATAGGACAGCTATCAGAGTTAAACACTCTGTTGCTGGTTTGCTATTCCTACCTCTCTTTTATGGTTACAGGCAAGTCATTTATCAACATGGAACATCCCCATCATAAAACAAGGTTATACCTGCTTTTACTAGACACGTTGAAACTTCAGACTGAATATCATACCCACATGAAGTACTTCCAAGGTTCCTTCAGAGGCTTACATAAAGAGACTCAAGTCTAACTTGTATGTACTGTTCATAAAGAAATTCTGCAATTTTTTTTAACATAGGAAAGGACCACGAAAGATTCAGCAGCAATCCTTGATTGGTGGAAGTCTGATTTTACCCTTTTCTTCTATCTGTATAAGCCAAATAATTTAAAACTCCTCGCAGTATGTAAATAGCAAGCTGGCAACCATTAGAAAATACTCTCAACTAAGCAACAAAGCTGGAGAAGGGTCAGGGAACAAGTCTTATGAGGAGCAGCTGAGGGAACTGGGGTTATTTAGCCTGGAGAAAAGGAGGCTCAGGGGCCTGGAGAAAAGGAGGCTCAGGGGAGGCCTTATCGCTCTCTACAACTACCTGAAAGGTCTCTTTTCCGAGGTAACAAGTGATAGGACGAGAGGAAATGGCCTCAAGTTGCGCCAGGGGAGGTTTAGATCGGATATTAGGAAAAATTTCTTCACTGAAAGGGTTATTAAGCATTGGAAGAGGCTGCCCAGGGAAGTGGTTGAGTCACCATCCCTGGAGGTATTTAAAAGATGTGTAGATGTGGCAGTTTACAGTTGGACTCGATCTTAAAGATCTTTTCCAACCTAAATGATTCTATGATTCTAGTCTATTCTATAAAAACAATGTGACTGATACCGATCTTTATACAAAGGGTTTTTTTAGTTACCTGGTTGCAGGCATTCACTGATATTTACACTTCAATAAATCCATTAATTAGTATCTTGAAATACCATCTTACCTCCTTAATACTTGGGAAAAATTCCAAAGGTAAAATAAGACATTGGAAAAATCAACAGTCAGGAAAGTCATGCTGTCTAATGAATACCAGCACTACCATCTCCTGTTAGAAAGAACTGAGCAAACACTTGGAAGACAAAGAACAAGAACAACACTGGACACAGCACTACTAAGATCAGTCTTCCCAGTTATGAGCACATTATAATACAACTCGGAGGTCCAGCTGAGCCAGTAACTGAGACATGGGAATTATTTTTAGTTAGAATTCTGAAACAGAATCCCAGTATAGAGGGTTTAACAGGAAATAAAAAGTAAATCTAACAATTTATCTGCTTGCACTGTGCTACCTTCTATCTTCTTTTCAAAGGCATAAGGAATAGGTTAAATACCCCACAAAAAAGGCAAAAATTGTAAGGCACTTAAGGTAGTGCTTGATAGTAAGATATTTGATGGTTGTAAAGCTTTTTGTTTTTTCTCTGGCCACAAATAGCAACTACAGAATCTCTAAAATTAGCATTCAAGAAAAAGCTACCAGTTGTTGATCAAGCCTTCCACAGCTGGAGTTGAACAGTAAAGGGGTCTGGTTTAGCACACTTTCACAGCAGAGGGAAGGAAGTCTGATCCTCAGCAAGCCTCCCAGATGATGCAAAACAGAATTGGACAGCAAGAGCCTTGTTAAAGGCAAACTTTGAACCTCAAAGTGTCCCCCAAGACATTCATTATGCACGGAATGTCAAACTCAGCTTTAATTCACTAACAGAACATTACATACATCAAAGAAAATGCTGATGAGTGACATTCTGGCATTGGCCGTCCCGGTGAGGCATGTTAGCAAAGAGAAGTAATTTGTGGAACGCTCCCTAGTTGAACCAGGTCAAATGCAGAAGAGGACCTTATAAAAGTAAATATGTGGTCTGTTAAGACTGATGTGTCAAACAGGACAATGGTTGAATTTAAATATGATTTCAGGGGAAATAAGAAACTACTTGGGAGGGCACACTGTAGTCTAGTGGTTACACTGTGCTAAACACTCATTCTGTGACAGCATTAGTTGCTGCATTTGAACTATCTGTACATCAAAATACTGCGCAGCTCCCTTCCTACAGCGACAGTGCATTGAGTGAAAGGAACAGTATTAAATTTAACAAAAAAAAAAAGATTTTTTTTTTTAATATTTCTTTGTGTCATAAAATCAGATGTACAGGAAAAAGTGAACAAAGACATCTACAACTGTATAGGTTCTCAAAGCCCAGACAGCAGTCCAACACAGGAGAGAGAGGAACACAAGCACACTGGAAGAATCTTGCGAACTGAAAGAGTGCGCAGTTCGCAACTTTGAATCAGAAAACAATATAACCTTGTTAAAAACAGTAAGCAACAAAGTTAAAGTACAGTCTTAGGCCCCTAAATCCAGCAAAATGTCTTGCTACGTTATTTCAGGCAAATCAACTGTAATCATCAGGGATAAGTCTCAAATGAGTGGTTGTTGAAGCCTCCAACAAGCCTCCAAAGAACTGACTGTCAAAAATATCAAGTCTTTTAAATTGAAGCATTTAGAAAACAGTGTCTGAAAGACATACTTGAGGATTTCTCTCAGGGAAAACCTGGAGCCCTATTAAAACCAAACATACATCCCTTCATCTCACTTTTTGATTACTCAAAATGGTAGTCAGTACAAATTTTCTCCAAGTATCCTGTTTAGAATGTCATCAACAAATATAACTTGTAAAGCACATAAATTGCACAAAACAGAGTTATAGGACCTAGAGCTGCATTCATACAGGAGACCTGAAAGAAAGTCAGAAGCAGTATACGGCTATTCTTCTTTATCATTTGGATCTAACAATCCAGATCTGATAAATCATAATTTATTACTGGTTTTTCTTAAATCTAAATTTCTATTCCTCCATGTCAATTACCAAGATAAATGTTCTTTTTAAAAAATCCTCATCATCAAAATACATAAATAAAATACTGACTATAAAGGTGTATATATACAAGGCCGAGAAACACAAATTGAATGCTTCTATTTCTGATTTGCACATGGCACAATAACACAAAACTTGCATGCTAGGTCTGATCCTCTAACACACTGAGCAGTGCCTTGCAGGTTGTAAAGCATCGATCCTCAAACATTTTCACAGGTTTCACTTCTATTAAGATCTTTTGTTACAGAAGACTTCAGTAAGAACTAAGTGCTCAAATGCTTTGGGCAACCTGGCTTGCAGACTCTAGAGCTCATATCTAAAGTGACTGGGAAAAGAGAAGGCTCAGGCCTTAAGAGTTCCAAATCTATCATATTTTATTTCAAGGGTTGGTAAGGGACAGGGTGGTCATCATGTCATTTAAATATACCTACAAACTTAAAAACGTGTTGAAATGAACAATTAAGAAAATCATAAATTTTGCACTACCCACAAAATGAATGTACTTTATGTTTTTCAAATATAAAACAAATGCATATTTCATTACAAAACAACATGGATTGTTGGTGGCAGTAAGAGCTGGGTTTATGCATTATTCACTCATGAAAAAAATTCATTAATTCAAAGACTGCCTGATGGTGTCCATGCTTTTCTGCAACGCTAAGCCTGAGGAGGAGTGAAGGTGTTTCAAACTCAAAACTTGCATGTCACTTGCTTTTGCTGGCAGCGGAACGCTGGGAAATACCTGCATGCCATCCAGTCACTTCCAATTACATGTTGATCTGCAGTCTACAGAGGGATCAACAGAAAGAATATGGCAAAATTACAACTGGTGGGCAGTGTTTCTCCAAGGTTCTCAGCCTGGCCCGTACACAGGAAAGAGCTGCATAAGCATTGTGTGAGATCTGAGCATTCCCAGGTTCAGCACCCAAGCGGGTACACAATGTCACTTACAAAGAACTGTAATGCATTGGCCCGCCAGCCTATAATTTTCTCCTATTCATTTTCTGTCAGCAGGTAAATGGGAGCAGAGCATGGTGTGCAGATTTAATTGTGAGCAAGTGAAATTACAGAACTGGAAGGCAACAACTGCTTTAGACTAAGGAGACTAATCTCTGTGACCAAAGGCATATATCTCCTACTAAGGGCAGCGCAAAGGCAGACTGCAAGTAATAGTGGGCATACTGATGCATCACTGAAAGAGAGAACAGCTGTTCTATGAACTTTTGCCATAATTTTATATTTCTGACATCTCAGAAGCCTGGCTTTTTTTGACTTCAAACTCTCTCAAGACAGAAAGAAGATACCAGTAGGAATCCATAGTTCTGCACTGAATAAGGCTTTTTCATCAAATCAGTAGACATATGGACTTTTTATCTGGCAATAGTAAGTGGTTGTTCTTACAAAAGAAAGAAGTAAGCTACAGCATTTCACGAATCTCTGTGTTGTGACCTTTGCTGTTCAATCTATATACATAGAAATCTGAAAAAGGAGCAATTAGCAAGGCTGCAAAATTTGCTGATGATATGAAAATATTCAGAGCCAATTAAAACCAAACTTGACTGAAATGAGGTGCAGAAGTTCACAGCAATGAATTATGTGGCAGTAAAATGGCAACAAAAATCTGATGCCAATAAACACAAAATAATAACTATGAGAAAAGTACAGTATTAGTTCTGAATAAGCTGTTATCACCCAGAAAAATGACCTTGGTGTTTTTATAGGTGGTTCTCTGTTAGCATCAGTCCAGCACTCAAAAGTTGTCAAGAAGTCAAACAGAATATTAGAAGTTAGTAAGAAAGGAATGCAGAAACATCAACTACAAGTGATAAACTGTTTCACTCACTTTAAAGTATTCTGAATGCAGTTCCTAGTTCTGGTGCTTGGAAGCCTATGATATATATCAAGTACATTTTAACAAATCATACAGCAACATTCAGCTAAGGGTCACATTTAACCAGACTGACCAATCTCCAGCCAATGCCATTGTCTGCTACACATCCCCTTGAACCAAGAAATAAATAACAAACCAGAAATTATTTGTGTTACTTTGCCCATAAATACTGCAATCGGTTAGGTGAATGTAAAACTTGGTTTGAGCACCTATTTCAATTTTGTTTTCCCATGGGGCAAGTAGGTACCACTGTGGTAGATGAGGGAGACATCTAGGAAATGAAAAAGTCTGGGGCACAGTTCCATTAGTCATAGTTTAATTTCCATATGGGAACAAGCACTAATAGAACCTGCCAATCACCAGAAAAGTTTGTGAGCTGGGGAGGAATTAGAAAAGAGCAGATGAGATACTGAATCGTATTCCAACAAGTGCCAATTTGGTGCAAAAACCTTGCCAGAGATATACCAAACTCCAAGGTAAATCTAAGTAAGCACGTTAATTTTACAGTATTTAGAAAAGCATTAGAAATAGAACCAGGTTCTTAATTTTAATTGCAGCAGACCTGGCATCTTAATAATATAATTTGCCAACTTGATTGTACAATATACTTAAAGGATCAAGGGTTTTGAAATTTTGTAGAACTTTTGCTTTTTAGAAACATACACCATGCAAATATGCTGAGAAACACCTTAAGAAGAGAGTAAGCCCTGATTTATCATTTGTATATGGGTTCTGTAACACTAACTAGTCATTAAACATGATCATTTTTTTTTCCAAATTGAAGTCTGTTAATCCTTGGAATTTAAGATCACTGATAAAATGACTGTTATTTTTAATCACTGTTATGGTATTTTCAGCAAGTCAACTGCAGAGAGAGATGAGCTACATTTGCTAATTGTTTGCTATTTTTTTCACTTCTCCCACTGTGAGCGTTACCAAGTTTCAAAACAGACTGGTTACCACTGAAAAATGACTCTAAAAAAGCCAGTGCCAATATAATGTCAGTTAATATATAAATAGGTTTGTTACAATGATTTTAACTTCTCTCCTTTATTAAAAACAAACAGTAACACCAAAATTATTTTCCAATTGGTGTGATAAAAGAAGCAGCAAACACATTATTTGCAAAATTCCAAACATCATTTGAAGAATGTAATTGTAGCATACTAAAACTTTCTTTAAGCAACCCAATATCATAAATGGAGGTGGTACTACAATGGTACCATGGTTGAACATTATTGTTGTAACTTCATTGCAATATGCTTCAGAGATTTCACAACTGCAAAATCATGATCATGAGTGACAATACTTAAGATGATGCTGTGAAATCTGAGGATTCAAAAAAGACATCCAGACTGATCAAAATTCTGGAAACTTGCAAGAGATACTGAAAGATGGGAATTCTTTACTTTTGAAATGAAAATAACGAAAACTCCATAAATAAAAAACACTTCAGAGAGGACAAAGCATGCATATTTCTTGCCACTTTGAGTTTTGGGGTATAGCATAGGATAATCCTGGTGTTCCTGTAAATGTACAAACCCACAAAGTTTCAGCTTACTGTAATTGCTAATGCAAGCAACATTTCTGGATGAGACATAAACCCATAAAATATTAAAAGTGTTTTCCCTGTCAAGAAGACCAGGCTAATCCATCAAATGGTACATATTTAAATAATCAAAGTAACTAGCATGTCATGATTTTACCTCACTTTGTCATCCCTCCAAAATGAAAATATACCTATAGGACTGACAGTCCCATTTGGCAGTGCCTAAATCAGTTACTCAATTAGAATAAGTAAAATGGGCAAAAAGATAAAGGAATCTGCACTAGGGGTTTGTCAGCATAAAGCTTTGCTAGTTAAGAGCATAATTTTCATCACTCTTCTTCCTAATATTTTAGGCAAATACCAGCCTAAACATTGTACATCTTAAACGTCACCTGGAGTAACAATTTTTGCGTCAGTCTTATCTAACTTGTGCAGATTGCACAATGTTGATAGAAGAGGAGAAAGATCAAACTCAAACTATGTCTTACCTGTAAAACTGAAATATTTCAATGCAATTCATTTTCTCCATTTCACTACAGAGGTGCAAAAAAATCCCAGTGTTTTGAAGCCCCTTGTTATTTTGTGCAAGTGAAAAGAATAACAAAACAGTTAACTATGTAAACATAGAAAATGAAGATTTTCAAAGTAGAGAAATAGGATTTACAGATGTAATCCAAATGAAAACCAGAAGTTGAACAATCCAGTGCAACTCATGTTTCTTTTCTGCTTTGGTAAGCACATTTTTGCTGTTTAATAGCAAATTAGAAACTATGATGCATGCCGTCTGTCTCCTCATAATGAAGTGCAATATTTATAGACTTAAACAGAAATGGATTCCAGAATCCTTGCATTGACAAACTTAATTTTGTGAAAGTAATAGAAATGTGTCTTCATTTGCTTCTTTCACATCCATGCCTTTGCAAATACCATATTGCTTTCACTTGCGTTAACAAGCCTTTGCATTGCCATTCCATCCATGTTCTATCCAAAAGCAACACCACAATAAGCTTTTCAGAACATTTGCTATTACTGCTGCAGTACAGGTCATAGAACATACCCCAAGATGCATTTCCATCAACTACCTCTGACAATTCAGAGAATGTCACTAAGTTATGAATTTTGCTTAATGATATGAAAGTGTCGCACTACTTATGGCCTTAGGGCACACACACTCCGCAGTTCTTTATCAGAGTAGCATCTGGTCTCCCGGGTCAGATGCAATAAAGAATCATTTGCTGACCAGCTACTCAGAGGGAGCAACCTTGGAGGAGGGCTCGCCACACAAGGCAAAACCCACTTTACGTTTGAATTCTAACAGGCTCTAAATATACGAATGAACTTTGATCCCCAAACAAGGCTGCCTGGGAAAGAGAGACAAAAAGAGACAAAGGATTATAAAAGGAGGGGTTACATAATGGTTCTTTGGGGAGAAAATAGCAAAGGGACATCTTTTTTTCCTAAGCTGAAGGGTAAAACCTATGTGCAGGAGGGGAAAAATGACCTTTTAGAGGCTCTGATGTTAACTTCAAATAATACTTACTGAGGAAAGTAAAACCATAAGAAATACATAGACATTTATTATTTTGTCCTCTCTCTGTTTCTTTTTCTAGCTAAAGTGAAGAGTGTTTGTTTTCTTGGACCCATTAGCAAGTCCCAGCGGGTATTTACTTGTTTATTTTTCCTGTATCACAAGTATCTGATAAGACAAACTGCAAAATGAAACTGTACAACAGGACCTCAGGGAGAGTGCGTGCTAACAGTGAATTTGCAGGATCCATGCTCATCTGGGAACTTAAAGAAGCCAGTTGCAAGGTACAGTCCGTTACTGAGGAACAAACAAGGATCTGCCTCCAAGAAAACTATCAGGGAGGCAAGGAGAATGACAGCACTGTAACCAACCGAGACCCAGCAAAGGTATGAGCACAAAGATTATGGTGAACTTCAAACTCGGCAATCTGCACATGGAGCAACAGAACCGAGTGGTGCTTGTCCCATCACTTCCATTGCTTGCCCTGGCTTTTTGTTTCCAGCTCCTGAGCTTCCTGGGTAAGTCCTAACTGCAGAAACATATTTTTTTCTGTGAAATCCCTGAGAAAATCTCACTGCATTAATTACATTAATTAGAACTGCTGCAAATAGAAAATAAACATTTCAACTTCTCTCAAAGAGCTGGGTGACCTGTTCTGGAGAACTTATCTGTGTACTCATTCTATTTCATAGGAACAGGCTATTACAGATGTATTTTTCTTTTACTCCACCTAGCCACTCATTCCAGTATTTCTTGGAACACACGCACCAGATAAAAGACTTGGTTACAGCTCACATAAAGTTTAAGACTTGACTGCACGGCGGATGGAACCATAATTACCACCAAGTATAATTTTACATGCTTTACTGTTTTGAATTTAGACTGTGTTTATAGGTACTTCGGAACGAGAAAGACCTGAAGCTGAAGTCAACTGAAGCCAATACTTTATTGGTTTACCTACGGCCTCTGTATTGGTTGTCTTCATCCTGCAAATAAGTCATAAGTTGTTTTAGTAACAGATTTCACGCCAAACTTTTCTTAGTAGAGTGGCTTTTATTTATTATTTATTTATACCCTCAATTAACTCACTGCCAAGAAACTAGAGGTAATTTTCTAGCAACAATTGTAGCCTAAGTGAAGTTTTTGCTGGGACAGCCATGATGGTTATAGGTGTGATTCTTTTCTTGTTGCAGTATTTCTCATCTGGGTAGTGAGGGGGTTTTTTGTGTAACAGTGTCTTTCACATACTTTATACTAGGAGTGTTTTCTCTGATAGCTATACCTACAAATATTTTTAGTGCCCACTCCAAACACTTGCAGACTGTAACAAATATTGATAAAGTGTTCAAGCAGATATTTACAAAAATACTCCGAGATAATCAGTTACTTTAGGTGCAGAAAATTTCCATTAGAATGCTGTACCAATGAGGAAGATAAAGAAAAACCCTGCAGGACATGAAACAACTCTGTATTAGAGACACACATTATATATGAAGCCTACATTTTTGTGCAAGAATTTCATGTTTGAACTCTTAATGTATGGGCTTTATGTTACATTGAGGTAACTGCTTTTCATGCATAGAGCTAAAAAGAGGACATAAATTAAGCAAAATTATTTTCCATCTTTAAGTGTATAATTGGATGTACATACATACACACACATGGATCACAGCAATCTCCCTGACCTTTCAGTAATGGTATCACTGAAATAACAGTGCTGGACTAACCACAAGTAAATGTGACATCAGAAATTAAAAAATGCAAACTATCAGCATTGAAACTGTTTGGAAATTTGGCAAGAACCTCCCAAGAATTCAAAGTTACATCTTATATCAGTCACCCACTTGAAATTCTAGGAATCCCAGTGAATTTAGCCTATAACAGTAAGACTGATTAAATACTTCTTGAGTTCTTTACTATGTATGGTATTTTTAAACTTCAGGCAATATCTTACCTGCCAACATTTTACTTTCTACAACTTCTTAATCCTTAAATATCACCCCATCAGCCTTCTATTTATTTATCCTTAAAAAAACCAAAATGCCAGTGTGTAGTATTAAATAATGATTTTGGTTGAGAAAAATAACCTTCAGCCAATCAGATAAAAATATAGTACCAGGCAAGTAGTTAAAGTTACTTAAGCCCTGTGTTTTTCAATGGTGTTTCCCCTAAAGATGGTTTTGTGTCATATGGAACTATAAAAAACACTCCCCTATCCCCCCAAACCTGCCTGGTTTTCTTTATCAGCTTTTCTGTGATTGTGCTGGAACTCCTTGGCTGGAAGTCTCATCCTTGGCTTAATGACATGGAAAGCTAAAAAGATGCCCCCAAACCGTGCTTTTCAAAGAGGTTGCTTTATCTGCTGAAGTAAATTATAAATATTCCATAAACTACCAGAATTTATTTGGAATTATGTCTCCAGTCTTACATTTGGCATACAGTCCACTTACTCCTTCCGTTTCCAAACAATAATGTTAGTTAGAATTATAAGTATTGGTTATGATCCAGCCTGTTAATAGCAAGATTGATCCATGGGGTGTTTTATAGCTTGTTAAAAGTTTATTAGCTATCGCAGATCATCAATAAAAACTGTTTAATTGGCTAATTGCTACAGCTGCTGCTGTCAGTGATGCTTGTGATTCTTCCCATGTATACAGTAGCAGCTACTCCTGAATACCGCCTGTCTGATATTCCTTTTACAGGAGACTCTTATTGCAGTTTTGTACTCTGTGTTTTTACGTCTTAATAGTTCCTGCGAGAAATACTAGATTAGGCTACAGCTGCAGTCAGAAGAGTCTTTTTGAAACGTGTGGAAAATTAAAAAATTAAAAGCCTTTCAAGTGTCTTGGTTTGATAAGTAGTGACCTCAGAAAGTCAGTGCTCTGATGGGCTGACTAGGGATTACTACAGCATCTTTGTTCAAGCCTTTATTGCAGCTGTTTCACAATCTGACATGGCTAAGCAAGTATTTGCACTGAAAAACATCTAGAAACCAAACGTTTGGCCAGCTGAAATTGTAAGAATGATGATACTTCACAATTATTAGATACGATGTCATTTTATTTGAATTCCATTTCAAGAGAGAAAATTATCATGTTTGTGTGCAGAAACTTTTCACTTTCTCCATAAACAACTTATTCTAATTGCTTGTAATATGAAAATTGTGTTTAAATACATTCCAGAGTGTATTTTTGCTCACAAAACCAGCTCTTAACTGTTGCATATGAACAGCTGACTGCCATACTGTACTGCAGATGTCCATATGAGATTATCAACTCTTCCAATGTTCTCAGAGCAACCCAGAAAGTCAATATGACATAAGGAATATCATCAAGATTTTGCCTGTTAGAATCTGTTGAATATTGTATATATTTCAGGGTTTCAAACCTACAGATAACCAAGTACAGCTATTTTACCAATATGCATTCTGGGCAGCAGTGCCCAGGCTTTCACCAGTGAAGAGCACAAGACAAGTATTCTTCTGAAACAGGGTTATACTTGCAGAAATTCCTAAAAAGCAAATGCATATAGTGTTTATTTATTTATCCATTCATTCATCTATTCCTCCTGTAGATATTCAAACACTATATGCCTGAATAGATGAAGCCCTCAAGCACTGCTCTAAAGTAGGTATTTCTACAGTACTCCTCCTTAAAGGTTCCGAGTGAAAAGCAGTAGCACAACAGCTGAGAACAGCTTGTTATGCCTGTGAATTTCTTTATTTATAAGTGTGCAAGCTGAATAAAGGAAGGGGGTGTTTCTAGCAACAAGTCTCTCTAGACCTTCTAATTATCCTGCTGCTGAAGGGTATTGTAAGACAGCAAAATATACACACACAAAAGAGGGATCTAATTTCAGTTATTCTTACAGACCATCTAAGGTTAATTTTAAAAAAGTATGTCCCTTATGCAGCACAGCTACACATTCCTGACATTAAAATTCTAAAGCCAGTGTTATACATAGCATATTCCATTTTACTTTGCCTTCCAGTACCAACTTGATATTAATACAACACACAAATATTACACTTTGAAATCCAGCAACACATTATCTTTGCTTGTTGAACAACAACAGTGCAGTTATGACAATCTTTCTCTTGTGACCTCTTTCTGCCCTGGACTTTGTGAGATATGAGCACAATAGTTATGCAACAGAGAGTATTGTCCTAGCAGATTGTTAAATCTGCTTGCTAATTATACATTAAGCGTTGATCAATGCTGAAAGTGAATTAATGCATTACAAACACAACATGTATCTTAAGCTACTATTAAGGCTACAGACTTCTGAATAATGAATGAAGTAACAAAGAATTTTAACCACAGTTCAACAGGATAATCACATTTCAGAATAATAGTTTATGGTATGAAAGCCTGAGTGCTTTCAAAGCCAGTATGAGCTTATCAAGTCATAAAAAACTAGGACAACTGCAATTCATATTACTGCTTTAGAGTCTTACACATATTACTTTAGATCATCTCTACCAATAAATGTAAGTATTAAATTTTTAATAGTGTTCCAATATTTCTTACCCTTCAAAAAGGCATCTTTTAAGCCTACTTACATAGAAGGGCAAGGGAAGAGGAAGAAAAGATGTAATAATTAGATATATCATTAGCACTGCCACCTATAAGTTGTAGATAAAAAAAACCAGATTCACTTCTCAGTGCTGAGCTGCTGCTTCTACTCCAGACCCTCTTATACTCTCACTTATCTTCTGATAATTTCCTAGAATGCCACCAGTACAGTGTACAAATTTACGAAGATCCTTACAATACTAATTCTGCATAGACACAATGTATCAGAACCTGGGAAGAGAATATTGTCTACATTTCTGCCTCTCTGAGATTTCCAAGAATTCACATCCCTGGATCTCAGTTCCATGTTTGAGATAAACAGAAACTCTTGAAGCTCCTAGGAGCCGTGATGGTGGCTAGATGTAATTCATCCTGTGCATGGTACCAATGTCATGGGGCACTTTTTGACAGCGTTTGGGATATTCCAGCCAATCAACATCCTCTGTTCTATCCAACCAATATAACTGAAAAAAATATGTGGCATAAGAGAATTTAAATCAGTATACAAAATAGATATTAAGATAAAACATATCCTGAAGTTTCCTTTCCCCTTGTGCTTTGTTGCTAAGCCTCATAAGTCTCCTGGATATTCACAGATATGCAAAGCTTTAAAAAAAAAATTGAGTCTCAGCTCCTGATTATAGCACATCAGTACTGGGATGCAAATAATAAATAAATTTTGAAGCAATATGATGGTCAACAGAGCATTCATAAAGCCAAAGAAAAGGTCACGGAAAATGTACAGCTATACGACAAGACAGAATTCGGAAAATATCTAATTGCTTTGTGGGGAAATCTGAAGGACAACAACATTTGAGAAAAAGACGTAAATTCCATTGAAAGTTTTTCTTCTAAGACAGAGTCAAGAGGACATGCCCGCTATGCATCAAAGACTATAGATAAGCTCAGAGCAGAGCACACAGCCACTGACTGTGTTGGTTACACTGCAGTCTATCACCTGTCCTTTTAGGGAAAAAACTCCAAGAGCTTTGTGATTTCCAAAATCTTCTACCAGACAACGGAAACCTAAAAACAAGGATCCTGACAGATGGCATCTTGAGACAGAACAGCCAGCCTTACGGTATGTGTCAGAATCACAGTTTTGTCAGACTTCAACTTTTAAGTCAAATTTCCTAAAAGCAAGTTTTGCCAAATAGGAAACTAAGCAGAGACAATTTTCTTCTAAAGTAGCAGTCAGCAAGTCTTATGAAAGACCATACTGAACCTCTTCTAATACCATGCTAATGCCAGATGAAGATGTGAGTGCTGGGTTTACACTGGCAATCATTAGTATGTTTTCAGTCATACCTTGATAAACCCCACATGTTGGTTAATGACACAGACTATCTGCAGACTACTGAGTAAGTCCAGCTGGGCTGATTAAGAAAACCCAGATGGAGAATCAATTTTTTGTACCATTGTAGGTTTAAAAGGCTACCGTTTTCCTTTAATGCAAAGCACTAAAAGACCTAACAAGATTGGAAACATGAGCAAAACCACAAGCCAGTATGAAGCAATGATGCAATCAAATGCATTAAAGGTTTTGTTGTGACTGAAAGATAGTTCTCATCTAAAACAATATATAGCTGTTTCACACACAAGATGGCTGTTCATACAGTCTTTTACCAAGAACTTGACCCATTATAAGGTAATATACAGCAGCTCTGCCGGGTGACTATCTGAAACTGGAAATAGTATCTCTCTCTCAAATTTAATGAATATAGCACTGTTGGCTGGCACAAAAAGTAACACTGCATTCAATATGACCAGAAAAGAGGAAGAATCCATGGGTTTTGGAATAACTTTTTTAGCTATTAACTCCTGATACAAGAAGTTACTTGCTAGTACCAACCTTTATCTGGTAAAAGAGAATAAATTGTTACCTACTGTGGGATTGTCAGTGTTCTTCCTGTAAAATGCTTATCACGCTACTGAAGATAATCATTAACCTCACTGGCACCTTTAGAACTTCTCAACATCATGACAAACAGAGCCCAGGAAATATAATTCATTCAACCCCTTGTGAACAATCCTTTTGGTGATGACAGCAGATTTGATATCAACTGTTTGGTTAGAAACATTAATGCACTATAAAAACTGAATATAGATACAATGAATAGTGATTTTGTGAGCATGTTACAGAAAATTCTCCATGTACCAGTCTAGTAGCATTTAGAACGGAAGTTTAAGGTATGATATTTGGGTGCTGAATATTAACTAATTATAAAAGATCACAGTGTAAGAAAGATCACTGTCATCCTTGGCTATCAACATAAAATGTGTATATGTTTCAAAAAGTTAATTCAGGCACTGCATAAACCTCCAAATTACCCAGAAGTTTTTTATACAGCCTCAGGATAGAATCAGCACAAATCATTTAATCACCTTGATCTAAAACACAGATGAACTTGCATGATCTGTTCATAAAACCAACAACCTCATATGACTCAACAAGTTTGAGTCAGTATTTTTCAGTCTGTAGCACTGCAACAGTTTTTGTTAGAATGCAAAACTATACTTTCGCTTAACTGAAAACAGTCAAGATGGTATTTTTCAGTTCATCAATCAAAGAGGCTTTGTACACTGGGTAAGAGATGAAATTACATTATATCAGTCATTATCTGTGCCCCAAATGTTTATTTATCATACTTTTAACTTTGGCATTACTGAAACCCCTTTCCACCTTAGAAAGCCTTGACGTCCTACATAGTAGAACAGTACCATCACCACTAAATGATCATTGTGCAATAGTGTGCCATCAGCTTTGCAATACCTTCACATGCTAGAATGTCAAAGTCTTCACATGTAAACAAACATTTCAGGGCATTGGGGGTTTTTGTTGTCATTTTTGCAGTGAGGGAGGGATGGAGAACCCAACTTCATGCTCAGATGTCAAGTTCATAGCTGGAGCATGAATTTCGCAAATTAAAGTAATTTGAGTTAGTTACAATTCCCTGTGCAAGCATATAATTAATAAAATGGGAATAAACCTTGCTGTACAATTTGTGCCAGCACTTGCTCTGAATTTCCCAGACAGCCACAGCCTCATTACCTCCAGACTTGTGCATCTCATTATGATGCTGACACTCACACTTGTGTGATTAGTACTGAAATTACAGATTCATCCTGATTTAGTGTGGCTTTTATTGCTGTTAATTAGGCAATGAAATGCAAAAACTGTTACAGCATTTTAATTATCTGAATGCAATGAGATTTGTGTACTAAAAAAAAACCCACAGAGAATGCAATCTCTTCTTTGAAATAGTTGCTGGTTTTGATGGAAACAGCTGATTGAGAGAAATTTGACAATTTATTTTACTGCTAGTTGAGGTGACCCCTCCTGTCTGTATCTGCCACGTACAAGTTTTATTTTTTAAAAAAAAAAACAGATCAAAAATGCCCTCTTATCAAAGGGCATCAAAATGTTGAGTAACAAAAAACTGAATGAAATATAGACAGATGAATTGCTTAATCGAGGTGAACTTTTTGTATTAACTTGGCCAAGATCCTTCAAAAAAAAACCCTAGAGGAACAGCCACCAGTAGGCACAACTTACATGCAGAAACACATCATCAAGGGAGACAGCATCGAAACCCCAAGGGAAGAAGCACTCAAGTCTCACCCTTGTTGCTGGACCTAACTTGAAGTAATTTTATATGCTGAATGCTCAGCATGACCCCATCTTCCTCAGTTATCTCAGCCAAGATGGGTGCCCTCCTGCAGTCAGCTGTCATGGAAAGTGCGTGGGAGTACAACTTCTCCGGTGTAGCCATGGCATGGGCTATACACAGCACGTTAACTAATGAGTCATGTGTGAGTGACTTATGTGTCTGAGTGTGTCTCCTACTATTTGATCTTCTCACTGTTTAAATAAATGTTTAATTGAGTATTATTGCTTTGCTTCACTAGTTTTAGTTATTAGTGGTTTATTAATTTTTGCTAACATACAATAATTGATCAATTGTCATAGCACATTGTGAAGGAATTTGGTTCATGCGCAGAAGGCGGCTTTAAACAGATGGAGCGCTACATATCCTTGCATGCTGGCACCATGGCTGCCCTGTGACAGCTTGCTGGAGAAGGCAGGCAGCAGGAGGCTGCCGCTCAGACAGAGGACTACTGATCTCACTAGTAGTCCTCCAGTAGCTGCGTACCTCTAGGATTCACTTACTAAAATGGTGTTTTAGGCAGACAGATCACATGCGGGCACTTACATGTACACACAAACATACAGGTCTGAGTCCTGAACTGTACCATGCCTTGTGTGTTTGTATTTCTGTAAATACTACTTAGTTACATCAGAGCCTGTCTTTACAAGCACTCCTAAGAATGCAGAGCCTAATAAGCCTGCAGACAGCTGCTGATAACACACGTGGAATTTGTAGAAAAGCACAAGTTGTCTCACACTTTTTATTATAGACTCAAATTTGTAGGACATTATTCTCACTATACCCATTTAAATCGTTCTTCAACAGTGTAACCTATGTAAGTGTTATCTTATTTGATTATAAACAACTTTCTATACGTAATACGTTCATTTTGATAATTCCGATTAAGCTCTCTTAAACCTGTCTGCTCCTTTCATCATATATTGGATAGAATTTTGTAAGTTTTCTTTTACAAGATCACACACACAAAATTAGTATTATGTTTATTTGCAAAAAGGAAATTGAACTGGTGTCATAGTTTTTCAATATTTGAGATTTCAAATAGATTTTAAACAGACAAGCATCAGGAAATTTGAAAAGGAAGGTTCTCAAAGAAATGTAAAATTTAATAGATTCGATGCATATATATATATCTCCCGTACATATGCATCCATCAGTAGTCCATAACATTAAAATATAATTGGCATGGTGCTGCACTGGGAACTTCTCTGATCTCTCATTTACATTCTCATCTTAATTTATCTACATTATACATTTTTGGATTCGTAATTTTTTAATGAAATAGCCACAGAAAATATTCTCAAGTAAGACTATTTTTTACTGTTCTGTATACCTCTAGTGAAACCAAATTCAAAACACTATGGTGAAAATACCTAAGTACTTGCATTATTGCTACTACAGATCCACTAACTTTCATGATGTAAAAACCCAGCAGGCCTTTATCCAGGTATTTAGTGTTCAGAAAGCACAGAAAACTGAGTGTTTCAGAGATATTTAATCCATTGTTTCTCTCATGTAGATAAAATGATTAGCATCTTTTCTAGAAAAGAAGTCAGTTGCTTTCCATGAATGCTGATTAGGCATGAGGACCAAATTTTACTCCAATTAAAAACCAAAGGCCATTACTTGAACATTTGGTTTAAAATCCTCCTTGAAAAACGGTATTCTCTTACTTTCAAGCCAACATATTTCCCAGTGTGTTTCTGGAGTCATAACACATCACCTTTTCCTTCCATTGCCACATGCCTGTCTGGACATTCTGCTATAAAACAGAAGTACCACTGTATTTGGAGCTAAATTCTGCTCTACTGGGGGACAAAGTATGAGTAGGTGAAAAAAAATTTGTGATTCCCTGCCTTCTACCTCCTCTCTACTTTCAATACCACAATCAGTCCCCTGAAAATAATTTTGGGAACTGTACCAGAAAGAAGATATTATTGAATTGAGCATCTGCCTGAGGAACTAAATATGGAAGAAAACCTAGACCGATGGGTTTAATATATAGAAATATACATTAATTTATTCAGCAATTTTTCACTCTAAAGCTAGCTTCCCCCAGAAGCATTATACAAGAATAAGTACCAACATTTTTCAAATACTCGAAATGCAAATATTAGGCAATTTGCCAAAGACTACACAAGTCAATAAGAGAATCATGAGCAGAGTCCAGTTCCTCACTGAATTCATTAAACTGCTAATAGTAAAGTCCTTAAAGTCAGGACAAGCAACACATATTTCTAACATAAGCACAGAAAAGATGTTGACAGAACATATATAAATACGTGCACACACTCAATGTGACAATACTGCAGCCCCTTAAGCTTCTTGAAAAAGCAGACATCAAAATCTGCAAAAGTAGAGTCGTCTTTATCTTATTTTCTACTCAGATACTGCATAGTTGCCTGTTCCACTTAAGAAAGCGCTCAAATTCACCCCTTTATGAATTGTTCCATAGGATTTATCTTCTAAATCCCAGAAAGTAGATAAACTTGGTGCATGCATTCTTAATAAACATCCTTTTCCCCTTGTCTCTTAAGCATTACTACCTTGGAATTATTTTACTTGCCAGCCAACCTTTCCTTTTTTTGACCATTCATTTGCACACAAATAATGAAAAATCTCCAGCTGGATACACACTTCAAGGAAAATTTTACAGCTGTTACAGAACAGTAAAAAGGATGGTAGAGGCTCCACTAGGCCAGTTGACTGTCTCAGCTCAGTGCACATGTTCCCAGTGAAATGGATACATCTTCCTATGAACATGATCTTTCTGGCGCATGAGTGCAGCCAATTAATGTAAAGCAGTAAGACAGACTCCCAAATGTGAAGTCAAATGTATCAGAAGGTCCACCCTGAGCAGTTTCATTAAACTAGCTCAGAATAATGGACATCTTTAAACTGAAAGCTGAATTAATCCTAAATAATTAATAAAGCATATTTTACCCATAACTTGATACAGCCTTTTTCAATGGCAACTAAGGAGAAAAGCAATGAAGTTATTCCTGCCCATCCCCTTAATTTTTGGCTCTGTGTGGAGAATGAGGCAGTGAATTGTTATTTCTCTGGCTTCAAATCAAAAGGTTGATGTGTTACACTGAAGACTAGAAGATACTTCCCTCAATAAATTTGCAAGTTAATGGCTTACATTTTCATAAACTAGCAGACTGCTATACAAGCATATTTTCTATACAATAGTATCTAATTGGTACAAGATGAGTCATTTCATTGAATATTTTTAAGTGACACAGGCATGGGGGAACTCACATGAAATCTAAAATAAGCACACTGAAATATCGTAGAACAGTTGGAAAAAACCTACCTGGCAAAATTACATATATTATCATAAAAATGTATTCAGCACCTGAAATGTCCCAGTCACACCTGAAATAGATATTTGCTATTACAGCATTCAACTTACCTCTTTTACAAATTCTATCTTTACACTGATCATATGCAATATTTCAGGTAGAGAATATACACAAAGTTCTCATCTCATACATACATAATAAACAATTCAAGAATATCTTTTGCCAAGGAAATCAGTCATTTTATGAAGCAATTTTCCATTAAGAAGAAAAAACAACAACAACTAAACTTTGCCACCAGCAGCGTGGGCTGCAAAAACACTCCATTACAGGGTAATACAATACATAAGGCAATTAAGGAACATCTGTTTAAAAAAAAAAAGAAAGGGTAAATCACTGAGTGTTCACAACAGCCAGCTTGGGTTAATAATGTAAGACTGGGCTGTCACTCATGAAACACTCCCTCCCTAAGCTTGTATTTCTTATATTACGAGATACGAGGTCACCTTCTCCATATTCTTTGGTTGTTGAGACTCACCGATTATGACAGTATTTGGTACAAAGGAAGATGGACAAAAGAGATGTTGTACAGGAAACCTGTATGATAGAAAAAGTCAAATTTGCTGAAGAAACATCATCAATAATTAACTACAGTCTTCTGCTTAGTAAGAGGGACTGTGTCTGTCTCTTGCAATAGCTCACAGAACTAGAGACAGTGGAACACTAACTTGACCTGAGATTACAAAAAGCTCTGCACATAGCTGAAATATAGCAACATCACAGCACTCCAACGGAAGTATTACAAAAAGAAGGAAGCTGCGTGCACTGCCCTGCACTGATACTGCAACTGAACACTGAAACAGTTTAAATTAAGTGTAGAGCAGTCCACTTTTAAGAATGGCTGTAAACGATGGTGTATACCTCTGTCCCTTTCCTCAGCCCTTCAACATCATGCTTCGGCATCATCAGTACAGCACACTCATATATGGTTAATAGAGTACATATCATTCCATCATCCCCGTACCGAGCTTATATTTCCTCAGAGAGGAAGGCTGCTTAAGAATCTACTTTAAATCCTAGGCATACATGTTCTGCCACTTGTCCTCAGCCTCAAGACAACTGCTACATCTTTCATTGTATCTATGAAATTTGAAAGAAAAAAAAAAGGCATTTAAAGCCTGTGATTTAAAAATAAAACACCCAGGAGCAGAAGAGATGGGGATGCTGGTGAAAAGTAGTCAAGCATCAGTGCCTTGCGCAGTCGTTGCCAAGGCAGCCAAGAGGGCACTGATACTGATAGACCACAGCAACTACAGGTCACATGAATTCTTTGTAGGTGGTAAGCATCACCCTTAGATCATAAAACAATGGGTAATTGTCTCCTGAGTCTTTTTACGAACACATTAAGTTACAAAGGCTGACTTACAAAAAACATGGTATGACCATGTAAAACACTTTGAATACCTAACAAGCATCCCACACGCATGAACAATGAAAGTCAAAATGTCCTAACACATACAAAGTTTACATAAAATTTTGTGGCCAGTGTTATTCAAGATGGTGATTCAGATACAAGAAATTGCTGTCTTCTGTAAACCACTTATTACCTGAAGGCAAGCTAATTCTCATTTTATAGAAGTTAAAATATTATGCCTTAATAATATCTCTTGGATCTTGAAATGCTCTCTTGATGTGAGACAGTTATGCTTCTGTTGGTCCATCACAAGGATTATGCCCTTCCATCTAGTACTGGCTCTTTGGCATCACTCAGGGACCATCTGCTTAACATCATTTAAGAAATGTTGACCCACCTTTCCCTGGATACCACTTCCAAAATTGCATCATCTTGAAAGAATACATAAAATGCCAAGTATACTCTCTGCTAATAGCCACTGTTAAAGGCAGTATACTTATTATCCAGTGTAATTAGCTACAAGCTTCTGAATGTCAATTCACCATGCAGGACTGAATAACAGGAGGGGAACAGTCAGTTTGACCACTGAGGTCTTTATGAATTGCAGACATTAGCAAATCTCAGTTAGAAAATGCCCTGAAGTGTGTATTTGCAATTTCACTGCTATTAGAGAGTATTAAAAGTTATTCATATGTCACAGCTAGAATGAGACAAAAATAGAAAGCTTACATAAGCTTCTATTATGAAGAATCAGTATTGAATGTAAAAGTAATTGAAAATGAGATTGTAGGCAGCCACTGGAAGGCTAGACTTGCCTTAGCTCTAAAAATACACAATAATGTATTTGCTGGTTAGTGGCTGTAAAGGACATACTGCTGATCCACATCCATTTATAAACACTGCATGTTACCTGCTTACTGAGATAGTTACTGTATGCATATATGAATTTGGCTTAGTAAAAGAGCTGTTCAGAAACTATACATAACCATTGGATTAGCAACAATTGCCAGGTTATGAATCAATCACCCAGTAAACATCACTGATGGAAATACTGGACATCTTAGAGCTCTAAAGTTGCAAGAATTATTTTGCCAAAGTTGTAAAGCAAAGATCTAAAGGACAGTAAACAACTAGGAAGTAGTTTTCAGCTTTCAGCTAGGCAAAAAACATTGCAGGGGCCTGCTAAGCAATCAGTTTGTACACAAGTAGATTACCCAGCACTCACTTTAAAAGCAAGTTCTCCTGCAGGTGAAGGAAGCAAGATTAAGTTTAGCAGAATCACTCAATAAGACCAGAAATGGAAACAGAAAAGCAGCTAGCACACAAGTCCTGACAAAGACATCTTTAAGAAAGTACTTACTGTTATTTCATGTAGAATGTCAAGTATCCTGAAATTTCCCTTAGGAAACCTCTTTTGTCTAGCATTAAGAGTTTCCAATGTCGAATATCATATATGGATTCACTAGCATGGATTAATCATACAATGACTTAAAGCGTTCTGTGCAACCAACTTAAATGTCATGCCTGTTAACATCAGCATGTTCTAGGCTTGCCTAATACTTATGACAGTATGTATGCAAAGAAAACATTGATCCGAGAATTGTTTAAACTAAAAAAGTATTTCCAGAGGACAACTCTTCTTTCTCAAACCTTTCAAAATAATTGTTCTATAAGGGGTCGTGTTGCCCACTCACATGTATGTAAAGCAGACACAGCCCTCATGGAAATCAATAACAGCAGATACAATGTATGATCAGCAACCTATACTTTCATCAAATTACACTGCTCATTGTTTCAGTATCATCACTTAAAGAACTTTCCTAGCTGCAACAAAGTGCCACTAAAAGAATGAGGTGCTAGAAGGAGAAAGAAAATTATGGGGCCCTGTGATATTCAGAGGTCATGGCAAATTTAATCAGCATGTGTCGCCATCAGTGCTATATCCAGGAGGTGCTATCTGGAGGTGAAGGAATATAAAATTAAAGCTGAACTGTAACTGAGCAGAGAGGTCAGGAACAACCTCCTTTCATCTTCAGCTGGCCTCTTAACAAAATATACTGTGTGTAATAGAGACCTTATCCCCTGAAGATGATACAGTAGAAAACTGGCAAATATTTTTTTACAGAATGCATTAAGGAACCCAGACATTTACTGCATTTTTTTAAGTGTATCACTAGTAGACACTGCCCCTTGTGAGAATACTCATTGCAATTTAAGAAACAAGTTATGTATTAATCAGTGGTACATTGATTTGTTTTGTATAAAAAAGGAAAAAAACCCTAAACCTCTAAAATCCAACGGAGAAGCCCATCAACTTCAAAATTATCTCTTCAGTGCCAAAAACACAGAAGTAGAGCACCAGCAGGTGTTTACAGTCAAAGACTTTTGAGACTTAAGGTCTTTAAAACCATATTAGCGATAATGTCATTCAACATCAAATCTCAAGGAGCTTTACAAAATATCACTCTGAAATGCAGCACATCTCTGCAAATGAACAGATTCAGAATAATATACATAATCATGTCAACCCTGGGAAAAAAACACTGCCCACATAATGCCACAGGATACTCTGTGTGAGTAGAAAGCAGCTTTGCTTTTCAGGTCCAATGGAAGGTCCTGGTAAACTGCATTTTCTAGAAAGTTACTTGTACATAAAAGTAGACAAGTATTATTATACTTGTGGTCAAGTATGATTTTTATATGTCATTATTTTTAAGCAATATGTTACATTACCTCTGGTATTTAGCACCAGAGAAAGCAAAAATCTCTTGATTTAAAACTCATCACAGATCTTATGGTAGTTCTACTTGGGTGTACAAAGACATCTCACAGGTGACTTTCAAATCATGCACGTCAGGAATTCCACATACTGAAAAGCATACGCGCAACTTAGAACCACCAGCAGACAGAAGAGAGCTGTTCCTTTATAGCTGTTCTACCAAACAGCTGCTCTTCAGTTTAATATTCTAGGAAAAAGTTTCTTGTTTTTTTGTAAAGAATAGTAGTAAAGTTACCCTTAAAACAAACCCACTGAAAAAACCAAACCACTACAAACCCCAAACTACTGAAGAATTCTCTAGGTTGTTCACAATAGAAGCCAAACGTGTCTCAACAACCAAGGCAACTGAGATGTATTTTCGTACTTTGCTTTGTACTTTGCTACAGGTGCAACCTTCTGTCGCAGAACTCAACCCTGTGTTGCTTGACAAAAATCTGTAAAACAAACTGAATTCCTGCCCTGCATTTTCTTTGAAGAAAGCTTCTCTAATACCTTAACTCTAACCATAGCCCAAACTTCTGATATTCCAACATCCACCTCTTCAAAATAAAACATTAATTTAAATTGACAACAAAAACCTAAAATTATACTGACAACAGTGTGTAACTGGAATATATATATTTAAAACATTTCTTCTCTACTGAGTGTGATTCTGGAATCACGCAAGCATTTTTTAAAAAAGTATTTTAAAGAAATCATGCTGCAGATAAGAACAAAATGATCAACGTATGGAAGAAGTTATTACCTCAATGACTACCATTATACTTAACAGGGACAGTTGAACTTCTCTACCACTGTGTTTCTTTATTGATCTTTTGAGGCAATTTATCAGATGCTTTCTAAAAGGAGAAAAAAAAATCCAAATACAAATGAAATTATTACTTGTACTATACCTCTTTCAAACAAGTCTGGCAAGTGAAAGGTCACAGTTTACTCCTACAGAAACCATGGTGGCTATCCTTTTGTATTTTAAAAACCTATTTTTCCAGTGATGCTGATATATTTAATTCCTGTGGAAAACACTTCCATAAGTCCACTACTTTTATGTTTTCCATTCAGATGGTTGATTCAGTCTTGCCCTTCCAAAGATACACCCTACTCAGTAATCTCACTGAAATATATATTCTACATTGTTCCAGTGACTGAAGATAGAACTTGCTCAGAGCAGACTGCAGTGGTCTTGTTCTGACATGACTAAAACACACACAACTGCAAGACTGACAGCCAGAAGGAGATCAGTGTTACCTCTGGGACCTGGTGCCAGTGGCCAAAAGACTTCTGAAATAAAATGATGCAACACACCAGAAAGGGCCATGTGTACCATCAGTTGTACCAATGCTTGGTAAACAGCGTTCCATAAACTCTATTAATGGACACTGAAGTAATGACATAATCTCATATCATTCCCTTTTGTTGTCCTTACTTCATCCTCTTCTACATTCAGTAGAATGCTCCCATCCACTCCATAACCTCAAGAAGACATGCCAAGACCCTCAGCTGTCTCAGAGCTGACTGTCACAGGGAAGTTAAGCATTACCAGCATACAAGACATGCCAATCCCATTAACACCTGATTTCCTAACAGTATTCACAGATCTGATGAATATGAGGCACTGAAAGATTCATGGAGAGCTCTTTGTCTGAATACGAACACAAAAAGAAAAGGCTGTCTTGAGACATGAATTTATGGTGAAGATGTCACATTTCCCCAGAAAACCAGGGAAGAAAACAGTGCTCATGGATGAGCAGAAATATATCTGTTTATCGAAAGGTGAGAATGAAAATAATTACAAATCAGTAGTGTTTAATCACCTTAGTCAAAACTTGGAAAGTCCACATTGTCCTACATTTCTTTGCCCTCTTTCAAAGATAATATGTTAGAAGTTTCTTTTTTTAAGTTAATTGGAAACGTCAGAAATACTTCTTGCACGGTGAAATCCTGTTGAGTAATGCTGAAATCTCTAGGGCAGTCTAATGAGCTTGCTACAGGCAAAAAAAACCTTCAGTGCCTTTACAACATTGTTCTGCCATCTCATTCATGTTTTAAATCAACAAATTATAGATTCTCAGTGAAAACATGTATGTCTACCTCCATACCTAACGGCTAAATAAATGCATCAATCATGTAGATGTGGCGCTTAGGGACATGGTTTAGTGGTGGACTTGGCAGTGTTAGGTTTATAGCTGGACTCTACGTCAAGGGTCTTTTCCAACCTACATGATTCTATGATTCTATATACCTACATACCAGTTACTTCAAAGAAGCCAAGAACCCCAATGATCTGAGCATGTCTTTGAAACTAAAAATTTCACTTCACTTTGCAAACTAAGACCAGAGGCACTCATTGATTAAAAAATTGCCTGGTTTTGATTCTTATCAGGATTTTGGTGTTTCTTATTTTATTTCTTAATGATTCTGAAAAATTCCATGAACCCCGAATACAAAAATCAACACCACCTAAACTTGGCACCACAGAAATCTGTCGGTTTATAAAATAGGCTTTGAAAGTGATATCAGCCAATAAATGCAAATCCAAGCTTACCCGGCCATTTTATAAATGACTTATCAAACAAGTTTCACATGAGGTTTTTTAAGAATACTACTTTTCATGTCTTAGTTTGGACTATGAAAACAATATACTTCCAGTTTGATACACTGCCTCTTTTGCTCTCCGCTCCTCTGCAGTAGTGAAAGTTTGTTAACAGAAAACATAAAATCGTATTTAAGGTTGTTTAGCAACTTCAGTGGAAATTAATTGTCCTGGGATGCCACTTTCATTTGCCTTTTTGTTTTGCAGAGGACATGAAAAGGCTACATCACCAGTCAAATGTAACCTTACCATATCCTGCCTAAGGTGGGTGGTTGAAATTATCTAAAGTCCTGTAGGATTAATCCCTGTACCAATGGAAAATAAAGTGAATCTGCAGAATTGATTTGCTTTACATCTTCTGGAATAACCTTACATATTTTGGATTCCCTTTTTGTTAATACAGGAGATAAGAGACCAGTTAAGTTTGCTCTTATTAGTAGCAATCTCTGAATCAAAGCTGCGATACATTTAGGTCTTAAATTCCTGAGCTGGCTATGGAAATTAAATTTTCATTTCATGATCTATATGGGTTACGCACAGCAGCGTATTTCACAAAAAACTGAGTTTGCATAGACTAAGGCATGTGTGTACTTATGAACGCCACATGCATGTTAATACTTTGGTCCAGCAAAACCCTATCAGCCCCTACTGACTTTTAAACATACTTCTTTTAAGGCATTTCATAGAATCATAGAAAGGGGCCTTTAAAGGTCATCTAGTCCAACCCCCCTGCAATGAGCAGGGACATCTTCAGCTAGATCGGGCTGCCCCATCCAACCTGACCTTGAATGTTTCCGGGGATGGGGCATCCACCACCTCTCTGGGCAACCTATGCCAGTGTTTCACCACCCTCAGCATAAAAAAATTTCTTCCTTATGCCCAGTCTAAACCTACCCTCTTTTAGTTTAAAGCCATTCCCCCTTGTCCTGTCGCAACAGGCCCTGCTAAAAAGTCTGTCCCCATCTTTTTTATAAGCCCCCTTCAAGCATTGAAAGGCTGCAATAAGGTCTCCCTGGAGCCTTCTCTTCCTCCGGCTGAACAACCCCAACTCTCTCAGCCTTTCTTCATAGGAGAGGTGTTCCATCCTCCTCATCATTTTCATGGCCCTTCTCTGGACCTGCTCCAATAGGTTCATGTCTTTCTTGTACTGAGGACCCCAGACCTGGATGCAGTACTCCAGGTGGGGTCTCACCAGAGTGGAGTAGAAGGGCAGAATCCCCTCCCTCGACCTGCTGGCCCACACTTCTTTTGATACAGCCCAGGATACAGTTGGCTTTCTGGGCCGTGAGCACACATTACCGACTCATGTCCAGTTTTTCATCCACTAGTACCCCCAAGACCTTCTCAGCAGGGCTGCTCTCAATCCCTTCATCCCCCAGCCTGTATTGATACTGGGGGTTGCCCCAACCCAGGTGCAGGACCTTGCACTTGGCCTTGTTGAACCTCATGAGGTTCACAGGCGCACTTCTTGAGCTTGTCCAGGTCCCTCTGGATGGCATCCCGTCCCTCTGGTGTGTCAACCGCACCACTCAGCTTGGTGTCATCTGCAAACTTGCTGAGGGTGCACACGATCCCACTGTCTATGTCACTGATGAGGACATTAAACAGTACCGGTCCCAATACAGACCCCAATCAAACAGGATTTTCAACAACATGATACTGCCATGCTTGCAGAGCATTTAATGCTATTTTTCTGCTAGCTTTGTCTCATGTTTGGATAGTACATCTAAAATAACAGAAAGATATATTAAAATAAAGCCTGGATGCAAATTGTCTTATTACACAAGAGAAGCATGAGTAGAAGAAACAGGATGCAGCAGACCATCCAGGAAAGATTTCTGACAACCCAACATGGAAAGAGCTTTGTGTAACACAAGCATTTTATATTACTTCAGACTAAAGCACTCTTATTACTGCTGAAGCACAGGTCTTAATAGCCTTACTTTCATAAAGTAATAGACAGGGGGGAAAAATAGAGTCTCTTATCTAGAAAAATAGGTTTTTCTGAACCAGCAAGATAAGAATGACAACATGGACACCACAGGACAAGGAAGTCCAAGCACTGACAAATCAGGCCTTGTATTTTTAGTGCAGGTCTAGTCTTAAAAGGCCTAGGAAAATTAGTATTACACCTATGCAATATGACTTCAGATCACAAGGCACACGATTAATTTATTTACAGCCAGAGCAAAAGAAGAAGTTGTGCATACCATTCTTATATCTCCAAGAAAAAGGTAAACAAAGCTTTATTAAAAATCAATATATACAGCAACTAAAAGAGGACAACTCCTTCCATTTCTTTCCCCAAGCCTGAAGAAAACAGCAACCCACTTGCCTGAAAGACTCTAGAAGAAATAAATTAATAGTGTATTTAACAGCAGAAGTGACATGATTCTCTATACAGAGTAGGCCTGAGAAGCATAATGAAGCTGATTTACCAAGTGCTGGTCATTGAGGAGATGCACCACTCTAGATGTCCAGTCTCCCATGGGGACAAGGTCAGGAGAAGTTCTATATAAACGCAGCAAGCATAAGGCAGCACTCTGCTTCACACTATCCATAGTATCTCTACAAGACACAAATATGGATTTAAAATACAGTGGTTAAGTCACAGCAGTACTTGCAGGCCAGCATTACGCTAGTCTTTGCACTGACTCAGCATCCCTAGCCAGGCAGCATCTTTTCAACAGAAGTTCACAAAATTCTTTCTATGTTACAGTATCTGTTGTTCTTAGTTTTGCCCAGCAAGTTTTACTAGTCAAGTTTTCAACCATTACATATGTCTAGTAGCCTCTAAATGATTCTTTGCAATTTACGAGTGACATTTGACATCTTTTTATCAGAATTGAAAGTTCATTAGATAACACAGGCTCATCTAACCACAAGAACAAGCTTCTTCCAAACTGACTCAAGTCAAACAGTTAAATGTGCCTTAGCATAGCTTCTAGGAGGATCTGTTCCATGATCTTCCCAGGCACAGAGGTGAGGCTGACAGCTCGGTAGTTCCCAGGGTCCTCCCTTCTACCCTTTTTAAAAATGGGTGCAGTGTTTCCCTTTTTCCAGTCATCGGGAACTCCACCTGACTGCCATGACTTTTCAAATATCATGGAGAGTGGCTTGGCAACTACATCAGCCAATTCCATCAGGACTCTGGGATGCATCTCATCAGGTCCCATAGACTTATGTAAGTTCAGGTTTCTCAGGTGGTCTTGAACCTGATCTCTTACAGTGGGAGGGACTTTGCTCCTCCCTTTGCCTTGAGGTCCATCCACTCGAGAAGTGTGGGAAGGGAGACTGCCAGTGAAGACTGAAGCAAAAAAGTTGTTGAGTACCTCAGCCTTCTCCTTGTCTGTTGTTACCAGTTTGCCAGTCATGTTCATTGGGGGATACACTTTCTTAGACCTTCCTTTTCCGGATGACATACCTATAGAGCTGCTCTTATTATTCTTTGCGTCCCTTGCAAAGTTCAGCTCCAGCCGTGCCTTGGCCTTCCTGACCCCATCCCTACACAACTGGGCCAACATTCCCATATTCTTCCCAGGATACCTGTCCTGCTTCCGCTGCCTGTGTATTTCTTTCTTGCTCTTTAGTTTGACCAGCAGGTCTTGACTCAGCCATGCCGGTCTCTTGCCTTCCTTTCCTGATTTCTACACCTTACATCAAGCTAGTCTCAGAGCAACAGGCTGAGGGCCCTCACTAGCACCCCATCCCTCAAGCCTTGGTGTGTCATCCCATGGCTTGTTACGGGCAAGCCTGATATTATCCCCTTGCCCCTTCAAGTCTAGTCTAAAGCTCTGTCAATCAGCCCCACTAGGTCGTGAGCAAAGACCCTCTTCCCCCTCTGAGAAGGGTGAATCCCATCTGATGCCAGCAGCCCTGGTGCCATGTAGACCATCCCGTTATCGAAAAACCCAAAATTCTGGTGGTGACACTGGCCACAGAGCCATGTATTAATAGATTGGGTCCATCTGTTTCCTACAATGTCTCTGCCCACAACTGGAAAGATAGAGAAAAAAATTACCTGTGCTCCAGATTCTCTTACCAACTGTCCCAGGGCCCTGAAGTCTCTTTTGACTGCCCTTGGACTATGCGTTGCAGCTTCATCACCACCCAAATGGAAGAGCAATAATGGGTAATAGTCCAAGGGCCATACCAGGCTAGGAAGTTTCCTAGTGATGTCCTTAACCCAGGCCCCAGGGAGGCAGCAGATTTCCTTAAGAGAAGGGTCTGTCCGGCATATTGGACCCTCTGTTCCCCTCAGAAGGGATTCACCTACCACTATAACCCACCTTTTCTTCCTCGTGGAGGTGACCGTGATATGGGGGTAGTCCTTTCTGACCTTGGCAACACCTTTGGTGTAGATGGACCATCATCCACATCATCCATTGACTGACCTTCCACATCCAGAGCCTCATACCTGTTATATAGCAGCACCTGGGAAGGCGAGGTGGGCAAGGAGGGGGTGTGCCTGCAGCCCCGAGCGTGGACTTGCCTCCATTCACTTTTTTCCTTTAAGCTACTGCCTTCTGCCTGGTGGGGGGAGGATACGTGATCTCCTTGATCTTGTGTTTTTTCTGGTGGCTGTTCCTGTTTCTGTCTCAGAGAGGGCAGAGCATGGTTCCACCAGTCTAACTCTTTCTCATTTCCCTACTAATGACCCTATGTTCAACTTTTACGTACTTTGAAATAGCAGCCAAATGTCCTAATAATGGTGGCTGATAAGCATAGCTCTGTATAACAAAGTGCAATGTCTTTGAAAATACTGTCTTTCATTTTGAGCAATAACATTAAGTGATTCAAAAGCATTATTTCATGCCTCTTATAATAACCATGCGAAATGGAAATTTCTTTTTTTTCCTCACAGTAGCAGAGGAACACACACAAAAATGTATTGCTAGTAAAGGGTCATTTGCTACTTGTTTTATGGATTTTAACTGGCATTCGCATCAAGCTTGAGCAGAAACTATGTAATATGACTGATGCAGAATGAATTCCATCTTACTCAAATTATTTTGCAGTTCTTATTCTCATTAGAGGATAAAGCTCATTAGGTCAAAAGGCAATGGAAAAGATGTTTCATTCCACCTCATACTCTGAACTCTACCTGGAATTAAACACAGTGCTTTAATATCTGGATGCATTTGGATCTGCTCAAATAGGATTTAATATCCTTCTATAAACAGCAAGTTCTAAGTTAAGATATCACTGGTACAGAGATAACTCTTGCAAGTGTTAATATATTTATAGGTAAAATATATACCATATCCTATACATGCAATACTCTCTATACACATATGTTTAATGATTCTATGTAGAAAACATAATAATAATGAAATAAACATTTTTACACTGCAAGTGCTTGTACTTCCACTATGATAAAAGCTTTTTTATCAAACAGTTCTGTCTGGATTAATAAAATTTCTGCTAATTCTAAAGGAAAAAGCACCTAACATATCAATTAAATGGAATAGAGCCAAATGAGGAATCTACTATTAACTTCTAGATAAGAAATGTTAATTCTTTTACGTTAACTGGCCTTTTGGGATTTCTAATAGGCTGAACCTAGCATACTGTGGAATTTTAGCATTGACATGTTTCTGATGAGAGGTTAATGAATGTAATCTCTCATACCATGGTAAAATACAAGACTGGGATTCAGGGAGCCAGTTCTGACAGTGTTTGGCTGTGTTCCAGTTGAGATCACTTATTCATGAAGAAGTTTCCATCACATGCTCCACTTCTTACTGAAACATGAAGTGAGTTGGAAAAGAAAGGTCCCTGTGGTGTAGAAGGAACTGTCAGCAACCCAAGGAAAAGGCCAAATTAAAATTAAAATTCATTAACCTTAGCATCTGTCAAACAGTTTTGAAAGAAAGAAGGAAAAAAGAAAAAAAGAAGGGTGAATACAGTAGCCTGAGACAAACAGAATTACCACTTTTTACCTGTTTCCCAGAAAACTACCTACTACATCAACAGCCTTAGTTCTCCAAGAACAGTATCTTTGATAAATAGAAATGATGTAACCTAGCTAAGTACCATCCTTCACTGACAACTCCCTTCGTCTACCTGGCATTGGAATGTGACAAGAATACCTTTTTCAGTCTTCCTTTTCCTGTTTTTTTGTTTCCCCAAAACTCTACTTTTTCCAAATTCTTTCCTTAGGGAATGTAAAATCCAGTAACAGTTTGCAGTCATGTAAGGTAGAAACCTTGTGGGAAAAACCACAAAAAAAAAGTTGAAAGATTAATTAGGGCTAACTAAGCATCTATACAGGACCAAAATCACTAAGGGTGAGACAATGCATTTTGAATTTGTACTATGCTTGCGGAGTCCACATCTGGGTTTCCTACATGCTACTGCAGTGCAAATAATGTATGATAGAAGTCTCGGAAAAAATCTTTTGCTCTATTCAGAAATTACTTTTTTAAGTTTTTGGTGGGATTTGAAGATGAAAGACTATAAGGAGAAAAGCAAGACTTAACACTTGTTGAGAGAAAAATTAAATAAGACCAGCACTACCAATGCAAGAGAAAAACAAAAGGCAGACATAAATTTAAAATGTTTCCTCTGAAATATACTGATTACTAGATACCTACCTAATATTACATCTGTATCTATCAAATACATCTGCATCTATGAAATAAGCCATTTTAAAGACCCAGTTCCCAAACGTGAGAGTAATAGTCCATTAACAACAAGCTTTATAATTTAAAAACAGCTTTGTAAAATAACTTGGCTTGTTTTGAGCAGAGTTGTTAATACTGAATAAAATTTTATTTTTATTCATTGTTGAAACTTTCATGTGGATAAACTAATTCTGCTCAGCTTGAGTACCAGGAAGAGCTGACAGAAGTAACATACAAGGACTTTCTTCCTCAGGAGACAGAACAAGTTAGTGATAACTATTGAAAAATGAAGTCTGTATCTGATATAGCAGCTAATAAAGGAGGTTCCCAAGGTCACCTTAAATGTGATTACTGACACCAGTTACCATTTAGACAGGCTTGCAGATTTGGGTATCATTCCTGTCAGTTGAAATAGTATTAAGAAAATAAAAGTTTACATACCTTGTTTCCAGCAGAATATTGTTTGCTATGCAAATTGACAACAAATACTCTTTTATCATCTTTTTGAGTCTCAGATCTGTGTAACACAAATAAGGTTCTTTTTCCCAAATTTATGTATGGTCAAGTAGAAAGCATCCCACCAACCAAGTCTACCCGTCAAAAAGCTGTTGCAATATTCCATGCAATCCACATCCAAAGAATCACAGTGAGAAATGCACAGACATAACCTACTCTAGCCCAACTAAGTACACAGTTCACAGCAGACAGAAGGAGACCCTAAGTACTGAAAAAGGTGAAGTTAAACTTTTCTCTCCAAAAAACATCAAGGTCTACAGTTGTAGCAAGCAATTCCATGCACAGCACAACTCAAGAAATCTGATTTCCTATCTCCAGCTGGATTTCCCTCTACCTAATCAAATGCAAACTTTTCCCAGTTGAGCTTTACATGGATTCTCTGGCAACCAGCAACCAGCTTATGGTAGAGAGGCTTACTCTCTTCACAGCCATAACTTATAATTTACAGCTGTCCTAAGCCACCTACATTCAGAGAAGTTTTCATATCTTTGAGAACTTCAGTCTTTGCCAAATTTGGTTTAAGGTAGTTCATATATCCAAAAGGCTCTGCAGAGAACAACTGCACGGACGAGCTGACCAGCAGAGACAGTATGCCTCATAGAACTTATTTTCTTAAGAAATTAAGCAATAATTATTGCTCCACATACTGAAATGAGCAGCTTTATAAAGAAGTTAAATTCAGAATTTGAGCATTTTGCAGTAAATAAGTATATAATTCTATCACTTATGCCACAGTTTTATGTTTTTTATTTCTTTCTTCAAGGCCCAGCACCTGCATAGAAACAGTCAACCTACTTTTCTTTTTTGTAAAATATGACTCAGACTTATTTCTGCAAGGATTTTTTCCCCCTATTTCTATAAATATCTGTAGTTCAACTTATCTATTACTGGCTACCAGAGAATACAATTAGACTGTGGAAAGGAAAATCAGCTTTAAAACTGACATAATAGTACTGAATAAATAAATACACCAGCATTTTTCACATTATGCATTTATATAAATGAGGGAAGGTTAATTTCAAAAGCCTTCTCTCTCCCATTACTCTTCTTGCCTTTATGTCTGATTTTGTGCTGGCTGAGGACTCATTTTCATGAACCAGTAGTTTTTCAATAGATGTGGATTATCCGAGCTGCAGGCTTTATGTGTAAAATATGCTAAAATAGATAAATGTTAAAATGTGTTTCTTGTTCCTAACAACAATCAAAACAAAGATTTCAAGCTGAAAATTTAATGTGAAAATAAGCTCTGAAAATAAATTTATTATCCTGTGAACAAAAAATTTTTATTGTATAAATCATCAGCTCTTTAAAAATTTTCAGCTCAAGAAACATCCTATTACTAAAATTCAGACACCAAAAATTAAAGCTGCCAAAATATTTTAATTGCAGTGATTTCCAAACTCACACAAGGAGGAACAGACATTTAAACAGCAGATAAATAAATGTCAAAATCCAAGAAAGATTCAGAACGGTGGTCAAAATATAAACAGCCAGGCAGAAAATAGGACTTAGATTAGCTAATACTGCTCTAGTGGTCTGTGAGCACATTTTGGAATATAGGATAATAAGGAGGTAGAAAAAAAATTTTTTGAAATAACCCATTCTTCAAATTTTAAACCCTCTATAGGTATCAGAGCGAATTACACTAGACCGCTTCAGTGGTTTTTCTACACAGAATGTACAGAAATAACAGTGTTAAAACTCCAAAGATAATTTGCCATCAGATCCATGTGAACAGAAAAGTGAATGTAAAAGAAATTCTTTAGAATGTAATTCTGAACAGCACATGTCAAAATATGCACTTTAATGTCATTTGAAACAAATGGCTCCATGTCAGCTCTAGAAAACAAATTTTTTTCCACGCTCCAAAGCTACAACTATTTTTGAAAACACTTACTTTTCGTTACTGCAGCTGAAAGATCACTTCTTTTCCCATTCAAGTACAAGATTACTGAGGAGTCCTTCAGAACAAATTGTTTCACCTGTTGCCACAGACTCCCTACTGCTTAAATCTATCTACTAACGCACTTGATTTTATGTTCCTAATACATTCCTATTTATACATCTCTTTCTCACTGTACTATAAAACAGTCTGTAACAAAATATTACTTATCCTGGAAGATCTTACTGTACATAGTAATGCATGCCATCACTCCTTTATTATGCAGCTTGATAATGACCATTTCACAAAAGACTAATGGCAAATGATTTCTTTGCAAATTATCAGTGTTTTACTTTAGGCAAGCTCATGATTCAATATCAGATTTTTGCTTTAAAAACGCAACAGATTTTCAATTATTCTTAATACAGTTGCTAAATAAATGCTGCCAGTCAACTATAGGGTTCCAGGCACATCTTGTGCTTAATATTCCCTTATGGATTTTCTCAAGGAATACTCTAGGGGTAAGGAGCAGGAAGAAAACTCTTCATTTTTGGAGAGGTTTTCAGATCTGATTGAAAGTTATTGGTGGGGCTCTCTGTAAGCTTGACCTATTACCACCAATGGTACAGGGCTTTTTTTTATCTGGAGAGAGACTAAATTTACTTTACACTTATCAAGCACCTTAGTTCCTCCTGACTTAAATTTTAATTGAATTCTTAAGGCAAAGCTGGTTTTGGTTGACAGTTTCCATCACCAGACTGATCAGTTTTCTTTCATGATTAGATTTGCATGGAAGAATAGAAAGAACAGCTAAAATATTCTTGAGTATAATTGTTTCTAAATCAGAAAAAGTATCACACAGATAACTGCTAGACTTGGCTATGCTTTTAAATGGAAGCACTGTGTCTGCTGCCCTTATCAACTCATAGTTCTAAAACTGTCATAACTGGCATCTTCAAGCAAGGCTTACAGAGACACTGACACTTAAGATTTAAACCTTTGCAACATGATATCCATTTTACACCATAATATTGGTTTCCAAGGTCAAATGTAAGAGCAATTACAAACAACAAACAATTTACTATTCATCTTTAACTATTCTACCCATTCCCCTGTCTTCTAATTCATTTTCCCAAGGATACATACATCAGCAAAAAAAGAATTGATCAGGAGCCCTTCAATATGCAAACTCAAGTACAGAAATAAAACCAGGGTAATCTAAATACTTCAGAATGCCTGGACCCAGCTAAGACTTAATGTCTAAAAAAAAAAGGTTAAAAACAGTGCAATCCCAATACAGAAGAAACTAGATTTTTAATTTGTAAGTAAGCAGCAATCAAGGTGATATGGGACACCCACATCATATTTGTAACTCAAAATTTCAGTGTTAACTGCAGAGACACTATGCTCCCCATGATGTTTTCATCGTGTATTAACTGCGTAATGTGGGCTCAGCAATGCCAGTTTATAGAATCATAGAATAGGTTGGGTTGGAAGGGACCTCTAAAGGTCATCTAGTCCAACCCCCCTGCCGTGGGCAGGGACATCTTCCAACTTCCTTTTAAACACAACCTGTGCTGCCTGCAACACCACTACTTGTACTCCAGTATTCATCCTGCCTATTGCTTCATAAACCCCTCCACACAAGAGCATTTCATGCTTTCTGACCCTTCGTGGAAATAAGATCCTTGGACATACGCTTGCTGCGTACTCCTGAAGCAGCTTCTCTTCTCATAGAATGATAGAATAGTTTGGGTTGGAAGGGACCTCTAAAGGTCATCTAGTCCAACTCCCCTGCCGTGGGCAGGGACATCTTCAACTACATCAGGTTGCTCAGAGCCCCGTCCAACCTTGAATGTTTCCAGGGATGGGGCATCCACCACCTCTCTGGGCAACCTGTGCCAGTGTTTCACCACCCTCAGCATCAAAAATTTCTTCCTTCTATCTAGTCTATATCTATCCCCCTTTAGTTTAAAGCCATTCCTCCCTGTCCTGTCGCAACAGGCCCTGCTAAAAAGATTGCCGCCATCTTTTTTATAAGCCCCCTTTAAGTACTGACAGGCTGCGATAAGGTCTCCCCGAAGCCTTCTCTTCTCTAGGCTGAACAACCCCATCTCTCTCAGCCTTTCTTCATAGGAGAGCTGTTCCATCCCCCTCATCATTTTCGTGGCCGCCTTCTGGAACCGCTCCAACAGGTCCGTGTCTTTCTCATGCCGAGGGCTCCAGAGCTGGACACAGTACTCCAGGTTGCAATGATCATATTAGTTTCCCAGGTTTGGTACATAAAGGTCTCCCTAAGGATGCATGTCTCATTAATATCTCTCCATATGCTCATAATCCATAAATGCTAAAATCTAGGACCAATTCTATAGATTATTATTCCCAATAGCAATCATAACTTCACTCGCACTGTCAATACTAGAATATATTCCACTTCTATATTGAGTTTTCTCAAACTGCCTAGTGCCTCATTACTATAAAATGTAGAATCCAGTGAAATGTAGCTATATCTAAATCCATTAAAACTAATTCAAAGCAGTGCAAGAATATTTAAAGTGACAGCTTCATTGACTTTTACCTTTCCAGGTTTACGGCTCCAAGCAATCAGCATATTAACCACAGACCTCTAACCTACAACTACTACTCAGCTGGAAACACCTTAAGAAAATAAGTTACTGGGACTCAAAAGCCCAGGACTCAGGGAAATTTTGCTTTCACTCAAGGAAAAAAATTAATGTTGTAAAACACCGATGTCTTTAAATTTTGGTAAATACAAGGAAACACTAATCATAAGATGACCTTCTCTGGGTTTTAACCATTGTGGTAGATAATTTTATATTCAAGATTGCAAGCATCACCTGCCATCTACACCCCCACCCCGTATTTGAGGTTGGCAGTAAGACTATCCCCAATCTTACAGAAACTGGGTCACAGAACTTACAGACTCCATTTTAACCCTCTCACCCGACCAACATCCTCACTCACAAACAGGGAAGTGTACGTGCCTGCTCTAAGCCTGGCAATACAGCTACCTTGAACTTTACATGAAATACCATTCCAGAGGAATTTTCTTTCCCCTCCCCAAGCTTAAGTGTGGGTAAATAACAAAGGGCAGAAGCTATTTGCAAAAGGTTTACAAAGATGTGGTATATGGAGAGGTTTTTTATTTTTTCAAAGACAGTTTCTTTCTAAAATAGGGTAACAAAACCAACATTTGCATTAAACATGGAAATGACACACATAAAATTGTCAGAAAGAGGTAAGTATTTAGGATATTGTTGTGGTTTAACCTCAGTCAGCAACTGAGTACCACACAGCTGCTCACTCACTCCCCCCACCCCACCCCCACCCTGGTGGGATGGGGGAGAGAATTGGAAGAGCACAAGTGAGAAAAACTTGTGGGTTGAGATAAAAGCAGTTTAATAATTGAAATAAAATAATAGCAATAATAATAATGTAATAATAATAATAATAATAATAATAATACACAAAGTACAGTTGCTCACCACCCGCCGAACGGTGCCCAGCCAGTCCCCGAGCAGCAGCCCCCCCCGGTCAGCTTTCCCCAGTTTATGTACTGAGCATGACGTCACATGGTATGGAATGTTTCTTTGGCCAGTTTGGCTGTGCCCCCTCCCAGCTTCTTGTGCACCTGCAGCCTTCTCAGTTGGTAGAGCATGGGAAGCTGAAAAGTCCTTGACTAGTGTAAGCATTACCCAGCCACAACTAAAACATCGGTGTGTTATCAACATTGTTCTGTCCTAAATCCAAAACACAGCACTGTACCAGCTACTAAGAAGGAAATTATTCCTGCCGAAACCAGGACAATATATAGACATATTTTGGGCATAATCTTGTAAATTTCATTGAGTTTCCAAATAACTCATTTGTAATTATTTTCATAATACTGTATTTTTTTCCTAGAAGTAGGTTAAATTATCAGTCTACTTGATTTCCATTTTAGCCATGAACAACACTACGTTCCAGTAACATTCTGAAATGCAGCTCCTATTTTTAGAGCACAAAATCCAAAAACTATTTTAGCCAAAATTTATTACTCAACATTTCTAGATCCATTTTCCTAAAAAAGGCATGAACTAATTTAGGGGGGGGAAACCCCACCTTTCTCTACTTCCTGGTGTTAATAATATACTGAAATACTTCATAAAAATGTAAAGAAAAAATTATTGGACCTTACACTGCTACTGAATGTTATCAGCAGAAACCTCATTCAATCATCTGCTGTATAACTCCAAGTATAAACAAGAACAAATCAAAAGCTGTTAATGTTGTGGAACATATTTGCACTTCTATTACTTCAAAGACTGTGTAGCTATATGCTCCATTACTATTTTCTGTAAGTATTACTTCAAGGCTTCAAGCCTATTCCTAAGTCTTACTTATTTCCATGCTGGCTC
>NW_008824753.1:119540-120756 GCF_000699105.1 Pygoscelis adeliae | reverse complement strand
GCTGCAATTGCTACTTTTCTCTAGAATTGTAATAAACATGCACATTTATTCTTGCCCTCTGAAACGACTGTGCACAAAAAACAGCCTTGAGAAAGGTTAAAATATTTTCACAGAAATTTTTCCACTGCCTTATGCAAAGAGTTTTGTATGTTTTGTTACAAATCATCAATGTTTTGTAACTTTACTTTTTTTTTTTTAATTGTACTGTTTAAAAGCATTGTGTCAAAATGAAAGGAGGCATTTAGATCGTATGATTCTGCCTGTATCAAACTTCTAGTTCACACCAGGATTGAGCTTTTACAAGAAAAACTAACACCATACTTCGGTCTGCATCATGGAGCAGCCTCAGAGTGCATGAAATGGATGCTTTTTATCTGGAGGAAACAACAGCAGAAGAGGCACCCTAACTGCTTATGAGTTTCAGTCCGTAAGATCAGACTAGAGTCATCCCCAAGAAAAAAGCCCCAAAGGCTCATTGCGTAAGCACTGGGTCCCCAGCACCACTTTTGTGCCAGCCTGCTTGACAGCATACACATAGCCAAGAAATGAAGACATGATTTTAGCAGATCAGAAAAAAAAGCAAAGAACTGTGATTTATCAGGATTTAACCTAAGTTTCAGAGCTTGCTAAATAAAGCTTTGAAAGTGGTGCTCTTTAGCAAATGAAGGAGTATATAATTGTCTTCCTATAAATTCAACCAACTGAAATTATATTTGAGTTACCAAGAAAGTTCATTCCAACTTTTAAATCTATACTGATGATATTCAGATTAGTTTCAACAGGCCTATAAAGTCATATCTTGGTTTTAATTCTGACTGCTTCCCCAACAATCATGGCAATTCAATTCACTGAATGGACTAATGTTAAAATTAGGTAGTGAGGATTGCAAAATCAGTTTAAGATTAGAAAAACTTCAAGCTCCTTTCTTTTAAGACTTAAAAGAAAAGCCTGTCTGTTAAAAAAAACAAGCATATACGACACATCAAACAATGGCCCTCCTTCAACAAAATACAAATGATCTCATTACTGTCAATTTTCTAGTAAATAGAATCGACAATCAGAGTCTGGCTCTATTTAAGTTGCAAGATAAACAAGCCCTGTCTTACAGTATCTGTATTCAGAAACATGTATTCCATTATTTTTCAAGCCAGCCCAATTTTTCAATCATCAGGCACACTAATCAACAAAAAAGTGGTCCACCTCATCAAAACCAATG
>NW_008824753.1:107797-119514 GCF_000699105.1 Pygoscelis adeliae | reverse complement strand
ACCAAGAAAACCAAACCAAACCCACAAACAGAGAAAAAAACCAAACCCCCAGAATATATTTTCCTCAGGTAAAGGTCAAAAATTCTCCCAGGCTAGAAATAAGAGAAAGATATCCAGCTGCCTGGAGCCAACACTTTAGTCCATGCATCCCTGTCAGTGGTGGCTAGGTTGCAGGGTGACATAAACTTCATCCAGGCTGCTGTCTTTTGGCTCAGAAAGAGGACTTCATGTCTTCAGAATCAGAAGCTTCGCAGAGGAATCTGTACTGCACATGATCCAGCAAGTCAGCACAGTGCACTCAGCCAGCTCTAGGCTAACTCGTAATAAAGACACTGAGCATTTTCAGGAGGCCCTTTTCACACTCATCCCCAATTGATTTGCAATGGAACGGAACACAATGGGTATCTTGTGGGAAACAGTCAACACCAGACAAAAATTAATCATTATCCTTTCAGTACTGAGCATGAGAGAGGATGGGGCAATGGGAGCTAAGGGACTGATAGCGGAGGAATCTGGATACACACATAGTGTTACCTGTTCTATGTTGTTTGTTAATCACCATATATTTGAAGAGGTTCAGTCAGGGCTAGTAGTGGTTTTAGGTCCACCACTAGTGATCTCACAAGCCCAAATAAGGCTTCCAAAGCAATGAGTTTCTTTCACATTACTTTACACAGGGTGCAGACACCCACATGCAAATCTATGAACATAAGTAAATTTAACTTACAGTAAAGGTTTCTGGCTCTTCCCTTTGTTTGTTTTAAACCACAGAAGTATTTTCCCAATTCCATCATGCTATCTTCTAATGGTTAGAGTACAACAATGAGATGATAAAGAACTATATTATTATTATTTTGTCAACATTTGACTGCCTAAGTATTGCCTGTGGCAAATTTACTATTAAAAAAAAATCCTGAGAGACAGAGAAGAGCACATTTCACAGCAATATGCCCACCATTTAAAATGTACGTCACAACTGACTATTTTTTTTTTTTTAAAACAGATGCACTGAGGTATATACACTCACTCACAGCCAATATGCCATTGTACAGCTGAACTTCAGAACCAATCGTATGCCTAATAAACACAAGCCACTTTTCCCGCATTTCAAAAGAAATAAGGAATGTGTTTTACATAAAAACCAATTATAACAGCTTTTGTATTTAATGTCATATTTACAATTTGGACAAACTGAAATATGATAATAATTTTACTCCGTAAGATGTTCTGCTTACTTTATATGAATTAACTAGTCTTTCACTGTCAGCTCACACTCACCTTTCATTCCTAAAGGGACGGGAGGGACAGATATACCATGGAAGCCACAACAACAGAATATCCCAGGGGGAATTTAATAGAATAAACCTCTTGAAACACTCCTGAATTATTTAGATGTTTGTAAAATAGAAATAACTTCTTTCCGATTCCAGGCCCAATTGTAACTTCCTCCTATCACTGCCATGATTTTACTATCTGACCCAGCAGCACAATTTAAGAAAGAGCTTAACAGTTTCTCCAATAAAGCAGAGAGATGGACAACAGATCAAGAGGATGTTCAATCCTACAGAGCTAATTGGTCCATCAGTTTACTTGAAATATTAGTATCTTCCCAATGTTACATAAACTATGAGCAAAATGGATTAAATCAGGAGACAGAATCCTGGTATGCAGGGGAGTAACTGAAATCCTGAGAGAATTACAGCATGAAGAGAAATGTTGTAAAAGCCTTGAAGCTTGAAGAGTAGAAGTGTCCCTTGCACAAGTTTTTTGCTACCTTCTGTAAGACAAAATCATGAGTCACAGTTGGTCTAAATGTTCTTAAATTGCTGCTAATAAAGACACTGCCATGGTAATTCAGGGAAAAAGCTCACCTCTAACTGTTTCTAACTACCACTTTTTATTACCTGTTATTTACAGAATGGCAGGCAGCCAATAAATTCTCAGTAGAACTCTACATCCTCACATAGCTTACAAATCATCTTATTTTCTACCTCTGAACAGCACAACACATTGTCAAATTAGTTTCGCCCTTGCTTCAACTGGCAATTTATTATATCAATCTTCTTAAGTGTTTAAAAATTAACATAAAAATCCCTATTCGGGTTCCTTTAAATAAAAGGTAAGCACACACAGCATTGCCTCACAACAACGGAGTTATTCACATATCTATTTTCAACAGCTACGTTTGGAACAAAAGCAGCTTGGATGCAGAATATATTCAGAAGTTATATACAACCAGGTGAAACATCAGAGATGTATCTTCCCTCTTTCAGCACTACACAAAAAAAAAAAAGGACAAAATGTGTTTAACACATTAAACTTAGCAGGGATGTGCTCAATAAAGAAGGCTGATTTATCAAACATGAGTGGCACCATTGCCACATGATCACCTTTGATTTACATGGCTTTTAATTCACAGCTAGCAATGAAATTTATCAGTTCCCTTTTGGCCCAGGTCATAAAGGCTACAGATTTTAGATGGCATGGAATGGAAAACACCACTGCACTGCTGTCTAAGCTCCCATGAGAAGGCAAAAGAAAACAATGGGTATTACTGAAACTGAAATACAATGTCCCAATGATTAAGAGAGATTCTGAAGAGCAGATAGCTAAAGGCGAAAAAAGTACATCAGAAGTAAGCAGCTTGTGAGACTGAGGGGCTTGCTGACCTACTACACGTCTCAAAAAGGACTCGAAGGTAAAGATTCTGCAGAAAGGCTAAACAATTTCTTAAGCTTCAGGGTATACTGAAGAATTATTTACCCAAGACATACACTTTTGCGGTGAAGAAGAAATACTGTCAGGTTGCGGTATCAGTAGAGGACATGCTGGAACAAACTGATCATTAGAGCAGCAAGTCAGCAACACCAGATGGTTATGTTCTGACAGGATTTTAATACAGTGGTAAGTTTTAATGACTGCATCTTAGCAGTTCAGACACCTGATTCTTCACAGCCAGAGGGCAGAAAACATTTCCAGAAGCACTAGAGGTGATTTGGGGAATCACAGGCACAACATCTTTATTTCAGGCTTAGCATTTCACACAAATTATGTCAGAACTAAATATACACAGGAATGTAGCTTCCCTGCAGCTAAACAACAATGGTACTTGGTTGATTAAAGCACCAGAATGTGCTATAATCTCTGAGACTGACTCATTGTATTAACAAGTAATAATTGTGACTGAGCTGCAAAATGAACACATTGTTACTGCAAATATAAGCTGTAGTTCCTACTGCAACAGCACCCAAAGACAAACTACATTGTGCTGTAAAAGAAAAATTGTTTTCATTTCATTTAATCCTGATATATATACATACAGCAGCACATACACATATACATATTACTTTTTATGGCGTGTATGAAGGAAAAAGTATATTACGTGGAAAGGTTGTATATCTTTTCAGCAAAATGGTAACCAAGTACTTCTACCTTTAGATTACATCCTGCAATTAAAAAACACTGCCAGATATTATTTATTTTCTATTGAAAGTTATTTTATGAACTTCTGGACTGAAAAAAATATTCAGTGAATGAAATCTACCTATGTTCAGAGACTCTTTCCATCACATAATTCCTATCCTAAAGGAGAACACAAACGTAAGACCAGCAAAGGTTTCTGCACTCTGCATGTAATCCTATGTATAAGCTATACTAATAATCAATTCAAGTGCATACTACATTTACACCAAACAACTTGAGAATATACAGTTTGCCGCTGAAGCTTACAATTCTCCAGCTCTCTTATTGAAGATGATCAGATTCCGATGAATATGCTTCAACAAGACAGTGTGCACCTTACAGTGTGCCAAGGAGCACTGGCATGTTGGAGACCTGTACATGCAATAAATTTCAGATGCAAAAAACTGAAGAGAAACCTACAACAAAAAAGTTGACACCCACCATACTGAACAGATTTTGAATTAATTTTAATATCAGTACTTTAGCTTAACATCACTATCACTACAACATATGGAGGGTGCCTTAAACCTTCAATAATTTTTACAGGTCATGACTAACACTGGATTACAGTCACAAGAAACTGGAAACTTGAATTCACTAAGGAGCCAAGGTGAGCAAAATAACTGATCAAGCCATCCACTTCTACACTGGACACAGCTTCTGAGCAGCCTTTTTATGTAGTATGAAGCAGATACAAAAATGTGAAGGAATAGGATCAGCCTCAGCCATGTGTCTTAGAGAACAAAAAAACATGAGGTAGCCAGACTACTAATAATAGAAAAAGAAAGAAGCTTTTTTGGAGGGAGGGGGGAAGAGCATCTCTGAACAAACTGTGCCCATTCTGGGATTCAATTGGATGTGACAGTGACAGTTTTCAAAGACTCACGATGCTAGAAACTAGGACTTCCTTACAAACAGCCTGTTCCCACTTAAGTGGCAGAAAGCTTATTTTACACTAATAACCTTTTTTCTGTTTTCTTTATGTCAAAAGCCTGGCCTATTTTGACGCTGCTTTACCTTGAACCTATTTTACTATCACATTACTACACATGACATACACAGCAAAGACTAATACATAACTGTGCATGCTCAAAAATTTATTTCTGGAAAAATAAACTTAACCATTGACTGACGTTTAATAGGTAAGGCAGCAAAGTGAAAATGAATGTGTTTTATGTATAAACTCAAAGTCTCTTAAAGACTTTGTCCAGAACCTTGCTTCTGGTAGATATCTGAAAAATTACAGTATCATGGTCTGTCAATGAAGAATATGTTAACAGTACCATTCTCTGTATAAAACATTGTCCCGTACTGTGCGCCAGTGCACTACATACAAGTAAACATAGCCTTTTTTGGTATAAGTTAGATTAATCATACCTGACTGTTAGCCAGGATATTTTTGCCATTAATTAAAAAGCAACATGAATTAATACTATAAATAGTCCAGAAGAATCTATGAAAAGTAAAAGTAGATGCCATCCTAGTGTGCAGTACGTTTTCAAGTGGAAACTTCATTCCAAAAGTTGCAGTTCAGAAAAAAGCAAGATCCTTTTATTTTGCTAGATAGTGCTATACTCCTACCTGCAAAAGGAACTGTAAATATTACAGTGAAGCTACATTAATTTTGCTGAGCTTGTATAATTAGGCTTGTACATCAACAATGCTTTAACTATTGAGTATTTTTCCTGCCTAACCACTACAACTAACTTTACAGAAGCCATGCTGATATACTCACTATATACCTTTCACTGTAGACAATGGCTTTATTTCCCCCACCCTGTAGTCATTTTCTGTTATTCAGCCAGATTCAGACACAATTCAACACTGGGAGAAAACTGTGTCTACAGGATTATATCCCTGCAAACAGCCAAGGTGAAGCAGAAAGACAGCAGAGGCAAGTGCAATGATGACAAAGTGTTTGTGTAACTGAAGGCACAGAGATAAGAAATTCAGGCCCTTACCTTATACAATCCACCTCAGATAGTATTTCAATACCCAACAAGCAATCTGTTACTATATTGAAATATCCTGGTATAATGAACTTAGTAACCTGTGAAAGTGAAAACAGTCACCTCTTGTGGTTTAGGTTTGTTTCCACTTGGTTTGGTTCTATTTTACAAATTAATAACAACTTCTGAACAAACCTGATTTTCCTGCCAAATTCACACTGTTTTTCTTGCTTTTTCTTCTGGCTTGATGTACTATACCCTGATGTATTTCTACAAAGCTCACTGTTATTATAGGTGGTTATTACCCAAAACTAAAACAACTATTTTCCTCTGAGAATCAATATAAAAATTCAGGCTGGCTTTGGAATACTTCCCTTTATCTTGTTACAGATTTTTGTCTCCTGGTGAGCTTATTGCAGCTTTTTCTACTCAAAAGAAACTTGGTGGCATATTGTTGTTTGAAACCAGTATCAAATTTCAAAGTAACAGGTAACAACTTCAGGAGCTGAGAGAAACAATCTTTAGGTCAACTGCATGAACCCCCAAAATGATACAGAGCATAAGAGAACACTGCAGAACATTTTAACACAAAGATGGCAAACTGTATGTACAAACATGGATAGAGGGAAGACAGAAAACTACACAAATCATATTTCCATAGGAGTTCTGACAGGATAACTGTGCCATCTATCTGCACTTCTGTACAGGGAAGAGAAGTTACAGGTCTTACTCTAACTGGTGAGCTACTATTTCATGTGCAGATTTATCACTTTTGCCATTTCTATGTTACTAACACATCCATATTTCTAAACAAGAATACTTGTAAATTTCTGAGTTTTGTGAGAATATATCATACATAAGTACTTACTAGCCAGAGAAGTCTTACCTGCTACCAAGGATTGGCTCCCCAGAGGCTCCCAAAGCAGAATAGTCCATGCCATAGAAATTCAGCCCTAGAAGTATTTTATTCCTCCATTTTGAATCAGGATCCAGTACTTGAACACAGGCTCGTACCCAGGGAAGAGGGGAATTGGGACCAGGTCTGTCAAGTTAGCAAAAATCAAAGAGGTTGTCAGAAAAAGTACACATTTATTCTCGGACTTCTCTTTTTGACTAGTGTAATTGTAAAGAGCAAACTATGGCACACAAAAATCAGTGAAGGTTAACCTACAGTCCTATGAATGTTAAATGCACATTCTTCAGTGGCTTGAAGTACTGATGCACAAAACATGCTTGCCCCACTCTTGACTTTGTGATTAATTTCTAAGGTGAAGGGACACAAAACTTCCTACAGTGGGTAAGAAAACATTTCCACCTAGCACATTTTCTCTGTCACTGGGCCTGGCACAATGCCCACACAATAATTCAAAACTCTGTATGACTTCAGTTGTTTTCCAATACCATCCTCAATGCTTTTACTGTAAACTGGCACAACATACTGAGACAAAATCCACCATTTACTTACAGAAAGAACTATAAAATCAATGACTGGTAAGCAAGACAGGTTTCAATGATTGTTTAACACTTATTTATGGATAAAACCCTAAATAGGCAGTTACCTAACAAAAAGCTACATTAAGAAAAAGAGTAGAGCCTTAATACACAGAGTAATTGAATTGCCATACATATAGTATCAGGATATCGTGCTCATTCAATTCCTATCTCATCAGAGAGGAGAGCAGGCTTTATCACAAACACTCACTAACATGATAAAAGGCACTCACTAACATGATAAAAGGAAAAGCATATTCTAGTCTTAAAAATATCAACATCATCTACTCCCTACTAATTATCTGCCTCAAAGCCTTTGGGATATCTGTGTCATTAAAACTCAATGTGCTAATGTTGCTGGAAATTGTGTTCATATTTAAAGGCAAAAAAATTGTGAGAAAACGTATGTATTATCCTGTATTTCATATACTCGGACCAATCAAAGCAAAAGTGAAAAAGATTTGAATTCTTTTTATCAAATCCTCTCTCAGACTAAAAGCATTACATCTCAGAAACTACATTTATTTCAAATACAATGGATGTGAACTGAAGAATGCTTCCCTCCTCCCTTCAAGTAAAAAAGATTAGCAGCTCCAAGTCAGGTCCAAGTAACTTAAAGCACCAGTGAAAGCCTAAAGATGTGACTGTACCGTAACACAACCTGTGATTTTAACATGGCATAAAGCATGGTGCAGATTCGCCACACAGGAAATAAGCAGCCTACAGCACAGTATTTCAAAATGCATTCAGGGTTCCAGATGGGCTTGTATAGCCTGTACAAAAGCCCTTAGCACCTCATCTTCATAGATGTCAGATTTACCCACAGGAAAGCTAAGCTGGATACATCTATGCTGCATATTCCAGCAAGAGAGTAACAAAAAACTGTTCTACCTTCAGTACACATTACTGCCTATGTTTGTTCTCCCCTAGATCACTAGGCTTGAAGATGTAGAGACAGGCCTGGGGAGAGATAGGAAGGAGGTATATAAATTCTTTTCAGAAAAGACAAAAGTTCCTTTCTGTAAAACCTGTCTAGACCTTATCAAAATGCTAATATACTACAGGTGACAAAGTGATGTAATAAACACAAAAATGATGGCATTTCTAAATCTGCCAGTTTACCACAAATATTAACTCTGGAGAGCCACCTTCAAGCAAGATATACAGAATCTCCCAGGAATTCCAAAAGCATATCCTTACTTGCAATTTGGAAGTGAAATGAACCGTGCTTTTGGAGAACAGTAATATAAAAGGTCTCTGTAGAGTTTAAGGACCTCTCAGCTAACTGCTGTTCCGCTTTCACACAGTTAAAAATATTAAGTTCCTGAAAATAAATATTCATGTACAAGAGTGGGGTTTTGTGTTACTTTTCAGTCAGATCAGCTCCCTGATCTGGTTTGACGAACTGCTGCATGAGCAGCTGTATCAGTACAAGGGAGGGACTAGTGGAAGAATGGAAAAACATATTCAAGCATGTCCACATTAGCAGTGCTGCCAAAAGGCAGTCTGCTGCCTCAGGATGAAGCAAATGAGTTGTCAATTCTGCTTTAAAGCTAATTTTTTCGACAATGACATGTACTAGATTATTCATGTACCTACCCTGCAGAACTGTGCTAAATAACTAAAAACAAAAAAAATGTTGCCTGGAAAAGAGTAAGTGTCATGGAACTAGTAAAAGGATAAGTTTTTTAGCTTGAGTACAAAGCCTTTCACAATATCTGCGTGCCAAATATACACTGCTATCAAACAATGCCCTGAGTTACTGTCTTGTTCAAAAATCACCTATCCTAATTACTAATCCAAAACTTCAGTATCTGATACAGTTAAAACACACTGTCCACTTTACTAAAAAATTGAACTCATACTGGAGATTTAACAGTGACTTAACTGGGAATCAGTTCCTTCAGCAATCCTTTTCTAATGTTAGATGGAGCCTTACCGTTGTGGTGTTGAATAGTCATATGTCATGAGACTGAAGCTGTCTATTGCTGAGGCCAACTGATCAAACTCCTTCTTTGTGAACATTCCCGGCTGGTTAGTCCTTTTAAAACAAAGCAAAACAAAAACAACAGGAAGAGATAAATTACTACTATAACCTGGCTTATTCTCTCCTGTGGGTTTCATACCATTTGATCAGGTGAGAAAAATCTTTCATTCTGAGGTGGCAAAAAAAGATATTTCAGTGCCATTCTTATAATAAATGTCTAAGAAAAAAAATATTCAATGCTACTTATGTTGCCAGTGGGAAGAATCAGACTTCCACAGCATACTTACCAAATTAGCACTTCCAGCATAGCTACAATAGTGATTATAAGGGCTGTGGACTAATCAAATTGCCTTAGGTAGCAATCAACTGAGCTCTAAAAGCTTTTACAAAACCTTTAATTGTTTGACCTGTCAAACTGTTTTTGTTACTTATAAAACTAAGTTATCTGAGCCATACTTAAATAAATGGATGGGTGCAGCTGTTGATACAAAAACATAAACCAAAGGTAATTTTTTTATTAATCTGAAAAAGAACAATAATTTCAGCTTGCGCTGTACTTCAGAAATTTTCTGTGTGGTGCTTAGTTGCTGTCTGAGGTTAAATCACGATATGGACTCATAGAGACTACTGACTTCCTTCAACCATTCAACTCAGAAACAATTAATGCACACAAGTTGCCTGAAAACATTGAATCTGTTTCAAAAGAATTCATAACTTCAAACTAGCAGCTCACATAGCACAGCAGGGAACATAAGGCAACCTTAATCACATTGCAAAGATGAGACAGAACTAAAAAAGGAAGAGCTGCTGCCAGGTGTCGTGGTTTAACCTCAGTTGGCAACTCTATCCCTGCTGAAACCAGGACACCAGGAGAACCATGTCCTCAGCCAGAGGGCTCTGAAGCACGTTAAGATGAGACAGACAGGTAGAGAAGTAGCATGTTGTTCTAAATAGCCTGGGAGAGCAGGGCTCATAGAAGAACATTATAAAAGAAAAGGAAAAAAAAAGGTGGTTTAACAGCTACAAACTCTGTGATGCAACTCTGCCATTCAAAAGGCAGACTTAGAGGATAGGACAAGATTCCTCTAGAGAGTAGAGGAGAGAGACAGAAGAATCCAGACCTTCCCAGTAATATCAGAAACCGCTACTTGATCTAGAAATTAGTAGGCAACCCCTATCTAGACAAGGTACACATTAAAACCACTCACGTTCCATCTTAAATGTAAAAACCAAAAAGATGCTCAGTGACAGATGCAAGTAATAAACTGAAAAATCAATTATTTTGACCCTTATCACTTTTGGATCAGCGTGCAAATTCTCCATCCAACAATATGTGCTGAGTGGATCACCAGAGCGTAACAGTGTTCATTTATCAGTTTACAAGGACACTTTCTGTTCCATCACATTAGGAAAGAGGCTAACAGAGTACAGGTTACAAAGTAGGGTAGATTAAATCATTTAACATGCCTGTCATGTAATAAGGGAGCAAAGCATGAATGATACTTGCAAGTCAGATAAATGAACCTGACCAAAGATATACTGGATTATGTAGCTGTAATTTGTATGAAGCATAGTGGTGTTCCGGAAGTCTCTAATTTTTAGAACCAGTGATATACTTGTCATATTAAGGAGAAATCCCATCCCTTTCCTTCCAGGGTGTGCTGGTTTTGGCTGGGATAGAGTTAATTTTCTTCACAGTAGCTAGTATGGGGCTATGTTCTGGATTTGTGCTGAAAACAGTGTTGATAATACAGGGATGTTTTCAGTATTGCTGAGCCGTGCCTACACAGAGTCAAGGTCTTTTCTGCTTCTCACACCACCCCACCAGTGAGTAGGCTGGGAGTGCGCAAGAAGCTGGGAGGGGACACAGCTGGGACAGCTGACCCCAACTGACCAAACAGATATTCCATACCATATGACATTATGCTCAGCATATAAAGCTGGGGGAAGAAGAAGGAAGGGGGGGACGCTGGGATTCACAGGGTTTTGTCCTCCCAAGTAACCATTACTTGGGAATGTGATGGAGCCCAGCTTTCCTGGAGATGGCTGAACACTGGCCTGCTGATGGGAAGTAGTGAATTAATTCCTTGTTTTGCTTTACTTATTAAACTGTCTTTATCTCAACCCACAAGTTTTCTCCCTTTTACTCTTCTGATTCTCTCCCCCATTCCACGGGGGGGGGGAGGCGGGGAGCTAGCAAACCACTGTGTGGTGCTTAGTTGTCAGCTGGGGTTAAACCATCACATGGGGTTTTAACAAATTAAAACAAATCTTCACTTCTGGAACCTATTGGTGGACCTCAGTTTTTTGGATAGTTATCTGCTTGTCATTTACTGCAATTGCAAACTACAGTTGTTCTACAAGAATAAAGAAAATGAAAAAGACACCTTTGAAACAATATCATGGCAACTTGGATCTCTGTAGGCAAAGCAATTCCCAAAGGAAACTCCAGCAAAACACATTTTCAGTAAATTGATTGTGATTACTCATGAAGGAAAAATCATAAAAAGTAATTATAATGTGTATTATATATTAGGGCATGTTGGATTGCTTTATAGATTAAGCTGGGTAGTACTTCAATTAAATTTGTATAGGTAACTTGCCCTCTACATCCATTTTTCGTGTATACTGTCAAGGAATATGAAAAAAAAAAACAACAACAAAAAAACCCCAGGTTAGAATGGATATTGTCATCATTCTCTCCAAAGCAAGCTTGTAACTGAACTACTTCCGCTACAAAGGAATGCCATCTGAGGAGCAAGGTCATAAATTTCCAACTTGGAAGAAACCCAGCAGCAATGAATACACTTTGTCCATTCATGGATAGT
>NW_008824753.1:105556-107763 GCF_000699105.1 Pygoscelis adeliae | reverse complement strand
CTCACCAGCTCAATCAGCACCATCAGTCAATTCCTGCTCTAGTCAAACACTTCAGGAAACTGTCCACTGCAGCAAAAACAAGACTATTTGATTCATGCCTTGAGAATTGTTCTGAGTCAAGAAAATTGGCACTCAAGGTTAAAAACTAAATATTTTTCAACAGCTATTATGCTTCTCATTGGAGGTTTTCTAATCATTCTGATATTTAATCGTAAACTTTACTCAAGGGCAGGTATGTTCTACTGACTGCATTGTTGAGAAAACCAGCACAGAGAAAGTCAAGAGTCTTGGCACAGAATATGCAAAGTCCATGAGAATAAAAGTTTCCAGGTCTAAGCCAAATGCCTGTCATTCTTCTAAGCCTTGAATACCGTTTCCAAAATATTCAGTGAAGTGGCAGAAACTTCATCACCATTTATCAGCACTGTACAATATACATACTAAAGAGAGCTTGTTATAAAATTGTCAGGTGACTAAAGCCTTGGTGATTTTATCTGCTCACTATCAACATCACAAACGTGAAGGAGCAGAAGTCAGGTGTATGAACATGAATAATAGGAAAAGCAAATGATTTAATATATCTTAAAAGTCTCTTTGCATGGAATTAATCCTGACCTCTGAACTGCTTCATTTGCTTTATCTTTGAGTTCACCATAAGACACAGTTCAAAAATTACATCCCATTTGGAGTCTAACAAATGTACTTGTTAAAAGAGTGAAGTTGAAAAGTGAATATGAGAGAAATCTGCTGTAGAAAGAAACCTGCTCCTACTAGCCTAAAAATATACTGAAATTATGCAACATGCACTATAAATATGAAACAATTTGGATTCAAGAAGTAAATTTAAGCAGAAAAGGGTATTCTTTTTATGTTAGCTTATACTAAATCCTTTTTATTGCAGTTCTAAGAGCCAGACACTTCATATGATAATTTGCATTTGTATTTTTCTAACTCAATACCTTAAGCAAATGTCATTCAGTTTCCTTAACATTCAGCTCAAATGCACTAGTATTCTTACGTGATTCTTATACCATTGTTCAACATAGTTAACTCCGAAACTTACTAAATACTAGCAAAACACCCAACTATTCAGGTTTGGAAATGGCCATCTAATCTCAGCAAAATTTGCATCTATATAGACTGTAAAAGTTGCTCCATGAGGAGATTAAATTTATGGCACTTTAACTGCAGTAAAAACCACCTCTGATAGTATACATACAACAAATTGTTCGTTTCAGCTGAGGTCTGGATATAATGTCCATCATGATGTGTATAGGACATTATCCCAGGTGCTTGTGCTGGTTGACAGCAGGCTCAATATGAGTCAGCAGTGTGCCCTGGCAGCCAAGAAGGCAAACTGCATTCTGAGATGCACCAAACACAGTACAACCAGCCGGTCAAAAGAGGTGATTATCCCACTGTATTCAGCATTGGTGCGGCCTCACCTTGAGTGCTGTGTGCAGTTCTGGGCCTCACAATTTAAGAAGGATGTGAAGGTCCTTGAATGCATCCAGAGGAGGGCAACAAAGCTGGTGAAAGAGCTAGAAGGTACGTCCAACGAGAAGTGGCTAAGGACTTTGCGTTTGTCTAGTTTGGAGAAAAGGAGGCTGAGGGCTAACCTCATTGCTCTCTACAGTTTCCTGAGGAGGGAAAGTGGAGAGGGAGATGCTGATCTCTTCCTAGTATCCAGTGACAGGACGCATGGGAATGGTTCAAAGCTGCATCAGGGGAGGTTTCCACTTGACACGAGGAAGCATATCTTTACAGAGAGGGTGGTCAAACACGGGAACAGGCTTCCTAGAGAGGTGGTCAATGCCCCACACCTGTCAGTGTTTAAGAGGCATTTAGACAACGCCCTTAATAATATGCTTTAACTTTTGGTCCACCCTGAAGTGATCGGGCAGTTGGACTAGATGATTGTTGTAGGTCCCTTCCAACAGAAAATATTCTATTCTCTCTTTCCTGTGCCTTTGTAGGGAGCCACTGAGTTACTGAGAGAAAAAGCAGTCTACTTTTTGAGCATAATGTTTAAGACACAGAAATAGTTCTAACAAGTGACACAGTCCTTTTCTTATACAGAGAACAGCTGTCCCTGAGACACATCAACACTTTTGCTTTAGACCAGCCCACTTCCTTGAGAGGTGATGAAGCTTCCACCACACACTTTTAAGAGTTGCATTTTCTTGGATAAAATACTGACTTTCCTG
>NW_008824753.1:97728-105541 GCF_000699105.1 Pygoscelis adeliae | reverse complement strand
GTATTAATTTCTTAGCTATTGTCACTTTTGACTTGACTAAGAAGCTCCTTTACTTTGTTGAGAGATTCACCGTTTCCATTTGTAGCCTCCTGACCCAAATTTCTGCTGGACAACACAGCAAGAGAAGAAAAACTATTCCCCTGAGAGCATAGGTCTTATTTGCACATATTCCTGACAATTTGTCAGTCTTTTCTGATGGCACACTGCTATACGTATATACAGAAACTATTCTAGGGACAACATCATAGACTTAAAAGAAGAAATCACATGTTTTCCTTGGTGTTTCTGTATACACAGCTTAGAATTTCACAGTCCCTTTTCTACCATTCTATCCTTTCACGTCTAAAATAAGTGCAGGGACGTTTGTTTCATAGCCTAGAAAGTCTACTACCTGAATCTTCCAAATAGCACATGGTCATATGTATCAAAATTCCCATTAGTGCTTTACAGATAAGTATTTCTATAAGGTTTTGACTTTGTAGTCTTTCATATTGAAAGACTGGAAAAAATACTTCAGCCATGCAAGCCACTTTCATTTACTTTCAAATGAATCTACATTCTCAATTACTTCTTGTCTTACTATGATTACTCTCAAAATGAAATAAGATAAGGGAAAAAAAAAGGTCTTGTAACTGACTGCTATTCCCTGCAAGTTCGAACTGCATTCTTGTTTTAACCTCACCTTCTCCCTCCGTTATAAAAGAGAAGTTTTCTGTATCCTCACGTCTTTGAGAAGTCCTTCGTAATAGAAAACTGATTGATTTTATGTTTCCTGTATATATCTATTTCAGAAGTCATCTTCTCAGTAATGAGTTAATTTTCTTGTTGTGTATAATTCTGTTTTCTCTGTAAAGCAACTGTTTGCAAATCTTCCCTTCTCCGATCTTTCTTCATCATCAGATATTATTGGTTTTCATAGCTCCTTACAGTTAGCTGCACTAAAGTATAATGCTATTGCATTTTATGAACACAGACCACTGAAATCAGCTAATGCACAATCACTGAATAAAAATTCACTGTTTCTTCCTGCATCCAGTCTGTTCCACAGCAAATAGGAGAAAGAGCTAAAATCTCTACCCTGTGCATCACACAATTATAGGCACTGATGATAGTAGTCAAACAGATAATGAAGTAGTCAAATGCATTAAAAAGTTAAATCTGAAACCATTTTCTTTTCAGGAAAAATCCTTTTGGCAGTTTTGTAACTACCCTCTTTTTAGGTTCTCCAAAACTCTGTAAGGATGACAGCTCACTGAAGTAATTCTCCACTATCAGTATTTAGAAAACAGTTCTACGTGGATCCTATGTAGATTCTCTGGTGTCTTATAGATGTTCCATTTACAATGCCCTGTCACTGCTGGTTCTTGGGAAAAAAAGATGGGTCATCTTCATCTGTCCAGCTGCCTATTTTCATGAAGTGATAGGGACCTGACTACTAAACTCTGTCAATTTTGTTTGAAACTTGTCAAATGCTAAAAAAGCTTTTGCAGAAAGATGAAGAACGGAAGAGATAAAGATTACAGAGACCTTGTTTCCCCAGAAATCGTGCTAAAAATAGAATTAAGGTCTGTCTGCAGTAGTATTGGATGAAGCAGGCAAGTCAACAACACGACCTTGACACGATACTGCTGTTCAAAGCCATGAACAATAATTACAGATCTAATCCTTGCTGTCAAAAAAAATAACATGACCATGCTGAATGACTAACCAAAAAAAGAGAGCTTCTCAGACAGATGAAAATAGATTTAATACATAGTGGGGGCTAAATTCCATGCAGTTGATTGGAGATTTCAAAAAGCACAGCATGTTCTCCATCTCTGGCCTCTCTCCCTCAGTGAGCACATCCTTGCAGACAATGTATCAAGGCTTTTACAGAGATGCATGTTACTCGTTAAGCATTTTGGAAAATGTGCATGCTTAGTATTCAAATACATTCACAAGCATTTGTAATACAGCATTCTCTTTCTCTATTTCCTTTCTAAGGACAAAAAGTTGCAAGAGCTGAAGAATTGCATGCAATAATATGATACAAATCTCAGTTAAATCAGAGCTTAAACACAGTATCTGATTTTGTGGCCTGCAAACCCAGATCAATATGATAAATCAGGGACTGTACATTGCAAAACCAAAAGTGTCAGTCCATTGCGGGAGAAACAAGTAACACAAATTTCAAGTTAGTATAAATTTCTTCCTTTTTTTACAATCTGTATGAAAGTCCCATTCCTCTTAAAATAGAAATAAAAATCAGACTGAAAGGTAACTCCATAAAACCAGTGCAATCACCACTGCTCACATACACTCTTCCAGTCGTGGCTTTTCATCTGATTCTACTCTTAGAACACTCTCCCAATTTCACACATGGAAAGTGTTGGGACAGATGAAGGCAGAGACAAAAGCAGGAGGTTCCTTCCCCTCCCAACTAACGCCCATCATCTTAACATCTCCAAATCACGATTTGCTCATATAATATGAAAGACTACCTTATGGTTAATAAGTCAGAGAAACATCAACCCAAGAGATAAAAATTATGAAAGAATGCACAAACGAAAAAAGGGGAATTTTAATGGAAACATGACAATTTAGCAGTTCATGTCTAATGAGTTGGAACAACCTGAATATCCCAAGATAATTACTTTAGCAAGCCTGGGCTAGACATTAGGGAGAACCTTCTAATGATGCAGGTAGTCTAAGAGTACTGTAGTAACATTCATTCATTGGTAGATTTTAAGAGCTTGTTAGATAAATTTCTATCAAAAGTCACATAGTTATAGTTTATCTTGTCTCAGGATAATTCACCTTCCAATACTATTCTCTACTATTCAGAGTAGTAGCTTAAATTCAGAAATAAAAACCTGCAACCCTACTTGTGCACTGTCTTTGGCTGCTGCACTAATTTCATGATAGAAATGGTCAAATTCAGATGCCTTCAAAGAGCATAAGGGCTATCTGTCAGTTGTCCACAGAAAAGATCACAATTATAAAATAAAAAAATCTCTACCGAGTGCATCCTTAAAACACAAACCTGACTGATTTTATTAGCATTACTGACCATGTTTGAGTTTTCTTAATGGCAAGAATCTCTTTATCAAATCCTCAGATTAGATTAGGATAGGCATTTAAAAAACAACAACAAAACCTAGCCAGCTTGACAAGCAAGAAAATTGTAACCGAGTGGTGCTACAGATTCACAATGCAAAAGAACTGGGAGTGGTTACCTCACACAATATGAGTGCTTCATATCACTAGGGGACTGTAAATGATAACAGACTGACAAGTAAAAACTTGCTGTATTTTCATCAGGAAACAAAATGGTATTTATGTACCAAATGTAATTTTTGCAGAACATTGAGGGCTGGCACTCTTCCTTAATATACATACCCCATCCCAGCTGTTGTCCTTGCAGTACTTGCTCTCCAAATAGGGAGAAAAACAGGATCTGTTCTTGTCATGGAGTAGCCTACACAGTTTTCATGAAGCCAAACTAATTACCTGTGGCCCATCTGGTTTAAATCAGTAACAGAAGTCAAGAAGGAGAAACATGCCAACAATTTTATGTCCTGAAAAGAAAGCATGAAATCCCAGCAGACACCTAGGGACAAATGAGCCTGAGAACTGCTGTCCTCAGAGCTGAGGCACGCTGGCAGACCAGTCTGCACCACTTACACTGTATTTTTCAAATAACTTAAGAATTTGTATGTGAAACTCTTAAGCCAACATAAGAAATTCACCTATTTGACAAAAACAGACAACATGAATACCAAAGAAGAAAAAGTTTTTTTTCGATACTTGTCATTGTATTTACTGTTTCAATTTTTGGGGAGGTTAACTGCTCTCTTTTAAAGCTGTTTCTGTTATGTTGCTTCAGCCTCTGCAGAGGAGTCATTTAAGCAAGGCTATGCATAAATGAACATCCACTGTGTCACAATTTTGTTCTCCTAATTTCCAAACTATTCTAGTGCCTTTCATGCCAGGGCTTAATGCCCAGGCAAGCCATGCTCCAACAGCAGAACATCACGCAAAACAAACTTGTACCCTGAAGCATATGAGCCTAATTTAAAAACTCTAACACACCAAATGTAGGCTTAATTCCTCCTTGCAAGGATTAAAATGCTCATCGTTTTTCTTTTTTTGGAAAGTTTTCCAACTTCACACTGAAACTTATGCAGTAATTGCTCTACAGCAGCTGGCTCAGAATTGGTAGAACTACAAATGCCAGACATGGTGAGGAATACATTCCACTCTTTCTTCTCTTTGACCATCATTAGTTGACCTACAGACTATTTTAATGATTCTCCCTGGTGGGAATTCAAAAACTGATATGTACACCTGCTTCAGCATGTGTCAGTGCTGTCAGACTTTGGCTGCATTAATTTTATATAGTAAGGCACAGTCTTTAAAAAGCCACTTCTAAGAATAGATTTGTTCCCTCAAGTCCTTTCTGATCTATACAAAATGCATTGAACCTTTCATGGCTGCAGTGAGAGCCATGCTGTACTGAGCTGGCAGCCCAACAAACAGCAGCAAAAACAGGGAAGTCATCGGCGAGGGAAACAGATGTAGTTTAGAGCCGTTAACAAGCATCCATATTTACTGTAGCTAACAGAATTCAGTTTAAAAAGAGACATGACCAACAGACCTATACTTTAAGCCTTTATGCAGGAAAGAAACAAAACCATGAGCTCAACAGCATGACTGAGTATGATTCAATAGTATTACTATAATTTGAAGAGGTTATTAAACTTCCTCCAATAACTGTTACTTAGTAGTCAGTAGTCATTTCCTACCCAGTTTTCTGCTCCCCTCAATAAAAACTTGTATCTCAAGATGTATCTTGTGATCCAAGTCACACATATTTCACAGGTTCTCTAATATGCAATAAAAACTATTATGCCAATCAGCTAGCCTAGACAGCCCACTTTCCTATGCCTTCTTGAGTGCTGAATTTTATGCACAGAGCCAGATTTCAAAGTCTCTTGATATGTAACTGTACTCTCCATATTCCTGACAGTGCCTTTTTCTTAGGATACTCACAGGAAGATTGATGACTATGGGAACAATGGAGGGCAATGTGTTATTATCAACTAGGCACAACAAATAGGAACTGTGCATAGTTACAGTTTTCAGATTTTCCTTCCCAAGTCCCATTTTCTGTCTATTGCTTGCCCAAAGAGATTGTCTTCCAGCATCAAATTTCTTTATTAGCAACAGCAAGCATGGGAGAGCATACTTGGTGTGTATACTAGCTAATTCTACAATGAATACACACATCATTTTTAGAATTGCTTGCTTTTATGTGACCTCATTTGTCAAATTGGAAGGAAAAGTAAGAAAGATAATCAGACATGTAGAAAGATCAGAAAAGTGCAGCAAGAGTATTATTGATTCCAACAAAAGAAGATTATTATGGCCAGGTTTCTCAAACATTTTAACTTTTCATAACATTAAGTGTAAGTATTGGTAAAACAGAATCCTACTTAACACACTACTCTACAAAGTTGTTTTTCTAGTATGCTGTTATTTGACATAATCTGATAATTTAAAACTCCATCTGAAACAAGCAATAGGTTTCCTGCTGTTTTGATCCCTGGCATTATTTACATACCAAAATTTCAAGGCTTTACATTCTGGCTCACATAGTCCTGCCTGAGGATGATGATAGAAGTAAGCAATGGTTCCCATTTAACTCCAAAACAGAGCTATCTTAGAAGCTGTTGATAATTTAATTTAATTTGTTTACCATACATTATCATAAAAATTACCCTGTTGTTTACTTGCGTATTCTGCATCAGAATTACTACTTGCTAGAAATGCTTCTAAGGAAAACAGTGCATATATATATACTGGAATAATGAACCCACGAACATATCATTCTGTATACACAAAGTTATGGCAAGGCAATTGAATCTGCAGCAACTTCTAAAGATGCCAGACTCCTGGTGAAAAACACAGATTACCTTAATAATTACAAGTATCCATTCATAATCAACTTCTAAGAGACTATAACACCTGTTTCCTTTATCACATATGCAAAACACTGGTCAATTGTGGCATGTATTGAGCTGGGCAACTGTGAGGTCAACAAGCAATTTTCCATCATGTACTCCTACTTTTCAGCCAAGTATGTATGTATATTTATAGGAAAGGAGGAAAAGAGCATGACAGTACAAAGTAAAAGGAGGGACAAGTTGTCTGCCCTGCTGTCAATCTTTCCCAAGAGGCAGAGTAGCAAAACTAAGCTGATATCCACTGCTACTGGATAGCAGTAATGAAGACTGCATAGATTCTGGTAATTTTCATTGCACAGCAGCTCTGGAAGGAAAGAGCTGAAGCTACTTAAGACAGTCCTTCACATCTGCAATGTTTTTGCAGCAAGAATAAAGAATAAACTGAGTGTTAAAATCTTCATTTTGGAGAAGTGGAAGTTTAGAGGTGGAAAATACTGACAGTACCTACCTAGAGAAGCTTTAACTAACAGGGAGAGAGGCTGCAGATTATTTTTTTTAACTCTTACATTTGCAAATATGAACATCCAAAGTTAGGGATGCTTGCCGTATTTTGAATGATGAGCATACATTATGTTCAAATATTTGAACAGAGAAAAGTGGTTTGGGTTCCTGCAGCTTTCAAATGAAAGCATCTGCACTACTACTGTGCATCTCAAGAAGCCAATAAAGACAGACAAATTTGATATGGATTATTTGCCAAGACTGCAGTAGCTTTAATACGCTTTTTTCAAAGCCTAGAATCTAAAAAAGTGAAAAACAAAAGACATGCTCAACTACAGATTTAACTGCACATGTTTCATGAGCAAGTAACAAGTTGTGAGCAAGACTGCTGCACAGCAGAGAAGTATTTTGCAAACTTTCTAAAGAACAAACAGGTATTAAAACAGCCTTACAGTGCAGTAAGCTGAAGAACCTGAGTATCAAAACTTCTTGTTTGCAGGATGTTTTGGCACAAATTGGAAATCCTGCTTTTCAGCCAGCTCTGGTTCCAGCTGCTTGACAAGTGACTTTCATTAATTCAGTTGTCTGGCTTTCTTTTAAAGTTCAGAGAGCAAATGTATATTGTTTTCAGCATTTTCTTCTTGTATTTATCTTAAGAGATCATACTAAGTTTAGCATAACAAAGGTAGTAATAAAATGGTCTTGCTAAAGTTCAAGTTAAAAAGATAGATCACTTCAAAATGCTGGGGGGTGTCCATCCCCCAAATCCATTGTTACATACCTTGCTGACAGCATACCAAACAATTCTAGGATTACCCCTAATACAAAGGTGGATCTTGATCCATAAAACTTATCGTGCAGTCTAAGAGACAGCTGATTCTTACAACAAATGAAAAACACAAAGAAACATCCACCTATTCTGAACAGTCCACCAGTGGTCTAAAGGAGGAAAACCCCGTTACATAAATATCTCTTCATAAACTTCAGAGACACTAGAAGCAGCTTCCCAATTTCTCCAGAAAAGTTTTCTCTTCACTTTCTACTCCACCAAAAGAACTGCTTTTAACAAGTTAACGTCTTGTTTTCCTGGAAATACAATTTTTTGCTTCCCAAAGAAAGAACTATTTTTATCCTTTTCTTCCAAGCTGATGTAAAGACCAATGTATCATTGTCACTTATACAGCCCCTGTTGACACATTTAAAGACTTCTTGTCTCCTGACACTTTTTTCCTCTTTTTAATATACTAAATATACTCTCATTTTTTTTCTATATCCTCCTATAAACACAGTATCCCAAACTCAGTTTTCCATGAGACCTGCCTAGCACTGAGAGCAGAATAATTACCTTTTGTCGCCCTGAAAGCTCC
>NW_008824753.1:87313-97678 GCF_000699105.1 Pygoscelis adeliae | reverse complement strand
TCACAGCACTGTTCCTTCAGCATTTGGCAATTGTCTGATCCTCTTCCAACACAGGTCTGCCCAGAAAGTTTCCATGCTTTTCCATGTTTTACTTCTCCCTCCTTAAAATAGTATTTTATATCCATCTTTACTTAATCTCATGGCATTAATCCCTGGTAATTTTTAATGTTTCTGGAATAACTTCAAGATCTGATCATCTCCTGTTAAATATTTACTTACCAATCTGGTATCTTCCACAAACTTAAAAACAATCCACCAGCCTTACTGTTTTAGGAAAATGCTTTAGGTCACTTTCATACAAGATATATTGCCCTACCACTTCTTTGGCCCAGACTTTAGAGAAGTCCAGCAGCCTCTGCAGAGAACAAGCAAAGATTGATTTTTATACTGCATATACAACAGGTCTAATGTATCCAGAATATATTAGACTTGCTAGGCATGTGCCACAGAGTTGATCTCTGCTGTCCTATACATTCTGCTCTATACCATATGGACACATATTTCTTCCTAGAAAATCTAAGGGACACGGTTTAAAATATATGGTTCAGGCAACCATATATTAAGGAAGATGTAGGAGATTTAGAGAGAGTTCAGAGAAGAACGATCCAAGGTCTAGAAAATATGACCCATACTAAAACGTTAACAGACTTAGGTTTATTTATTCTGTACAAGGTTTGCTAATGGGTCCACCTGAAACATCATCCCCGTATGACAGTTGCACATCTGCAGAGTGGACTATTTTAAGAAAGCTGGCACTTACATCAAATTCACACTGATAGCTTTTGTTTTAGAGACAAGGAACCATACTTTTATTTCCACTAATGCTTCCCAGTTCTTCTGCCAGATGTGAAACTGAGGTTAAGGGCACCTTTTATCAGACAAACATGCTTGTTTTTAATTTAAATACTACTTTGATACATACTATCAGAAACTGGCCAGGAGCTAACAATTTATTCTAGCTAAACTGTATGCAATTTACCAGTAGTAGGTTTTTTTGAGAACTTTATGAGGACAGTGACAACTCCAATAGTTTTCCTGCTGCACAATGGCTTCCAGCTCCTCCTGTTTGCTGCCCATGCTGCGTGCATTGGTGTAGATGTACTTCAGTTGGTCTATTGACCTTTTTGGGGGGAGAAGCTCTAATTCCTACATGACCATTCTCAGGTGCTTCCATGGTTTCTAACACATCAACAACCCTTGAGTCTTTGCTGCCACATGGATCTCCATCCATGAGGATGGATCTCTATCCCTTACTTCCACTGACCTCAGCAGACCGAAGGACCTCATTAGCACATCCTCCCTCAACCATTGACATGCCACCCCCAGGCTTATCTCTAGTGAGGCTGGTTTCATCTCTTTCCCCCTTCAAATCTAGTTTAAAGCTCTTTCAATGAGCCCTGCTAACTCCTGTGCAAAGATCCTTTTTCCCCTTTGAGACAGGTGTATCCCATCTGTCACCAGCAGGCCTGGTGTTGTGTAGACTGACCCATGATCAAAAAACCCAAACATCCTGCCAGTGACACCAGGCTCAGAGCCAGGTATTGATCTGCTGGCTCTTCCTGTTTCTTCCCTCATCATTCCCTGCAACTGGAAGGATAGAGGAGAACACTGCTTGTGCTCCTGATCCCTTAACCAGTCATCCCAAGGCCCTGAAGTCTCTCTTGCTTGCCCTCAGACTTCTAGTTGCAACTTCGTTGCTGCCTACCTGAAAAATCAATAATGGATAATAATCTGAGGGCTGTACCAGGGTAGAAAGTTTCCTCGTCACAACTTTAACCCGGGCCCCAGGGATACAGCAGACTTCCCTAAGAAGTGGGCCCGGTCTGCATATTGGGCCTTCTGTTCCCCTCAGGAGAGAGTCTCCTATGGCAATGACCCGTCTTTTTTTTCTTTATGGAAGCAGTTTTGACACAGGGTGTAGGCTGACTTAACCTTGGCGACTCTTCCAATCTAGATGAACCATCGTCCTCATTATTGTTTGATTCCACTTGCAGAGCCTCGTACCTATCATGCAAGGGCACCTGGGAAGGTGGGGTAGTCACAGAGGAGACACACCTTCTGCACCGGGCAAGAACTTGTTGCCATTGCCTCCTATCCCTTGAGTCACCGCATTCAGCCAGGTGGAGAGAGGATAGGGCATCCTCCGTGCCATGTGCCCCGTCTGCCTTACAGGCCCATCCCAGGGAAGGTAGGGTGCGATTCCAGTAATCTCTCTCTCTCTCAGACTCCCTAATACTCCTCAACCTACTCACCTCCTCCCGGAGCTCTGTCACTAAGCAGAGGAGTTCCTCTACCTGGGCGCACCTCCCACAGGTGTGCTCACTGCTGCCATCCGGTACTGGCATAAGAGTAGGGCACACCCTGCAGCCTGACACCTGGGTGGCAGCATGTTCCCACCGGAGCTCTGTCTGGGAAACTGTGTCAGTTGTGGTGGGTGCAGAGTTTAGAGAGGCTTTCCATGGCTCCAGTTTATCCATGGCTTTCTGCCAGCTGGATACCATTGCTCCCTGGTTGAGCAATGGCCAGGGCTTCAGCACCCTTCCTGCACGCCCTGCCACGCCAACTGCCATGCCATGCCCTGGTCAGTAGCACTCCCCAGGGGCTTCTTTCACAGGTGGGGGGGCTTGGCCGCCACTGCTCCTGGCCCCGCCCAGGTCTTGTCAGCTGCTGTCGCACAGGCTTCTGGCAGCTCTCTCGGCTCCCCCTGAGGTTCCCCCAGTTGGGGAAACCCCTCTGTGCACCGTGCTGGAGCATGCTAGCACTGGCACTGCTCACCTCAGCGGCTGAGTTTACTCGTTTACTTGAGATTTTATTTTTTCTCATTTCAGATTCCATACAACTTCAAGAGAGAAAGAATCATCTGCTATTCAAGGAGCAGCTACTGTCTTGTAACCTAAAGACAGGTGTTTTAAAAGGATGTCCATCACAACAGACAAACTGCTTAGTGCATATCCTAACCGTCAAAAAGTAAGTAAAGAGCACAGTGTTATATTATGAAGTGACACAGCCAATGCCATTTTTTTATTGCTACTTTGTGCAAAGAATTATACTTCAGGGGACAACAGAAGTCCAAGAAAAGTGACCACTAACAACCTGTCTGTAAATACGGAGTTATTTAACACTGTGTTTAGCAAAACTAACAGCTTTTAATGACTTGGTGTATATCAAGCTGATCCTTAACACAGTTACACCATATGTCTAATGTCTGTAATAAACTACAACTGCCAGAAAGGCCATGGTTATGCAACCATGGCTAGATTCAGAATCCCTTTGAAGAAAACATCCTACCTACAGCTCCTGAGAGCTTTTTGTCTGCTTTTGCTCTTCCTCAGGACAGCAGGAAACAGGAATATTACTGATGCTCTTTCTGATGATAGCTCATCTAAATAAAATTAAGAATTTCCTTTACTCATTGTTTTCTTCACAGTAACTGGGAAACACCATGGATAAAATGGTTGCTGAACCTGGACAAAATATGTAATAATCTAGTCAGATTAAATTCAATTTACTTGCAGACAGGAAAGAGTTACTATTCAAATTCAAAGCCTCACTTTTTGCCTTTGAAATAGCATCCCTAACATATTATAAAGCATGTAAGTATAGAGAAACAAATAAAATAACCAACTCAATTCTTGTGATTTACAGACTTAAGAGAACAGGTGCAACCAAATTTCAAGTCCCATTTGCCACCTTTTTTTTTTTTTTAACAGCATATTTAGGCATAAAGGTAGTTCACTCCAGCGCAGCTATCCTATTCGGAAAGAGGCTTGTGATATCAGTATAAAAACACCCACACAGCTTTCACCAGTATAATTTCTGCAGTACAATAATCACTGAAGTGCACATATTTAAGCCAGGAATTTAATCAAGCCCAGGATTAGTCAGCACAAATGGAGTTACCCACCACCACCACTGGGCAGAATATGCCTGGCTACCCATTGCTGTTTTAGAAATGGTACTCATACAGTTTATACATGCATCCATATCCATGCACGTTAAAAGCAGTAACACTAACATTTTGAGACAATCTGTTGAAAGACAGGCTGGAATTCTTCAGCAAACCATCTGCTCTAGCAACCATTTACCAGCAATCCTAGCACCTCTCTTCAGACATACGCAACCACAAGTCTCTCATCCCAAAGGAGAGTCACAGTATAACACACACTTTTTAGAGCATAGCTCTGGCTCCTGCTGTTCCTCTCTTGCAAATCACTTATGTTTGCAGGAAAATCATGCAATTCTGGACATCAGGTGGATGGAAATACTAACTATCTCAATCTGTGTTTGCTACCATGGTAGCTCTACATGCATTCTCTGTGACAGCAAAGCTTGCTAGCGAGATTCCTGCCTCCCGATCAGCCTCCACCACCTTCCCACCCCTTCATTATGCCAGTGCAACTGTCTCTGGACAATGCTGTAAACAGATACATAAAAAAAGCTGTAAAGGAATATAGAAAATGTCTGGATGTTTAAAAAAAAAAATATTGTTTTTTGAGTGAAGTTTTCTTTTAGCCCAGAACATTTCACAAGCAAACCAAAAACCAAAGGCTTCACTGGATCCTTTAGTTATGAAAGCAAGCTTCAGCTAGAGGATCAGTCTCACTTAGTTTTTGTTTGCAAAAGCTGATTTTGAGAAGTTAAACAGATGACCCAATATGTTTCCTTCCTGCATCATGCACTTGATCTCATGTGCAATGCTGCATTTTCCAGACTCTTTTTCCCTAAGCAAACCAATATTTTTAGCTCTTAAAAGTGTCTCCTTTCAGATAGCATTTTCTGCCAGACTGCTTTGATCTTAATGTATATCAAAGGAGTCTAAATTACAAATTCCTAAATAAACTGCTTACATTTAACTATGCTCTCTCTTTAAATCTTAATCAGGGTGGAACACAAAAGGAACAATGCTTCAGCTCCTAACATCCCAGCTGGTTGGGGTATTCCACATACAGTTCATGTCTCCTTTATCAGTCTTTTGCCAGCTGCTGAACTCTAAAAATATTATTTGATTCTTGATGGTACTTATTTCTATGCCTTTTTCTATATTTTTGATTAACAGTCTACAGTGATTCCAACAAATAAAGAAGATAAGATGCATTAAAGCACACTTTCAACCATGTGTAAGTGTTAAAACGCAAAGTGAGTTTCAAGACACGAGATATTTAATACACAATGGGAAGCACTTTTCAGTTGAAGCCTTGTTATCCTATAAATCAAAAATTTTCAAGTACAGCTAGTATGTAAAAAGCCAAATAAGGCAGAAAGAAAATTTCAGGATTCTGCTCATTGATATAATTAAATCCAACGTACTTCTAAGCTTTAAAGCATGCATGGACATTGTGAACATTTAGGACATTTCCGTAACTGATGAATGTACTTTCAGCTACCTATTTACTCAAGAAGTTAAGGTGTGTTTTCTAGTTAATGCAATAGGAAGACATACATGGAAGACACAGACAGGTGGTTTATATAACAGTATTAATTGAAAAGAATGTGACTAATGCATTCTCCTGGGCAATAAAGGTTTATGAATAAATCCCAGAAACTTTAGGAATGCATAAAAAACAAAATAATTGCTTTAGAGGAATGAGAGTTCAGATTCTTTCATATAAACTACAGGTGTTATTTCCCGCAACTAGAAAACAGGAAAACTTCGCTACTCCTCCACAGATAAGGCCATTTAGGGACAGGCATGTAATACATATTTCAGGTTAATATTTGCACTTTAGATAGACAGCTCTTCCCAGCTCTAATAGGGCGTTCCTAAATCCCAGTTCAGAAAGGTTTTGGAACTGTGAACCCACTATTCCTGTCAATATGCAGGACAGCAGCAGGAGGGGCAATGACAACACAAGGTCCAAACCTCAGTGTGGTGTTCAACCACAAAACAGTCCTGAAAGATACAGTTACCATAATAAAACAAATTCTGGTCAAGGCAAAATGTGTTTAAGAATCCAGAGGGCTTATAGCGGCTTCAAGTCTTGTTTCAGGATTTACAAAAACTAGACTGTAGAGCCCCATGTGACTGTATACAAAAACAGATTTAGGTCCCTCTGGCTATGAGACTGAGTCTGGTAGTGTCAATAGGCATCACAATGAACAAGAATCTTAAGGTTTGTACTATTCTCCACTTTCTCCCTAGCACCAAAAGGAGCAAATGCACTTTAATATGAACACTGTTTACAGCAATTACTTAAATTCTACCACAGCATGCATTAGCATTTTAAAAAGCATCTGTGTGATGAAGTGACTGATAAAGCATTTTAGAAAAATGTTTTAAAATCTTCTCATTTGCTTTATCTGCAATAGACTACAATTAATAGCAACAGAAAATTGCTTTAAAAAGGATCAATTGGGATGAAATGTAGATCATAAGAGGGCAGCATGAAGGACTGGAATAAGTGACAGACAGGAGAGAAGACATAGTAATTTCTCATTGTTTTTGACTTATCCAAAGCACAAGAATCTCAAAGTATTTATCACCATTGAACATCCATGGATGGCATACCAGCCCACAATTCTCCAGAGATATCTGCAAGAAATGAGATTATTAATGGTCTGTGAATGTTGCAAAGGTTAGCTCATGAGCCAGGAATCGATTTTTAAGGACTTAGTTTCCATGTCTTTATTTTTAAAGAAGTATTGCAGTTATTGCTCTATGGTGCAATAAGTTAATACAACAAGGCGTATAACACTTTGGCTTACTGGGAGCCATGCTGGCATTTCAGAGGGCAATAGCCAAAAGCATCATTCAGTTCCTGGAACCTTCCCTATACTACAAAATTTTACCAGTAAAACCATGCGTGCATCAGAAGATGATCCTAAGCATTTATATTCTGAAGCAAATCTGAATGACTCTCAACCTTCTCTTGACAGAGAAAGCTGCCTTCCTAAGACTCAAGTATTACCAGCCACAAAAGTGGCTCTCAACAGCCACACAAAGACATCCACGACAGTAAGGAACAACATACCTGCCCTGTAGCTCTGATTACTTACAACACATGTGGTGCCTCATCCTGAGAAACAGTGCTGATTAAAAGCTTCCTCCTTTTTAAAATCCTCTGCATCTTATGGCCTGAACTTTCTTTCAAATAATTGTGTGGTGGTCAACTGACTACTGCCTCCAGCTCTGGGAATACCACATACAGAAAAGGTCTGACTGACCTGAAGAGTTTGCACAAACTTCAAACTTCAGCTGAGAGCCAATGAAAAGGAAGCAGATTGTGATAAGAAAACATGTGAAATAGTCCCAAGTAAAATCCAAGGCTGACAAAGAAGAAACCTCCAGCATGAATATCACATTGCTCCTGAGAAAGACCTCACCACACAGATGACTCATCTTTCTGCTCAAGGAATACCAAGTGTCAACCTTAGGACTCACAGGAACAGTGGAAAGGTGAGCATAACACCATAGAAAAGGGGTAGAAAGTGGGAAGGCTCTGCATTAAAATTACAGCTAGAACTGTTATGAGGCTTTTCTGTATTAACTAGATAATTTGGACTATCAGACCATTAAAACATTAAGTGGACGAACAATAAATTCTTGACCCCATTTATACAGTGCATTCCTTTTTGTGCATTACAAGATTTGGAGTGTAGCAGCATGCCAAACTGCCTCAGGATTATAGGGTGTGTATTCTGACATGGAAAGACCATGGAAAATACAGAGCACAGGGAGGAAAAGGGAACAAGCCACACCATGTCCAGAGAAAAAGAAAGAACAGCATAAGTCTAGTGTCTTGAGACTTGGATCTACTCTCTTAATGCCATAATTCACTAGAAACTAGTACTGTTCTACAAATAAAATGTCTTACAAAACATGATGCAAAAAACACCAGAACTGAGGTAGAAACAGAGGGGCTTGAGTGATAGGAAGGAATCTCCTCCAAATGCAGCTAGGCTGTCAGAGCCCTTCAGTCCCTAAAGAAAAGGGCTCTGCACAGGTATTATTCTACAGGATTGTCTACTTTACCAATTTACATGGAAGTTATTTTGTTTGCTTTTGCCATACTCTTCAACACATTGCTTCTCCCTCTCTGCCTATCAAAATTTGGTGGCCAGTCACACACAAAGCAAAGGGATTTTTGCATTATACTAACTACTTCATTGTAAGGATATAAAATGGTTATACCATGCAATAGAGGAAAATATAAAGCAACAAAAACCATCCTGAAGTACATAGTTTTACAGAAAATAAACTACAATCAGATTTCATGCAGCTATTGAAGAACAAAATTACAGGTAGATATTATTCTGGGCTTACAGTCTTAAGATGGTAGAAAGTACATAACCTATACTCAGGAATTGGTTTGGACAGGGTTGTATCACTAACCTCCAAAAGAGGTGACATCACAGTTACAGTGCAGACGCTAACTGATCTCAGCACATAGACAACTTTTTAGTCACCTACTACAGGCTCCCTGAATCTTTTCAGCAGCAGCATAAGCTCTGCACAGATATCTGTAGGCAGAAATGCTTTGTTTCCCCCTCATGCTATCAGACCTCCCCACAAAACTCAACAAAATCTTGAGACCATTGCAGAGAAAAGTCCAGCCGCAGAAGAGACAATTACAAGCCTGCTCAGGCATTCCATTTTCTCAGCCTTCTTGGCACCTTGAAAATGAATGTACACTGAAAGATTGTGACAGCCTACAAGAAATTTAGGAGGTTGTACAACACCATCCCGAAACTGTGCTGTTAAACTGTCATGAACTGTAGTGGCTGTGAGCCTGTCCATACTGTTATACAGCCCAAGGTGAGAAAAATAAGACATTGTAATATTTTTCTTTAGCTGTCTACTAACTCTCATCTGAAAAATACCTAATAATGGGGCTCTCTATTCAAGATTGACTTACACTACTGAATTTTCACATGCAGGCATAAGGTTGCTGAACAGCTTGAAGGAAAAAGGAAACTTGGAAAAAAAATAATCTTGCATTGCCAACTACGCAAGTATTACCAGTCTTCCCCAGTTATTATCAGCAAGTCAAGCCCAGTAAGCCAAAAATATATGCGTAACCAGCAGGAGGTACCTATTCCACTAGATGAAGTTCTAAGGAATAAGGAATAAGCACAACATAGGATTAGCATGTCCCATGTGCCGTGTGTCCCTATTCTGCAGTTAGCAGAACCCACTGCAACATACTCAATTACTTTATGAAGATTGTTTTGTGTATGTAATCCACTACAACAGGTATTATTGTTGTATTGAATAACAATTGAGTGTTATTGAATGAATGTTGAATTGAATGACTTCATTATTCTGCAGTCCCATGTGACAGGAGCCCCCATCAAACCTCTTAAAAACAACTAATAGGGATTTGGAGTGTCTCACTCTGACAGTAAAAGGCCATCGCTCATGACACAGAGATAACTAACATTTGGCCTATCCACAGTGTAACAGAGACACTCATTACCTTTGAGAAGCAAGGAAAGGGGAGAGTGGAAAACAGAGATTCAGAACCTGATAGGTTTTGGGATAAGATAACTCTTATTAGCACAATTTTCTGAAAGGCATGATGTATTCCTTGTATATCCTTGTAGCACTACTGTATACCATAAACACTTCTCCACAAGGTAGCACAACAGATAGCTATGCTCACAATGCAAGGATACCAAGCATCTTTTGACCTGGAAGGGCATCCAAATGTGAACAAATGTTACCACATGGCAGATGGATACTGGCAGAACTCTTGCTAATAAAGCTGTATAGCATTGGCATAGCCCACATTTCAGTTTGAAATGACAATAATGAAGTCACACCACTCTGCTGGTTTTCTGAATCACCTTCCACCCTTGTCTTCAGTTCTATCTGCTCACTGCCACACAGGTGTAATCACTGATCATACAAAACCCTGAAGGACTAGACACAATCTCCCTGAAATCTCCTCTCCCTGAGGAGCTAGCCAAGCCGCTCTCCATCATCTATCAGCAGTCCTGGTTAACGGGGGAGGTGCCGGACGACTGGAGGCTGGCCAATGTGACGCCCATCTACAAGAAGGGCCGGAAGGAGGATCCGGGGAACTACAGGCCTGTTAGCCTGACCTCAGTGCCGGGGAAGATCATGGAGCGGATCATCTTGAGGGCGCTCACAAGGCAGGTGCGGGACAACCAGGGCATCAGGCCCAGCCAGCACGGGTTTATGGAAGGCAGGTCCTGCTTGACCAACCTGATCTCCTTCTATGACCAGGTGACCCGCCTAGTGGACAAGGGAAAGGCTGTGGATGTGGTCTACCTGGACTTCAGTAAGGCCTTTGACACCGTCTCCCACAGCATTCTCCTAGAGAAGCTGGCGGCTCACGGCTTAGACAGGTGTACTCTGCGCTGGGTCAAAAACTGGCTGGACGGCCGGGCCCAGAGAGTTGTGGT
>NW_008824753.1:64820-85671 GCF_000699105.1 Pygoscelis adeliae | reverse complement strand
TAAAAGACGGGTAGATGAGGCGCTTAGGGACATGGTTTAGTGGGCATGGTGGTGTTGGGTTGATGGTTGGACTCGATGATCTTGGAGGTCTCTTCCAACCTTAATGATTCTATGATTCTATGAAATACTGGAGTGCCATTTTCTTTCCAGAAAAAGACTAGAGAGATAGTAAAACTGTGATTTTTTTTCAGTTTTACTATATATCACTTAAAGACAATGTAGAATCTTTTCCTAAAAATGGAAAAACTTAAAGAAGGTTCAAATTCCTTCCACATATAATGAAATTACATTCTAATTTTCCACATGGGTTTTGTTTTTTCAATGAATACAATCTTAGGAAGTAAATATCTCTCTGCTATAAACACTGAAAGATAAGAACTGCTTCCTGCTGTTGAGCCAGAAGAGCATATAAATTGGTACATCCGTCAGATTCAAACAATTGCACAAATAAACAGAATCATTAACAATTCTAAATACTATCCTCTTACTAAATGCATTTTCTTTTTAGGTTAACACCACAATAGGATAACCTTTGCAAGTTATTTTGACAACAAAAGTTATAAGGTATATATGAATGCACAAAGTTACTAAGACTATTCAGTGCAACACGCATGAAGATGGGGCTACCAATCAAACTCAAATAACTTCTTATTCATTTAAGCTGCATAGCTATAAACAAAGTTTTGAATTTATTGTATATCAGACAAGAAAGTATTTCCTATCTGGAACCTGCCATCTAAATAGGAATACTCACCCTGCTGCAACTGCAGGAGGGATGACCAGTATGAGTTTAAGTTGTGCTTCACGCAGAGCTTCAGATAGGTGAATGAGCAAGTGAATCAACTCCCTGAAATATAAATACATTGTTAGAGGGAAAGGCAGTAAAACTGGTGCTATATATTGGCAAGAGCAAGTTAACAAGTAACAATAGAAATAATTGAAAAGATGCAGCCAGCAAGAGAGCCAAACACAGTTTGTAGTGAATGACCATAACAGAAAAAAAAAAATTAGGAAGACTGATCAGAGGTTTACCCTCTTCTGGAACTAAGAACACTGAACTGCTGGAGACAGTCTTCATTTTATTGGGACTGGTGATCACCTTGGGGCTAAAATGTTTCCTAGTTTTATTTTAATCTAACCATGCATTGTTAGCATGTAAAACCAGCGTATCTTATCAGAGCAGGTCACCTCTTGAGGTCATATCCTGTAAAAGGAATAAGATCAATAGAAGAACCAAACACTGTTCTGAAACAAGCAGCTGTTGAATAGATTCAAGTTGCCACTGTATTACTACACGTGAGGTCTGAGAATTTGTAAAGATGCTTTCACAGCAAGACATGCAATCTTCAAGGGATATTTCTGAGGCCTGTGTTTAGAAACATTTCTGCTGCTGTTTTTTTCTGTATAAATAATCCTTTTGTTTCTCAATACATTACTGTATAGCTATAAAATAAATGTTTGACAATGTCATATCTGGAAGTATCACCTTCCACATGCATCATTTAAAGTCTTTCACAAAAGCTGATTTTCATATCCATAATCTAAACATTTCAATAGGAAAATAAACTCCAAAATTCTCATGTAAACTGTTTTTAGTCTTTCTGATTTGAAGGGTGATGTTTACAGAAAATCTTTCAGAGACAGACTGCAGAAACAAAAAAGTTTAATGGTTACTGTTATCTTAAGAGGAGTCCAATATTACCTTCAATTTACACTATAAATATGGCCCTTCTGTGTGCCTTCCTTAAGTCATTTGATTTTTCAGAACAAAATCAACTTTCATATTTACCCACTGGCAGGGTGGATCCACAAAGGCAGTCAGACAGATGATACTAGCACAGAATTCTAGATCTGTTCAGAACTATGGTTAAACCTGAACCGAGTAGAAAGCAACTTCACTACCCATTCCAGTAGGCTAAAAGTGCTAAAGTAGGAAAGGCAGGATATACATAGGCGATCATCCAAGTTGGTTGCTCCACTTAAACTAGATTAGACCTGAACTCTCAGAAACAACTTCTGGTACTGTCATGCCTTTCAAGTATCATCCTAGAGACATTGTTCTGAAATCCTTGATCTTCCAATATAATTATCCATCACAGCAATAACGCTTGACTTGCACAATGTAGACACTATCCAAAGGCAACCAAGTATTTTCATTTTCCCTGAAATGGTTTGATGCCTGATGAAAACTTCCTAAGGATGCTACAAAAGCCATTACTCCCAAAATCCTGACAAACAAAGCAAGTTTTATCACTTTCCCAATACCATCAGTATTTTGTGCTTACAATTTGACAGCTGGCTGTGCTGAACAGCTCTTTACAATAAACTGTCACACTGCCACCCATATTTCTCTTCCAGGGGGGATACATGAGATTACAGGTATCAGCTTTTGGTCTGCCTGCAGCACGTAATTCCACCATTCTTGCTCTGGGAAAGCTTTCCTTCCCATTTCCTTATCATATGCATTACACATTAAGAGTGTCACTCTTCAGACAAATCAATTAGAGCAAAGAAGAATCCTTTTTCCATAGGAACGCATTAAAAAATTACAACACTAAACAGACATTTATTGACTTCAACATACACACATCACGGCTCCCACATGACATAATCTTATAAAAAACTATAATCAGTATTAAAACAAGCTAAGCCTTCTTCCCCACTGATTTGCATCTCATGGCTAAGTGACCTTTTTAAGTGATTATGCCCAAACTGCAGTATGAGTGCACCCTTTATTAGATGTCAGAGATGCTACATAAAAGATAAATTTGACCAAAGAATCAATTCCTCTGGCATTGACATTATTCTACACTGTTCATCAGCAGGGATCTCTCTTCTCTGTCTGGCTGCCTTTGTTAGCTGTAGGAACTCTGGGAACTCTACACCATGCAAAACATTTACTGTCTTCAAATTTAATTGTTTAGAAGGTGAGGGGATAGAAGGAGGGGGGAATAGGACAAAAGACCCTAACATAGGTGCAGAGCAAGATAACGTCTTTTTCTTTTTCATTTAGAAACAAGGCCAATACCCTTGCTCACACTCTGCATCTTCACATATCTGCCTTAGCTCCCAAAATTTTGCTATCCAGATAGCAATGCTTTGAAGCATAAGAAGAAAAGCAGTTGGGATTATTTTGAACCAGATGAAGAGAAAAAAAAAAAAAATTCAAGTTAACATTAAGTTCAAGGTTTCCCCCTTCCTCAGCAATGTCAGACACTGGTGGTTAGCCAGCAGAGGTAAAAATGTATCCACAAAAAGAGTGACTGCACAAAACCAGTCATATTTTAAGACTAGAAAGGCATACAGCATAGAACCACAACCTACAACTGTAAACAAAGGACAGAGATTCGTGACCTGATAAAGGGGCAGGAGTGCAGTTTGGAATGCTGGTTTTATTTTGTAGCTAGCAGACAGGACTCTAACTAAAAACAGACTCCATCAAAACAGCCACTTCCTCTCCTCCCACCACCAAATCCAAGCAGCATAGCTCTGGCCAAAAAATAATTCGCTTCAACTTGGAGGAGGTTAGGAAGAAAAAGGGTAGCTGGACAACTGCAAATTCTTGCTCAAGAAACCCAAATTAACATCTACTCACTAACCTGTCAAGCCAGGTCTCTGGGCCCTGAAAACTTTCTAGCAAATCAGACAGGATTAATGGTTAAAGACTTAATTTAGGCTCACTTCCATTTGTCAGCCAAGACAGATTATGTAAATCAAATATGCACTCTTCCCCTTTTCCCCCCAAACAGCAATAGTAGACTGTTCATTTATTGTGTGCTATAAATTAAAACTTTACTGTGTCCCAACAGTGCTTTCCAGTGTTTTCAACACAATATTCTCCCGTATTACCACTGGTAATTCTGAAAGAAAAGCTACTGACATTTTAAAAATTATAATGAGGTGCAGAAAAGTAGGAATAGAATCAGTCTTCCTGAAAAGGCTTCATTAAATATTTACCAGAGACTTCACCATTGTAAAATTTAACTTCAGAGTAGCTACTAAAACATTGGCAGCTTTAAGACTCTATCTCGAGCTAATTAAGGTCTACGTCATTCCTACTATTTCAGGCCTTCTATTATCACTACCATTTGGTAGGTCAATTTTCCAAGTGTTCATGATTTCAAAGTATCTAGTCCCCTATAAAGTATGCAGATCTCCAAATTTTCAACACCCAAAGTTTAAGGGAAGCTTATTTTTTCAGAACTCCCTTTTCCAGCATTGCTGGTCTACTGTGTTTGGGACACCTTGTAGTACAGTTTACTTCAGTGCACAAGAGTGGGCTGTAGATGTATTTGAAAAGCCTTGTAGAAAAAACATAAGGCTGTTATATCCTTCCCTTCAGTTATGTGACCCTTCAGAACTCTGCAACTTTCCAACTTCAGCCACTTTTTTGCACAAGTTGGTAGTCACTACTCCCTAAAATTTATGCCTTGTCAAGAAAATTGGACAAAATAAAGCTGTCTACTTCAAGAAGGAATTGCCCTTTTGTGCCATTTCATTGCCTAGTTAATACCAAGAAACTGGAGTGAATTATGGCAAATCTTTGATTAATAGATTAATTTTTCAGGGACTAGCATGAAGGATAGAACTGCCAGAAGAGCTGTTTGCTCCTATACTCCTACCAACATTAATAAGATGTCTGAAGGTCATCTTCTACACGATACCAAGTGCCTGCAGCACGTGGTGACAAAAAAAAAAAAAAAAAAAAATCACATTTTTCAGATAGATTCGGTGTGGTGGCAGTGCCATCTGTCAGCGCATGCCAGACTGATCAGAATAATGTGTGCACTTTTATGTATGCTGTGAGATTCTGATGGGTACATTCATACCTTTTTCACAACATGACCCAGGTCTCTGGAGAAAAAACACACCCAATAAACCCAAAAGTGATTAGCAAGAGAGACATCGTCCTGTCTAGCTGTTAACTAAATAAGCAGTAGAACCTTTCCTTGCACAGTCATCTCAATATTTCTGCCATGTACACTTCTAAACTTAAATGCCACAGGATGAATAACTTGGAATATTTTATTGCAAAATCAGTCAAGAATGTTTTATCTAAAAGACAGTTATTTAATTAAGAAGCAGGTTTAAACTATAAGAAACGGCAAAACACATTAGAATTGCAGTCTAATCTGCATAGGATATCTTGGCTGATTTAGATTTTTGTTAGGAGACTGATTTCCTATATGTTAGAATAAAAGATGGGAAACAGAATACTTTTTCACCATGCAATGATTGTCAGAATGAGAGGAGGTAGCATCAGTTAGATGCAGTCTTTCATCTCACATTAAATTTGACCTCACTGTGATTTGTATATCAATAATTCTATTCCCAGAAATCACAGGAAAGAAGTAGGTACCAGTACTATAGAGGGTACTTTGAAGTATCTGTATTAGAAGTTTACAGGAGCCTGAACTGGTCAGTATAAACCCCCCCCCAAAACTTAGGTCCACATACATTTATCAAGACAATTCAGGTTCTTTAGATAGAACAGGTGGTATTTCGGCATCTAAATATAAGAATATAAATATGCCATTTTATACATCCAAAGGTATACAAAGCATGCATACAGGATTGCTGTGTAAGACTCGAGTCATCTAGGACCCTACATGAACAGCCAGAGACCCCGCTTCTTAGGAGATCTAATGTGAAACCAGGCAGCTACATTTAGGCACATAATTCTCTTATATAAAATTTATACTGCTGGTAAAATCAACATTTAAATGAATATGCAAAAGAAAGCAGCACAAAGGATTGACATAATTTAAGACTTTAGTCTGCTGAGCATTACAGAGCAATTCTAACGCCAAACCAGAATGATTAGAAATTTTTTTGTTCCTAGAAACAAACAGAACCAGATTAAGTTAGTTCTGCTTAAGATGTAAACAAAAGATATGTGGTGAGCCCGAAACCACAGAATTTCATGTCTTAGTGGATGCCAGCAACATAACTTCTTAGCAACATTTCACCCCATCTGTAATGCCAGCTAGGATAAACAGGAAACTGAAGGCTCTTTTTAGATAACCCCTCAGGCCTTGCAGGAAGGGGGTTATTTATTCTAATAATTCTTCCTTGCAGGAAGAATTTTCATTCATTTCGAATGTTGAAGTGAGTACTCCAAAAAAATCAAGATTTTCCAGAAACTTGCAAAGGGCTGACAGAGAAGTGTCTAAATTTGCCTCATTTTAAAAATGCTCAGTGATCACAGGTTCTTAAACAGGCTGGTCACAGGATTTATGGGTTACAGAAGCTTTGCACAGAGCTAACAGTTACCTTGTTATATGGAGATACTTACAAAATTTGTCACAAGGTCTTTAGGCAATTCAGTGTTTCAAGCCCCAACATCAAGACAATGGGGAGAGCATGTGTTACGAAGATGTCATCATGCCTCTTTAATCCAACCAAAATTCATGTTCAGCTATTGAAAAAAGGTATCTCATGGAGACACTTGCTCAGCTGAGGTCTTCTGAGAAGACAGCTTCAGCTGCAATTAATCCAGCTTTCTGATATATGAAGTAGTGCTTAAATCATAACCAAATTTATTAGTGAGTTAAGACACTAATTTGCAGGTTTTCAGATTCTTTCGCAGACTCACCTGCCTCAACAAATATTGGTGCACTCTGCTAAAAATTATCACTGCACACTGTCTTTAGAAAGTGGATGCTGATTTCGTAGCTGAAACACTGTATCAAGCACAAATGTCAAATAAGCAAATCCCACTCTCTAGTTATTTTAAGTCTGATAAAGAAACCTGTGCTATACTAAGCGTTCCTGAACCACTAAGGTAGTGCACTGGATGAGATCATGGATCTTTTGCATAACACTATTACAGAAATAACAGGAATCATTTCCACAGCTTTCCCCTCAACACAGATACATGAAAGGATGCACTAGAATAATTGAGTGCCTTTTATTATTTATTAATTTATTATTTATTAATAGCTAGCTATTTATTAATTTATAATTTATTAATAGCTAGGTATCCACTTACTTTAGGTTTTGAAAAATGAAAACCATAATGATTCTAAGATTTTTTTTTTACTTAGATCCACACCACTGCTCTGTCATTTCATAAGGCAAGCTGGCAGCTGCAGCATATCCCCAGATATTTTTATGCACCTGTGTTGAGTCTCAATAACCTGTTGCTAACTGCTCATATGAGACTATTCCTTGTATTTCAGAAAAAAAAAAAATCAGATTTTTTTATTTTCTTTTTAAACTAAAACACGTTCACACTAAATAATAGGAATAAATTGTATTAGCTACGCAGGTCTCCTTGTATTGTCAGACAGCTCTGAAAGTAATTTGAAGGCAGAACTATCTGTTCCTAGGAGCATCATTATGATCTTTTATTCCTTTACCTAGAAGTAGGTTAAGCTACTTTCAGGTGTTTGACCTTGAAGGATTGGAATCAGGAAAGCCTACACTATGTACCTAATAGTTAATACAGATGCTTTATATGGAGCATACACAATTGCTGTTCTATGAACGTTTCACATCTCCGAAGGATTAGGGGTCATCTCTGTGTTGACACCTACCTGTCAACTGACCCCCACCCGTCCAAGGTTATGAACATGCTTTACTGCTGGCGTTTGTCATTGTCGAAAGACACAATCTGACAAGGAAGATCAGTATGAGTCATATTACAATACTGCCACTCTGTGGGCTGAAGAGGTCATGGGCTGCTCCAATTCTTTTCTAGCGAAGCAAAAGACCATCCATGCTTACCCATTTATCAGGAATAACTCTGCTCTGCTATTCAAAATGAAATTAACAGATCCCAAAGTAACACCACTCAATGTGCAATAAAAATACAGGCTTGCCAAGGTGCTAAGTTCACTTAATCCTGCCCCTCAAGATCTGTTCAAAGCATCTGTTCACTCCAAAAAACATTGATAGGGAAAACCCTGGGGCACTGGATACCCAAGCCATCCAGTTTTAGAGCAAGTGATAGACAAACTGACTTAATCTCAAAATGAAGACACTGGTCCCATAACTTACAAGCATCATAAGACAAAATTTTAATGTAATGATGCGCTTCTACTTTCACAAAACAACTGTTATTCCACACACAAGCCTAGCTTCAGCTTGCTGCCTAGATTAGCCTTATTCAGAATGCTTGTCTCTGAGGAGGCAAGCCCAACACAAGGTATTTTGCAACTTAAACACCCTAGCCATTTCTAGGGGAGTGGCAATAAAGGAAGAAAAAAACCACAGATGAGTTTACAATGAAGCACTTAAATCAAAACTGGTCTTGAAGAGGAGGAAAATCTGCAGTTCATAACTTTTTTTTCTAGTCATATTTTTCTGCCAAACAATCTTTCACATTTTGAGTTGGGATAATCCTAAAGTCTTGTTCACAGGTGGCCACATATGATCAAACATTACTGACTCGGAGCAAAGGAGGCAGTTACCATTCTACTCTTTAAGAATAACCCTTTCCTTCTCTGAAGTTATGGAAAATACTTCCCACTCCTGTCTATCAATAACAGACAGACAGTGAATATGTAAGTGGTGCTGCTATACTTCACCTAAATAACATTCAGGTACTGATGGCTAGAGCAACTACACAGCAGCACCTCCTCTAGTACAAACAGTTCTTATCACACAAGATAGGACAAGCAATGCTGTTTTCAACCAGCATTACTCCTGGCAGAGAGTATAACTTTTACCATGCCAGAAGTAAACACACCCTAGTGCTAATAAAAAAGTATGCTTCATATGTGTCATTTCCAATACAGCACTTTGATGCTAGTGTGCTTAAATTGGTCTTCAGTGAGTCTTAAAATTACAGTAATACAGTCTTACATTCATGTAAGTTAACTAATAGGAAAAGCATCAATTTTACTGAAATACAGTAAGCACAGTAGATAAACTGACCACTACACCCAACTTCTGGCTGGCAGCTACTAATTGCTTAAATCACCTTGTTGGCTGTCTTATTAAGACATTGCAATAGGTTCAGAGCTCAGTATAGAGATCAACTTTTAGGAACAACATGGCAAATTACCTAATTATGAGCAAGAGCATCTAGCTTAAGGATTATTCGTTCCAGTGCAAATGGTGGAGCCCCTGAAAAGACTACAAAGATTCTGCAGTTTCAATTCTTTCTTCACAAGTGTTGATTTTATAGGGAAAAGGTAGGACTTCGTTAATAGCACACTCAATTCTAGAACTAACTATTATATGCCATCAGTCAGTAACATTTGCCCTAAACAGAGTAACCTGAAGTAAACATTTTTGAAAGGTGAAAGTCTCCCGTAACACAGTCTGCATTCTGTGGAGCTTTCTTTTAAGCTATTTTCCCCCAGACATTTTAGGCAATAGAGAGCTGGTAGGAATACTGTGCTTTAGGGAATGGATGCCTGAGGGAACTAACACAAAATCTTCACATTGCTGCACTGAATCATTCATTTCACCACACATTCTGCCCTTTCCTCCTGAAGCAGCAGTTTGGAGCTTGCCCTGCCTTGACTCCGTCCAAGGTGTTAAGACAGCCAAGGGGCTTTTGCTCAAGGAAAACAGATTAGAATATGTCAGGAAACAGCTTAATATGGATAAGCCCTTTAGTTTTAGCAGCTACAATAAATGCAGACTCACTGAAACTTCGTAGCAGAGCTACCAAAAGATAGATCAACTACTCCAAAGTTCAAAACATACTGTGCTTGCGAGAACTGGAAGCCAGTTTCTCCCTGTATTTGCTTCAGGTTGGAGATTTTGGTTTTAGTTTCAGTATGTCTAAAAGATCTCTATATAAAGGTTTGGAAGGTTTCCTAATCAACTCGGATTTCGTGGTCTTGAAAGCATCCCACAATTCCAAGCTTCACCCAGTAATGCAAATCAATCAATGTTATAATAAAGGCCAGTGCCAACATCTGAGTAAGCATGCAGTTGAGGTACCCTCTTCATCCTTGTACAACAGTAACATCTTGCAGAACTCAAGTATGAAAGGCTAATGTGGTCTGCTAGATCCACTATGAAGATTGTTATGTAATCTGAGCTCATGTAGAGTGGAGTAGACTCTTCTACTTCATTCTAAGATAACTAGAACAATCTTCAGTTGTCCTAGAATGAAGTGTATTTATTTATAATGACAAATTCAAATCAACATGGACAAATTAAAAAGATGCTTTACAAAAGCCGATTTTTAGGAATTGCATCCTAGAGACTTATACTCACGTTTGCTTTTGATTTCCCAGCTGACTCCAAACTTCAACTACAAAACCATCAAAATTTTCATTCTAAATAAAGGGAATCGACAACAATATACAGTTAACCAACACGCTTATTCATTATGTTTGTATCAGAGACGATAATGCAGCATCAAAACACATAACTACTGTAGTTTTTCCTTGTACTATTACAGATGGAACATGTTCTGTATTCTTATACCAGCTTCGTCTTTAATGCAGAATTTCATGAAGAAGTCAGAGAACACAAATTATTTAACGAACATGCAAAAGTTGAAAATCTCTATTAGTTATCCATGACTTCTACTCTTACAGGATAAACCAGTATTGGATTGGGAAAATTCAGCCATTAACGGAAGATGGTTGTTAAGCAAATCATTTGACACACATTTACATGTATTTTGGGAAAACACTCATGAGCTCTTGAGTCTAAAGATGTAAATGCTAACTTGGCATAGGCATGATTCCAAACTTCTCCCACAATTAATCTCATTTGTTTAGCACTGTCAAGGATACTGTTGTAGTTGAGTACCCTTTCCTTAAGAGGCCAACTGTTACTGAGGACCTAAAATTGATGTATCAGTTACAAATTTTAAGAAACTATTCAGTTTACCTCTATATCCATCTTCCTCTAGAGCACATTAAGATTTCTTTATATTGTGTAGCAAGTAAGAAAACTTATTCTGACAGTAATTAAGCAGGCTGTCATGAATCAATCACTAAAGTTGAATGTCTTTTGGGTGCAACTTGTCTAGTCCTATACATGCATAGCTCTAAAGCCATTAGCTGAGGGGCTGCCCAGAAAACCTTAGCAAACAGTAACCACTCCTTAAAGGAAAACCTCTTTTCCTCTCCCCAGTCTCTTAACATTTTAAGGAAACTGGTTTATCAGACCTGAGCAAAACTGTACAGTAACAGATATCCAGTGAGTTATTCTTGGTATTAGAAGTGGCTCATTAGCTCTAGCACACTGAGTCTGAATGTACTCCTATAACACAGAAAACAGCATTCATTGCACCCATGACCCTTTTTCTGCCTATCAAAAAACACCACTAACCGGTTTAGCCCCTGCTTAATAGATTTATGTTTTTTTTAATACAAATTTAAAAGAAAGCCGTCTGCTCACTAGGCAACCTCCATGAGAAGTTTATCAGGTATCCCCTAACATTCAGCCTGTCAGCTGTTCGGAACAGGTTTTGTCAATCACAATTTATAGCAGGCAAAAGTCACCAGTGCAGCTGCCAACGATAACTTAACAAGGTTATGTTGATCAGACTTATGTAGTCTCACTTTAGACTTGTAGTTAACTGCACTTAAGTGTTGCTGTACTTTGTATTTACAGGAATTGGACACATACTAGGACACACTATTAGGAATTCTGCCTTATTATTGTTTTGAGCAGAATTTTACTTTGTAGAATATAAAACTACTGGAAATGAGAAAACACCCATTACAAAAGGAATCAAATATCATCTCACACTATTTTATAAGCATTAGCAAAAAGTCTTTTTACCTTGGCTAGCAGAACCATGTTCTTAGAAAGCTCCTCTATCTCATCCTCACTGCCAAACACACTCTCGAAGTCCTGATAAGTCCAGCCATCAAACAAAATTCGAGGCACTATCAAGCAAAGTTATCAATCAGTAGTGAAAATTAAGAATTTATTATCTACACTGGAATATTCCTGCAGAAACAGAATACAGCAGATACAAGCAGAGATGCCACTAAACAACATACCCCATGACCAAGATCATTGCTTTTTTACTCTGACCAACTTTAGCAGCACAGATAAATTGACACTGTAGAACATTCTTCTTCATTTTATGTTTAGTTAAAGATCAGCACTGATGCAAGTTTTAAGAAAAGATACCTTCACTTGATTGAACTATCTTATCTGAACTATCACTTAGGGCCCCAAGTAAAGTCTTAAAAGAACACCAACATGAAACAGCAATCTTTCTGCAAGTTGTGCATCTCTTCTACCACAAGAACAAGATAGAAAAGTTCACCTCAAACTCTAATTTACTCTTTTGTACACAGTCCTATATTACTGCACTCTTCTACTCATCTCAAGACCCTATGACAAATTTTTATTTTGGAAAACATGGGCACTTAGGCTCACATAATTTCTTTTTCTAACACCACAAAACTAAAAACATAGTCAGACGAGAGTCAGGAAAACTGTTGTTGGAACAGTCGACAGTCATGCACACTGGAAAAGCAAACAACTCATATAGAGCTATGTCTAAGCCCTTTCTAACTACCAAGGATGTTAAGAGTATTTTAGAAGAGTCTAGAGAGATTTCAGAGGCTTTATCATCTGGCAGCTGAAGTAATTTAAAATATCTGACTGAGCATTCAATTTTTCTAATGCTCTTCAAGTTTCATACTTGATTCTGAATCAAGAAGGGTTTCACAGTTCCACAGAATTCTTGCTATAGACAAATGTAAGAAGTCTAGTACAGTATTACATCTATAGCAATGTTTGCCATTTTCCCTAAAGACACACACCGTGGCATATCCCTTGAGTTCCCAGCTTCAAGGGGAGAAAAGCCAAAGGGGAACTTTTCTACTATCATGCAGGGAAGTCTGACTGACTCAGATTTGGATTTTTTTTTTTTTTTTTTTTTAAACTAAGCAGAACCCCTGAGCAACAAGTTTGAAGACTGCTCCCCCAGGTAAGCATGTAGTGTTATATACAAAGTACCCCTCCAGAGAGGGCCCTGTGACCCAGGGTTTGTCCAGAGGCAAGAAGTTAAGGCAAAACATTAGGGCAGAGGACGAATACTTCAGTTACTTAACTATCTATAGTTAACTGCCTTTATTTTTCTTCTGAGACTTCTTCCTTCGTACAACTATGCTAAGGTAACCTCCCTTTCTCCCATATACACCTGGAACAAAACCTTCTTTTGCTCTGCTAACAGTTCAAGATAAAAAAAAAAAACAAACAGAAAACAGAGGCTCACCTATTTTGATGTTTTTGGAGGTTTTTCTGACATCTTTCATCCAGCCTGTCAAACAGCATCAAGTAAGAGAACAACTGTTAAAATATAAATGATGTTGACAATAACAACGTATTTTCAAGCATTCTTCAATAATGTAGCATAGTTTCATTATATCTATCTTCCTGCCACAGACTACTAGTTCACAACCAGCACAGATGAAACATCCTCTTATGCACAGAATTTGAAGCTATTCACCTCCACAACAGCATAACTAGCATTTACTACAATCTTACAATAGTCCCTACCCAACCCCTCCCTGCTGCTTACATTTCTGCCTTATCATAGAAACTATCTTACTACCTACTCAGAACAACATTATCACCAAGCATCACCTGGGTGGAATTTTTTTTTTTTTTTTTTTTTTTAAAGATGGTACTCCCAAGTGTCCCATCCACTCCTCTTGGCAGTCACTGCACTTGAATGAATTTGTTAGTAGGCACCAACATGGTAAGAATTATAGCTGTTTCAAATGAGATTCCACATTCAATCAAGTTCAAAACCATAAACTACTTGGTTATTAAAGAACATACTAGCTGAAATCTGAACTTGCTGACAGTTTCTTGACAGTAAAGGAAAAAATTCTCTTCAGATTAAATTTATCTTCCATTCTCAAAACAAATTCACCCAAAGGTTTTTGCAGAGGGAAAAAATCCACAACAGGTAAACAACTGCACAGTGCAAACACCAAAGACTATTTCTGCCTGCACAGATTCTTTGTCCCTTCCTTTTTTTAAAAGGGGCTTTGTAGACAGCCTGATGGAAGAGCCAATCTTTCTACTTATTCTTTGGACAGATAAACTATGTACACATGTGGAAGCAGGTGGGGACAGAAAGAAGTTCACTCTGAAGAAAACTCCCCAAAAAATGGAATGGATGAAAGTACTTCACCATGAGGCAGAGCCAGAAAAACCCACATAGATATATTGCCAATGCTACCTAGTCTGCAACAAGATCAGTAATCTTACTTGCAATGCACATTCAAAGAAAAAGAAAATAACACCTTTATCAGCATCATGGAGCCCAGTGAACTGGAACCTTTCCTTCCCTCTCCTTTTCACTTGTAACCAGACTGGTGAGATTAGTGTAAATTTGTTCCCAAATATTTTAGCAATGTCATAGCCATGGCTGTTCCACTTGCAAAAGAAAGGAGAAAAAAAAGTGAGAGGCTCAAAAGCAAGATATACAGTTCACTTTACTTTTGACCAATACAAATTCTTCAACACAAATGTAATCATTTGCTAGGTCCCCATTTGTTAGTTTGAGGAAACCTTCTGGGACATTATTTTTATTTAAATAAGAAAGTACTCTGGAAACCTATAGCTACATGAAAGGCAACCTTCATATTGTGCAAATTCACCTGAACTACAGGAATTTGCATGTAGATTCCAACACAGTTTTGAATTTACAGACTCTGCATTTATGTTCGAGAGAACTTGAGAAAGGTGAAAATTTATAGGGCATCTATTTCTCTTTTGAGCAGCGTAAGACTGAAACAAGTGAAAAGCATCCTCTAAACAAAAGGAAGAAACATTTACTATTCAAGAAATGATGCTTTGAATAATAGTAAGACTGGATAGCAAAAGAGATCAGTTTGACAGAAGCATAAAGTTTTGACTGTTTATTTAGAAGGTTCAAGTTGGTAGCTGCACGGTATGAGGACACTTAGTAGCCATCCTATCCTGACTTTACTGCAACTTCATATGGCTCATCAAGGACAAGAGGATACTATCATCTCTGTTTTACCAGTGAGAAGAAAAACAGTATGACCTAGACATCCTCCAAGAGCTGGATGGGAGAATAAGGGTTTCAGACCATCTGAATCCCAAGCCAGCTCTCAAATAATCCTCTGACTATTTGACTGTATTTGACCAGAAGTTCCCATTATTATAAAAAAGCTTTTAAAGCAGGGATGCGAGATTGCAGATTAGCACAGTCTGCTGCATGTTCATTCAAAGCACCAATTTTATTCATTTTATTAACTTACAGGAGTAATATATCCCAGAACGTCTCCCGAGAAATGTCTTTCCTTCATCTTCTTGGAGCAATAACTTCTGTGTTCCAGTATAATATCCTTTGCCTTTGGATCCACAACTACCAGTCCCCGGTCCTGCACATTTTTATCAGAATGCAGCATCTGGGGCGAGAAGACAGTTTTTAGAACCAGCTATACGAAGCAGCCACTTTCAATGGCAACAAACTTCAAAAGAAAAAAAAATAGAAAATAAAAAAGTCACATCATTAAACTCTGAGCACTCCTTTTAAATGATGCAGAGCAGTTTGATTTAAAACTGAAACAGGAAAGTACTCACAAATGATTTGTCATCATCAGTAAACTTACTTTGTTTGCAAGGCAAAAAGCATATAAACAAAAAAAAAAATCAAGTAGTGGTAAGATTCAAGAACATCATTCACCACAGCTGATGGTGCTCTGTTCTCTAGTCAATGCTTTCTGGCATGTTACCCCCAAAATGATAAATAGGGGTTAGGAGTTCTTAACCAAGAATTTGAAGACAACTTTTAAACTGGATATATTTTAAACTGAGCATGCCGCATTGTGGTTACTGGAGGCCAAGGCTGTGAACACCTTTCTTCAAGGAAGATCTGCTTCAACTAAAGCAGCACAAATAGTTTTGGCAGAAAGAAACTGAGTGAGAAGGCCTAATAAAGTGTGCATGGTAAGTACGCAGAAACCATCTATTGATTCAGCGTAAGGACTTTAGGGATAAGGCCTGTCTTAACACTTTGTATTATCCTCACTACCTGCAGACTAGATTTTCTTCCTGGTAGACGTTGAGCAAGCAAGTAATAATACAATGAGAGATGTATCTGCATAATGAAGGATTAACTATACTTACAATTTAAGGGAGAGGATTTTGAACATGTCTACTTTTTTACCTAACGTACTCAGCAACACTAAGTACATATACTTGATATATGCACTGGTAAATATACTTCCTCTCCATACACACCCGTTCTCTTGCACTGCTGTGCCTTCTTGCAGTTTTGAAAGAAAACATGCAGGAAACAAGAACACGTTCAGCAAGTTAACAGAGACTTCAGCACATTGGCTCCACTTGCTCAGATTGCTACAGGACTCTGAATCATTTCTGCCTGCAAAGGAACTGCTGGTTACAAGACTCTTCTATCAGGATACAGCCTTCCCATTGGCAAGGCTGAGAACACCTTCCCTTCCACCAGTAAACGACCTAGTGCTCTTGGCCCAAACTACTGCTCCCCACCGTCCTTTCCAAAGGGATGGAAGTATGTCTCCTTTAGGTATGCAAGAGGGGACAAAAACTTCCTGCTTCTGCAGCTTGCATGGGGAATAAAGCTCCAGAAGTCTACATCATATTGGTTCAAGGAGTGAACCGTTTGTGACACTCATAAAAGCTGAAGGAAAGGACAGTTTCAGGTAGTCTTATTTGTGAGCATAAGCTTCAACAGAAATGCTTGGTTGCTTTTAACACTGTTTTGACAGAATCAGAGTCCATTTACCAAAGTTCAATTAGCTCACTGCACATGTTAGATAAGACGAGCATTTCACTTATTTCTCTTACCTTCTCTTCCAGTTTTTTTGTAGCACCTTTCTTTGCATCTGTTTTTGACAGGGTACCTTCAGCTAGCCAGCAAATCATGATAAGAGAAAGTGAAGTACAGAGAAGCCTCATGGTGTTTTTCCCCATGTGAAGTTTCTCCTGCCCTGAAAACATAACGGTTCAAATCTCTGTGAACAGAAGAATATAACAGTTTAATTCAGTTTTCTTGTCTAAGAAAAGTCAAGCAATAGTCTTATCTTCTGCCCTCTAGAATCAGACTTATTAAGGCAGTACTCTTTTAATAGTGCTTTTGCTCTGGCAGCAAAATAGCAGGAGTATTTTGAGATTCCTAGGGTTGAACACCTTTTTTGTTTTAGTAGGTGTATCACAGAGAAAGTGGGTTGGACACTTGCAGCTTCCCTTTTAAAGAACCCCTAAAGAAGGATAACAATTCACAGCTGAAATTAAAATAAATGTCTGCTGCTCAGAACAATTATAGTACCACCTTACCTTTTCTATAGCAAATAAGAAATACCATTTGTTTCTGCTCCTGCCTAACCCAGTCAGCAAGTCACAAATTAATTAAGAGACAGCAAGAATTATAGCTATATGCTTATACCTATGTGCCTTTACTCTAACAGGTGAGAACTTTGCTTTCAATTCCTTACCAAGTCAGTGATACACACAGAATTGAAAAAAAAAAAAAAATAGGGGTCCTTTTGGTCTAGAAGAATGACTTTGATAGTTTGTCCCAGCTCCAGATAAAAGAATTGAGAATTAATAGAGAACAGTTCTGTTCAGTGCTATTTATCTATCACACCTTAGTTCTGTCAGAGGAAAGACTTCACAAAAAAAATCTCAAATACAGCCAGAGCTTGTTTTTCAACCTCTCCCCATTCATGAGTCACACTGGTTTTCCAGCCTAGTTCCCAGAAGTGGATAAGAAGAAAACAGAGAAAAAATATTTAGCATTAGGGGAACCAGGGCAAAAGGCGGTAAAATACCAGAATGAAGAAAAGCAACCTGTTACTAATTCTGGAAGTCCTAAGTATCAAACTGGCACTAGCTGTCATCTATAATAAACTAGTGGCTCTAGATATGTTATCAGGCTGCTTCTTGTAATTATGAGAACCTAATGAAGAAGAAAAAAAGTTTCCCCTTCTCATAATTTGCTGAAGTTTTCTCAAACTTCAAAAATTCTCGTGCTTCCTGTATTACTCTGAAGAATTAACATTTCTACCACTCACTTTAAAGACTTACGAGCTCATTTCTTCAAGACTTCATATTCACAAGACTTGTTGTTCTGTTGGCACTGATAATTTCTGCTCCTGCCTAACCCAGTCAGCAAGTCACAAATTAATTAAGAGACAGCAAGAATTATAGCTATATGCTTATACCTATGTCCCTTTACTCTAACAGGTGAGAACTTTGCTTTCAATTCCTTACCAAGTCAGTGATACACACAGAATTGAAAAAAAAAAAAAAATAGGGGTCCTTTTGGTCTAGAAGAATGACTTTGATAGTTTGTCCCAGCTCCAGATAAAAGAATTGAGAATTAATAGAGAACAGTTCTGTTCAGTGCTATTTATCTATCACACCTTAGTTCTGTCAGAGGAAAGACTTCACAAAAAAAATCTCAAATACAGCCAGAGCTTGTTTTTCAACCTCTCCCCATTCATGAGTCACACTGGTTTTCCAGCCTAGTTCCCAGAAGTGGATAAGAAGAAAACAGAGAAAAAATATTTAGCATTAGGGGAACCAGGGCAAAAGGCGGTAAAATACCAGAATGAAGAAAAGCAACCTGTTACTAATTCTGGAAGTCCTAAGTATCAAACTGGCACTAGCTGTCATCTATAATAAACTAGTGGCTCTAGATATGTTATCAGGCTGCTTCTTGTAATTATGAGAACCTAATGAAGAAGAAAAAAGGTTACCCTTCTCATAATTTGCTGAAGTTTTGTCAAACTTCAAAAATTCTCGTGCTTCCTGTATTACTCTGAAGAATTAACATTTCTACCACTCACTTTAAAGACTTACGAGCTCATTTCTTCAAGACTTCATATTCACAAGACTTGTTGTTCTGTTGGCACTGATAATGAGTGCTGCCGAAAGTCTGAGTATTTTGTTTCTGTCCAAAACACCAGGTGAGGGATCCCACAGCAGCAGACTGAGCACCCTAAAGGAGTACTGTGGCAGTAACATGATGGCAGAAGGAACCTTAAAGGTTAAATGAAACAGCAGCTATTTGAGGCCAACAGTGATAATGCAGAGATGAGATCATCAACCCAATAAAGTTAGGCATATTTGGATGTGGCTGGCTTAGCAGTGAGGTTTTAAAAAGCAGAGATATTTATTGCAGGAGTTAGGGATTCTGCAGGAAAATGGAGAGGAGTACCTGATTAGGGAACAAAGCAGAAGTATGATGGCAGAAGAAGTGCTTGAAAAAAAACAATGCCACTAGCACCAAAGAACATAGAGCATCAAAAACCTCATATACAAAATTATTTGAAGGCTTTAGTCAAGTCTTATAAAGACTGCAAAATAAAAGCAGAAAGCCTTCTAATAGTTCTTGGATCTAGAGGGCGGGGTAAAAGCTAAATCGCTATACTATTTGAAATTCACTATTATTAATAGTTAAGATGTTATGCTTCTACTTTGACTTCAAGGTCACTGGTTTCCACATCCTAAAAAATCTGACAAAGCGGGTTGCTCTTGATAGCATCTACCCTGTTCTGTCTAGTTTGGCAGTATCTATAAACTACTGCAGAGAGGAACAATTGAGAGCCCGAATAGTCAATACAAGTCTTAACTATTTGGACAGAATATCAGTTCTTCCAGAAGCTGGTATATATTGATCTGGAGGTGTTTGATTTCACTTTCAGAAACAATTAGCAACAGCATCCACTTCCCTGAAGAGAAGTTAACATTTAACAACTGAAGTTTAAAAAACCATCACTGAACTCTAATTAGACATCAAAATGTGCTCATTTCCTTGACATGACCATATCCATCTGCCAATTGTTGTTAAGTCAACATCCACTCCTAGATCTATAGAAAGCACTGAGCCTGTGGCAAAATGGTTGCTGCCAGTGACAGTCCAATATCAACTCTTGGCTGGAACCTTATCTTAATAATTTGTTCTTTAACAACATCAGTTTAGTGAAAATTAAGTAGACAGCATCGCTCTACTACATGAAGATGAATTAGTCAAACTTTAACTGTTCTTTATGGAAACTATAAGCATGAATTTTGCAAGCTTTACAAAACTAGATCCCCATCAAGGTTTTCTTCTGCAAACCTTCCTTCATCATTTTTTAATTCTCCTCAAACTAACTAAACTGAGTAGAACTGTATGAGTGGAGCACTCCTGTTTATTTCCTGTATCACTGCAAAATGCAAGCAAAATTTAAGACTGACTCTGCTTGTGTCCTTGTTCAACTGATACTATGGACAATTTAAGGTTTAAAACATCATTTGACAAACTAATCTGAAGCCCAGGTTTCTCTCTAAGCCAGGTCACAAGTGTTGTTTAACCTGAGTCTCCACATGAGGTAACATACTTTTAGTCAGCTGTTTTAAATGCATCTTTATTTTTAAAGAAGAGAAAAGCTGGCATAGATTTAGGCTGTCCAAAAGAAGCAACCAAAGAAACTAAATAATCTTGGAGGCTGGCATGGTAACTATTTGGAAGTCAGAGTTAATGTTTATACTTTATTTCTAAAGAAGAAACTAGATTCTAACTACTGCTGCAGAAGGAGTCTGCATCACTTAGTAAAGGAAGCCCAGGAAGCATACTATTGATGTGTTTTTAAATTCAGTCAACAAAAACTAGATTCAGGAGTGAAGAGAGAGAAAATAAACCCGTTTCTTACTTGTGTTAGAGGAAAGTGTTACTTGCTTTCCTCTTGTAAGGTGCTCTACTTTGACAGTAAGAATTGCCTCCCATACTCGTCTGACTCTCAGGAGATACCAAAGCTTTCCACGCAGACCTCAGAGACCGCCAGCAGCCTGCAACCCTGCCAAGCCAGCAGGCTCCCTCAGAGCAAGCCCCCGCCGCGGCCTACCCCCGAGCTCGTACCCCGTGGGACCACCCAGGCCACCCTCAACTGCCGCGGCACCC
>NW_008824753.1:58898-64544 GCF_000699105.1 Pygoscelis adeliae | reverse complement strand
GGGGCGAGAGGCGCGGGAGGAGCCGCCTGCCCCGGCCGAGCCCCAGGTGAAGAGGTGCCGGCTGGGCTGTCACTGGGTGCGGGTTGCATTGGTGCTCATCAGTACCCGAAGAAAGCAAATGCTAGTCGCGGTCTAATAGTAAATTCTCTTAGAGAGCCTCTTGGTTTATTCCAAGCTGTAGCAAATAGTGTAGGTAAGTAGGGAGTTTGGGCTAAAATACATGCACTGGCCTGGAGACAAAATGATAGTACAGACAAGGCTGCAGAGAGTCAGCAAGCAATATTGCTAACTCCAGGTGTGCAGAAAGGAGGGATCAAATCTCAGATGGCTGTTAACAGGTTTTAAAATAAAAGTTTATGTTTCAAATTGAAATTTTTATTATCTTCTGTTTTGACCTTCTACAGTTGTGTTTTTACTACAACATGGCTGTGCTACCTCTATTTTTACTGCAGTGAAAGCTTTGATGTAACCCTGTTATTTCACGGGCTACTTGCAGGGACTAAATACCATACTAAAAGACTTGATAAAAACAGATGTGTTATGTCGTGATGTAGTGGCAAGCCTAGAATATCCTGGCAAGATATCCTTCCCAACAGAAGCCTTTCTGTGACCTGCTTTCTGTGTTCGTTACAGCTTGGTGTGACCTCTCAGAAGCTGAACTAGAAGGTTACCTTATTTTCTCCTGATCTGTCCTCCTCTTTCATTCCTTCTTGTGTAATGAAAATCGTAATGAATATTCTTTAGCACTGAAAAGAAAAATAGAAATGTTTTTCCTCTGAACAAAAGTCTTGCCAGTGAACAAGATGTATGGTCTCTCTGGCAATTGCTAAGAATGTGTATGCTTTCTCTGTGCACTAAATCACCCAGATTTAAATTCTAGCAAGGACCTCAGAAAGGAAACTGGTACTCACTAGCACATTTGGGCCCACACACTTACAGTCTAAAGAGCCGGAAAAAGGAATGTCTCATCCCACTTTTTTAGTGTCACCAAAACACCTCTGAATCCTTCAGCTTTCACTCAGGAAGTGGTGATTTTTTCATCTCATAGGACTGCTTGATAGGCGTGTTTGAAAGACAGTATATTTTCATATATAAACTGCCCCAAATTTAAAAGGTGCATAACTACAGTACCTGAAGTAATTTACAATCGATGTGGTACCAGATTTTCTGTTGTGTCATAATATGCTGTTCATATCTCACAAACTTTAAATGCTTCCAGGTTACACTTCTAAATAGCAGGGATGACAGAGATAAGGCACAAGGGCATGAAAAATCAGTTTTATTTCCAGTCTCTCTGTAATGAAATCCATCATTTCCTGTGTTGCATTCCCATCATATTCTCCTATTGACTCCCCTTGTAGCCTTAGCAGGACTGACCCAAAGGTTTGCAGCAAGTAGTTGACAGGGTGCATGCTGCCATTGAGGAGACCTGTAGCTACCTGTAAAGGAAACACAGATCTTATCTCTAATATGTAAGGATGCACCTAAATTATTAACACATCTTCAAGGTATTGGGCAGTCCCCACCAGAGGCTGAATTCCACTAAGCAAGACTAAAAGATAAGGGGATCTTTATGCTTCTACATTTTCAATGTTCTCCAAAAAGACAAGAATCTGTATCTATTCTGGGAATCATGTATGTATCTTGTTTAACTCCCACTGTCTACCCTATGCACTACTTACCAAATTCAGTAACTGAACTTGGGACTATGAATTCCTTTCCTTGAGCCAGGTACTTGAAGGCTGGGTGCCACAATGCTGGGCATCTCAGCACCTAAGTTATCCTATGTAACTAATTGTAACTCATTAAATGTCACCTTGCTTTTCCTGGAATTATCTCTCATGCTTCTTAACTTTTTATTTTTTATAGAAATGAAAAGGCCCCAAGCTTCAAAGGTGAATATTTTACATAAAATACTGATCAGTTTTCTGTTTGTTTTTTCCACACACTCTAGCAGTTACTGATTTTGATTATTATTACTGACAATAAGTCTTTTGCTTTAATTCTATGCATTTGTGGCCAGCTCAAAGAGGCATAAATAAGTTTAAAAATGGGGTGTGGTTGCCTGTCATAGACCATACCAGTTTTATTTCTGTGTTTTCAGCCTGTACGCTATTATTCCTTTAAAAAAGCAGTACCTGAGTAAGATAGGACACCTGAGGAAGAGTAGAAGTGTGCTGCTTTCCTGGCAAGTAATTGTGCATAGTCAGGAAACAAAAATGGTGTGGCAGCAAGAAATGAGTGGAAGCCTGTAATTAAGGAGAAAGAAAGCTAAGAGAAACAGCAGAAGGACCTCAGAGATTAAATGAAAAAAAACCTCCTATGAACTAGAAGGAATTATCCAGTTTATTGCAACTCTCAAAGCCACCCAGCTGGCTGACATTACTCTGCCAGCATGCAGGTGGCAAAGGAGATCTTGTCTGTAAAACCTTCATTCACCCTTATTTTCTCTCATCTACTCTCTTAGAGTTTATTTTAAAGCTTAAGTATTCTATTCTGCATTTTAATATAAACCTAGTGTTTTGAGTGTAAACCCCTTCTGGTCATTGAGGAGCTCACTGGAAAGAAAAGATCTAGGCAGATCCATCCCAAATTTCTGGAAGTTTAGGGTTTCATGATAGTGATATTACCCTAACTTTGTGTTTCTTGATGTTGAAAGCAGCCCATCTGATACTCTGACATGGCAGAAGGCATTGCTGATAAACCTGTGCTCTCTGTTAAAGGATAATGAATGTTAGATGTCAGGTAGAGAAACACGATTGAGTGTACATGTGGAGGAACCACAGATTCTGTTTTCTCCTTAGCTGTTTTTGCATCCAGTAATGGTTAGAATGACCATGAGGAGCAGAAGAAAGCAATAACTGATGGGGTGAGGGACAAATCTGACAGAAGTAACAAAGGGAAAGGAACAATTCCTTTTTTGTAGTTCCCACAAATGGATACTTACCAGCTGAATCCATTCAGTTCAATGGTAATAGTTTTATGAAGGTCAGTGTAATTATTCAGGTCTTTGTACCAAAGTGCAATGAAATTCTGAAAATGATTAAAGCAACTAATGTATAGGAAAGAAGGGATAGACGTGGATTTGTCGGCAAAAAAATGTGCTGCAAAACATTTTATATAATAGGAAAGCATTTCTTGAGACTATTTCCCCTTTAATGCTGATTTTATAGTAATTAGAAATCTCTTAAAAAATCACAACATCTTGAGATGGATGGAACTAATGAAATCTGTTTTTTCACAGACTGGTGTTTTATAGATGTTAAGCTCAAACCAAAACATTTTCCAGATTTATTAACTCAGCGTGTTTGTAAAGGGCTGTGCCCAGTGTGAACTCTGTGCTATATAGTAACAGCTGAGCTCACATTACAATGTTTCTTTCAGTCAGGGCATCTAGAGACCATTAAAGGCTCTCTTTCCTCTAGCTAACTATTTATTCACATGAAATTTGTATCTTCTCCCTACCAAAACTGTCTGAAATGGGCTAGGAAATTCTAAATGATGAGGCAGTAAGGGCAAACATATACCTACACGTTCACCATAATTGCATAAGCCTTTGTTGAGACAAAAAGAAGACAGGGAGCAAGGATGAATACAGTAAAGTCTCAAAAGTCAGTCAAAGGAAGCTGACATAAAATAACTGGGGTATGTGTACTGCATACTGAGTCAATTCAAATGAAATATTTAGCAGTATAGTTACAAAACTAGAGAGCTTCACATGGGTTAACTACTTGAATATTTACCCCAGTTCTCAAGCAGAATTTGCAGCCCATGCTTAGCTTGGTACTGCCACAGCTATTCTGCCAGCAGTATTTAAGTCACCACTTAAAAGGTATTTTAAGTGTACCTGCATGACTTGCAGTTGCAGTATTGAATGGAATACAGCCAGACAGGACTGATATACTTAGCCTTTAGGTGTCACTGTGTTCTTAAGAGTAGAAATTATTTCAACATCTTGGCTAGCTCAAAAAAGATATTTTTTTCTGAAACAGACACTCCTACATAGTGACATCTTAATTTTTCAGCTTCAAAGGTAAACGGAAATTATCGTTAAGCATTAAAATCTGTTTGTAAAGCTATGAAAAAGGAGAGTTTTCTTCATGTAAGCCTACAGATGCAGAGAATCTGAGTTGAATATAAGACTGGCTGTGCACAACTGCCTGTAGTTGCACTTGGCCTACAAAATGGATCCAGGGAGAAATGCATATATGCGTGACTACCACATACTCTCATCTTGTCTTTCTAATAGATACTTAGACAACTAAAAAGCACTCATGTAACAACCTGAAAACACGCAGAACAGACACTTAAGACGTGACCTAACTGAGGTATAAAGCCACTATCAGAGAGATAGTATCAAATATTGTGTAGTTCTTTATCTATGAGAGAAAAATGTATCATTAACTTAAAGGCACTGGAGCTTGATAAATTTAAATAAGATGCAAGCTTTAAATGAGGGTTAACCATGGGAACAAACTACCCAAGGAAACAGTGAATTTGATGGTGTCAGATCAAGACTGAGTGCCTTTCTGGAAGATAGGCTGTAGCTAAAAGCTAGATACTGGGCTAAATTCAGGGGAAAAAAGAAAAAAAAAAGAACAGGTGAAATGAAATGGCTTGAAGTATACAGGAAAACAGATGAAATGGCTGATTGATTTCCAGCAGCCCTAAACCCCATGATTCTACAGGTCATTATAATCCACCAAGTATACTAATCACTTGCATTATGACTGAAAAATCTCAGCATACTTTTGGTTAGGCAGACTAGGCCAGTTTTGACACCATTTGAATCTATTTTCAGCTGATGAGATTAAATGCTCTGCACAGTCCTACCTCTTTGGCATGTTTAAGGCAGTTTAACCTTCAAATGTTTTCAATCTCAGGAGTAGATGTGGTGTGGGACTGTGTCACTCTGCATGTTCGTAGCCTTCATGAGAAACACATGGCCCTGGGTTTGCACGCCTGCATGCACAGGGAATCAGGGGAGTGTGAATCGCCACATGTAACGCAGAGCAACGGCGCCACTTACGCAACTGAAGGCAGGCTCACAAGGGGTATGTGACAAAGGATGGCTCTGCAGATAGTAGCTCTTGGGCTTGCAAATGTTCAGAGTGACTATGCAGGGTATGTGAAGTAGATCCCGTGCACTGTTTTGGGGTCCCTTTCGAGCTGGAGGACCAAGGCATGGCCTCTGTCAGTCCACCCTGTGGAAAGCACAATCTTACATGCTGTACCATAGAGTCTGCACCCCACTCTCCACATTTTAGAAATAAGATCCTAGATTAACAGACTGCTCAAATCTTACCGATTAAATGAAATTTTCTTGTCTCCTGATCTGCCGTCCCTCTCCTTCTCCCTCAGAAGTTACATCCTTTGAGGCACCTGCGAAGCCCGATATTTCTCCTTCAGAAATCATAAAACTTCTCCATCATTAGGAGCACGGGGAGAGGAAGGGATTAGGCCGTTCCTCAGTAGGGAGCATGCAGTGGATTCACCTGCGGATCCAGCGGTTGAAGCCGCCCTGCCGACCCCTCACAGGGAAGGGCCGCCTGCCCACCACCCCTCACGTCGGCCTGGGCCCGTTTGCCCTGATGGCAGTGACTAGTAATCGCGTCCCAGCAGAGGCACAGCCGACCTCCGCGGCCC
>NW_008824753.1:50873-57743 GCF_000699105.1 Pygoscelis adeliae | reverse complement strand
GGGGGAAAGGTGTATGTCTGGGGGCACACCTCAGTGCTCAGCTTTTCTTTTCGACTGAGAATTGCATGTGATAGCAGTTTAATATTAATCTGACTTAGAGATCTAAGTGTATGATGTGGCAGGAGTTGCCTGGGGAAGGGCTAAGGTCACTGTGGTTGGTGTGATGAAACAGCTCTATTTTGTCCACCTGTGTGTCTCTGTAGATTACTTGAGGCTACTTTAAAAGCAATGGCAGTAAGGTTTCCTCTCTAACAGATGAAAGTGGATTTAGAGAATTTTTTGATGCAAACTACAAACTAGGCTTGTATTGGGATAACTACACGGTCTTGGAAAACTCTTAATGTTGATGACTTCTAATACAAAAAGCTGGGGAGAAAATTATACTGATAAAATGAGACCACTTGAATACAGAGTTTCCTTAAACTAAATTCAGGTGATTTGGACTTCTAGCCATGTAAACAGGGGCTTTGTATGTAAAATTCAAGGTTGTTAATCTTCCTTACAGCAGAAACCATGTCAATGTTTTTTCAGAACTGAGTTGCAGGTCCTTAGACTTCTTCAGAGTTCACTCTTGTATTTGTAGAAGGCAGCTTATAAAATGTTTTCAAGGTTACGTGAATGCTCTTGTGCTTTGTCTGGTTGGCACAACTACTTACTGAAAATTTTCCAGTGCCTTGGTATTCTATGCAAGCTGCATGTGTAACATGGTTTCACGTGGTGTCATAGCATTTAAGACTTGCTGTTGTATCTACCCACTATTTTTTTAATGATTGTTTTCATTCATTTAGCTGGATGTAGTATGACTTTATTCTAAGATGTCTCTTAAGTCTTCCAGTTGGTTAACACATTTGTCCACTCTTGTTTTCAGTGGAATTCAGTAGAAGGGAATACAAGAGAAACATTCAAGCTCTTGGGTTTCTAACCTATGTTTAGAGATGTGGAATAACAAGACTTAAGGTAGTAGGATAGAACAAATTAACTACTGATTTCCCCACAAGCTTGCCAGTGCGGAGGCAGTGTGGGAACTGTGATGGAACAACTGCCTCTCTGTCCAGACTGGACAGCAAACCTCTAATGCTCTCAGTGTCTGCGAGAGTGACAAAGATGTAACTTACTTGTGAAACAAATAAAATGTTAACACTTTCACTGTCTAAACAAATACTGATGTTTCTCCAATGTCTTGTCCCTGTCCAGACAGCTATTTGGGAGCTGTAATTACTTTTGTATCTTTCTCATCTTCATGATGAAGAAAGTAACTACATCTTCCAAATAGCTGCGAAAGAGCTGATAGTTCCTATCGCCTGATAGTAGGTGATCTATGCAGCTTCCAAATAGCTGTCTAATGGCATTTGAATCTTTTTCCTTTAAGGGAGCTCTGAGTGTTGCCAGCTAACCATGGGCTGGTGTATGCTGACTAAGATTCCCAAAAATACTTGAGAGCACTCTCTAGAGACTCTGCTTTGCAGGCTCTGGTATTGGCTTAAGTTCTGTCTTTCCCTCTTCAAAGTGGGGAGCTAGATTTTTGTCAAGAACAAAAAGTAACAGCTGTTTAGGTGAACAGAATCTTTGGACTTGTAAATCTAAGAAAAATCCTGTTCTGAAATGGGAGGGAAGCTGGACACCAAGTGCAGCTCTTAACTTCTGCTTCTAGCCCTGAAGTTGAACTAAATATCTGACAGTTGCACTGATGTGCAAAATGCCTGATGGCATTCTGAATTTCAGTCTTAATTTTGGCTTTGTTGGACTCATTTATCTCTTTGTAATACTACCATAAGGGCCTGATGTTTTTAGTTTGCCTACAGCCCTTCCAGATTATGAGTAGTGTTGAAACATGGTGTGTGTTTTTTTCTGAAAGATTTTGTACAGATAAGGAATCTGCATTATAGATGTTGCTGAAAAATGAAAATGCAGTTGTTGTGTGCTAACTGTGCTCAGGTGGATGCACAGCGTGTGATTTCAAGGTAATAAAATAACCTAAACTTCAGGGGGATACTTATGTAAATTTAGACTGTCTACCTTTGGATGCTTAATCTTCTTACATCAGGTCTTATTTCTTGGGCGTTTGTGCCTACAATGTCTGCAGCGCTAAATAATGCATAATTTTCTTACAAGTTTATTATATTACTGATTTGGGAGTGATGCTTGTCTTGCCTATCTGTTTTTACCAGTCTGTTACAGGCTTCAAAAAAGTCTTACTTGATAACAATTTTCAATACTTACAACTCTAGTTGATTGTGAGTGAACAAACAGCTCACGTTGCCAGTCTGTCTTTAATAGTTAAAAGGTTGGTTGCCACTTCTGTGTTGGTTAGGCATATTTTTTGGCACTTTGTTATCTATTAAACTTCATCTCTGTGTTAAATGCTTCTATGCCACGTAGGACTTTGAATATAAGAATTACTTTCTATGTGACTTTAAAAAGTCTGCTTAAAATATGCTGGTTTCTCAGAAGTCTGTAAAGCTTTTCATAAAAAATAGCATACTACTTGTAGCAGCAATTGTAAAATATTTTAAGGGGCAAAAGTGCTTCTTAATGCTTTGACTTTAGTCTCTGTGAAACTGTAATATTGACTTTTTGAAAGTGAAATGTTCTTTATTCACACAAATATAAAGTGAATTTTCAAAATCCAATAGTATAAGAAAATGAATTATCCTGCAGTTCCTGATAGCTCTCCAGAATTTTGTTTCAGGGCAGCTTCGTGTAGGCTCTGTGTTTTGCATATAGATGTCCTAGTGCAGATGGCAGGAAAAAGTTATAAAGAAAATAACCCTTTTAGATGCCTGACAACTTGCCAGTAGATGTATGTGCTTTTCTAGAAAACTTGCTCAGTTGGATTGTTTTATAACATATATGAAATTGTACAGCAAACAGCTGTTTAGCTTATCTTCTAGACACCAGAGAAAAGAGACAAGAAATCTATAGATTGAAAGCTGAACTGAAGTACTTGGTTAAGATAGCCCAATTAATGAGCACTTAGTTAATGTGGCCCACTGAGCAAATAGTAAGGCATGGCTATGCTGTAAAATAGATTGTGGTGGTAGTGGAGCTGGAAAGCTCTGAATCCTATGGTTTGGTGAAGTGCCATCCAGACTTAGGAGTTCAGGTCAGGAAGAGTCCTTGTCACTGCTCGGATGAAGTGCCTCATGAACTAAAACCCAACAAGATCCTCATGTGTTATAAGCATATGGACTCCTGCAAGAAATACTTATTCTTAAATAATATGTTAAATCGTTTCGTGTGTGTACTGCAGAGCTGCTGAAGTGATTTAGCTTATGTAAGATGGTGCTTTATAAACTCTCCAGCTGTCTTAGCTGACAGTTACATCATTAGGAATCTGTTTTCGTTTTTTTGAGAATAGCTCTATGTTTATCTGGTGATGAAGTACTTTTAAGTTGTTTGTCACTCAACCTATTCTGTTGCAACAACAGTATTATCTGCTATTTACCCTGAAAACTAGGAAAGCTTACTTTTCTGCTTTCTTTCGGAGGTGGTAGTGTAGAAATACTTTCTATTACAATATTAAGTGTACTACTGGTAACCCCCCCTCCACTGTAAAATCAGGAAGTCATCTACTCTTGGGTTGTTGAAATGGGTCTACACAGAAGCAAAAGCTGCTTTTGCCACAGGCTTGGAGGACAAGACAGTTCTTCATTTCCCTCGCTACTTTAGATACTGTCTTACCTTTTCAGTGTCACCTTAAAAGTTGGACAAAAGGAGGAAGGATTCCTTCAGTTTGTTCTCCAAATGTTTCTGTATATGTTCTGTTCCAAGATAATGTTCCTTTCTCCTTGGGCTATGTTTTTTCCTTAAATAAAACCCAACAGATATATTAAACAAAGGTCTATCTCTTCTCATAGAACTTAATGTATTCTTCTTTGTACTGGACAGTGAGAGTGTCCAGAGGCTGAAGCCTCTTGAAGTATGACTTCAGTAGCTTTGCTTTGCTTCACTGAATTGGGCCTGGTGCATCAGGTTAGGGATAAGCAAGTGGGGTTAAAAAAGGCTGGTTCATGAAATTCATCATATGATGATCACCCTTTTGACTGGATGGTAGATAATGGAGTGCATTACCTGTGTATGTGGGAGGGGCATGCACATGAATTAAATGACCACGTGGGTATGTATAGAGTTATTTGTTCTCTGTGAGAACAGCCACACAGTGAAACAAACTTCACATAGGGTGAGTTAGGCACCTACAGCTTGTTTTAGTGCTATATGTCAGTAATACAGCTTTCAGTGTGTAGGCTAAAGCTACTGCATTGCTCCTCTGAGGTGTAGGTTCTCATTTGTATTGTGTATATTTTAAAGTAGGACTTGAGTTACTTCTGTAGACAGTCCATGACTTTTCTTTATTTGTATTCTTAGATTACTTATATCTCTGAAGAAATTTGAAGGCAAGGTATCTTGATTTGCTCAACTATTTCTCTTGCGAGGCTATGGCCACTCATCTAATATAGACAGTTTCTGGCCTGAAAAAACCCTAAGAGCTTGCTGCTTAGAGCTATAATAAGCATTAAGTCTTGCATCACTTGCTACTATTTGCAGGAGAGTGATTTAAGGAAAACACAATTAGCATGAGATTAATCTGAGGAGGATGTGTAAAACGAAACTAGTGTTCTACCCACGGCCACTCTGTCTTAGCTTTCTTGTGGTCATATCATGGAACTCTTGAGGGGCTGGGTTTTTTGTTGGGTTTTTTTTGTTGTTGTTCAGTTGGTTTTTACACTTGTTTGAATTTGTGTATGTTTGGCTGAGAAAAGAGGAGAGTAGGTAAAGATGATGATTAATAGATGAGAGGTAGTAAAGAGCTAGAACCTTTCATGTGACATCCAATATCTTCATTAGAGACGTTGGAAAATATAACTTCTGCTGAATTTGAATTCCTTTGGATAAAGGCTGGCCATGAGGACTGGTAAGAGGAAGTTAAGGACTATTGCAGAGACTGTTACATATCTGCATCAATTAATGATCTCATAGGATTTTTTTTTTAAGGTCCCTGAAATAGTAGTTTAGAAGTGATAGTTAAACTAGGAGACTTTGGATAAGTCTCAAACTGTTCCTCTATTATTTGCATGTGAACTAAGGTAGAAGAGAGTCCACAGTGACTTGTACTAAATCAGTGCAAATACTGCTTTACCCTGTTGAAGGGAGTGTGACTGTACAGTATGAAAATACTGTTCAAGGAAATGACTACTTAAATGCTGCTCAGTCAAGGAAGGAGGAAGAGCTTTATGTAGTAGCCTAACCTTGCACTGCTGGTTTTGCATATCTTCTTAGCTTAAAGCTTCTCTTTTGTCAACTAAACTGCCAAATAGATGTGCTATATGTCATAAGATCACTCAGATGAGATTCCAGTAAACTTTCAGTTCATTTGGGGAAAGATCTGGTCTTAAGCTAGATGCTATTACCTAGTTACTCCTCAAACTCTTTAATAGTTTGAGCTGTACTGCTTTTCTTAACTTGTGGTGCCTAGTCAGAAAAAAAAAATCCACGGTAGGCACCTAAAATTATTAAACTTGTATTAAATTGCTGCAATTAGAGTGTCTGAATTGTGATAGGATTTGGAAGCTGCTGTGTGCTCTTTCACATTTATTTCCCTTCCCTTATGAGGGCAAGGAGTTAATGATTACTAGATTACAGTAAAGCCTGTGACTCCCTGCTGTTTCATGAGAAGTGTTGTTACAGGGGCAAATCTCTAGCAGCATACTGGATGAAGAAGTCAGTTCTGTGGATAGCAGTTCACTTACTGTGCGAAATATTAGAAAATGTACACTACAGAGTTCTTAAATATGATCAGTAGGTCACTGATCTCTTTGTCTGTAGTAATGGATATCTAATCACAACAGGATATCCCAAGGCACAACAATCTTCAACTGCCTTTGTGCCATTCATGATCTTCAACATGATAGACAGGCAGTTCTTTCCTCTGATCAAACATATCTTGTGAAAGGACAGCATGCACTCATGTTTTTGTTCATAACAGGATGTTAATACATCATTAAGCAAAAAGCTTCTTGTTCTGCAGCCTTGAACTGGTCAATTTCTGAACAAAACTGAAGCCATATTAGTGTCTTGTGAAGGTACGGTATTTTATAGTAGTTTCTTTGGATTAGTTGCACAGTGAGTTTGTAAACAGTAGGACCACTATCCTCCTTCAGACATACTCGGGTGGACCTGGAACTTAGACCTTGATTGTAGTACTCTAGATAGTTTAGCCAAATAAAGGAATTTACACAGACAAACTTGCATAATGTGAGGGCAGGCGTACAGCAAAAAGACCACTCCAATGTACTGCTATGTAACCTGCCTCCCTTTTGGCCCTCTTGCCTGCTGTGCTGAATAACCAGCTGAGAGATTAGGGAGAGGTGGAGGATGGATTTGGTGTTTTACTTCATGGAGCTAATGATCTGCATAGCAAATGGCTAATCTATACTCTAGAGCTGTAACATGAGTATCTGCCCTGCTGGCAGGTAAAAGTAGTGGTTTAATTTACTGATACGAGATGTAAATACTATAAAAGCTTTTTCACAAAGGCAAGCATAGATGCACTGATTACTTCTACATTAATATTTTCCTATAAGTATTTGCACCATTTTTATTGTAGAGATGCTTGTGTTTGTTTTGATTTGGGCCCCTTCTTTCAACCAGTTTCTTTCTCTGTCCCCTGACAGCAGGGTTTAAGAATGCAGTGTAGTCTTGGCATCATGCTTGTAAGCTGTTTTAGCAATAGGAAAGGCAAGTGGGTAATTTCATAGAATCATAGAATCATTAAGGTTGGAAGAGACCTCCAAGATCATCGAGTCCAACCATCAACCCAACACCACCATGCCCACTAAACCATGTCCCTAAGCGCCTCATCTACCCGTCTTT
>NW_008824753.1:45090-49593 GCF_000699105.1 Pygoscelis adeliae | reverse complement strand
CTCCATGATCTTCCCCGGCACCGAGGTCAGGCTGACAGGCCTGTAGTTCCCCGGATCCTCTTGATTTGGGGAAAAATTTGATTTTTCAAATCCAATTTGATTGCTTTATGCCAACTAAAGTGTGTTTGGACGGTGAATGTGGTGAACTTGCTCTCTACCTGGTCATGTATTCTGCTGTCTTCTGCTGGCATTATCACTTGTAGTAAAGCTGGTATGACTTACCCTTTGGTTATTAAATAAACCAATTTGGTTATTAAATAAACCAATTTTGCTTTTGGCTGTTTAGCTCCCTAACTGACCTCCAGCAGTACAAGTAGTAGCGCTAATGTGTATGTCAGGAGGAGAGCCGTGCTAAGGAACAGTCTGGAGTTGTTGTCTTTTGAGAAGTATAGTCTTGAATCAAACTGATTATGAAACTATCAACATATTTTGCTGAAGGGAAGCTAGTAGTGGTTTGGCTGTGGTGTCTCTCCCACCTAACTCACCAATCAGTTTAGATGCTCCTAATGTAGAGGCCAATGAGAACATAAAAAAACAGAAGAATTCTTATATTTGGAAAACAATGACTTGCAGGGCTCAAGGAAAACATCTAACATCTTTAAAATTGAGAATTTATCTTTTGTGTAAGAACTTTGTTCTTCCGAAGCAGATGTTCCTAGCCACTACGGAGTTCAGAGGAGAAGCTGCTACTCTTAGCCTTGGCAGTATTTGTATCACTGCTCTCCTAAACAGAAAACTGGAGTTGTCTTGTCTTTAAGGCTAGTTCGATAATTGAATGTGAACAGAGAGGCATGTTCTCTTAGACAAATGGTAGTGCCGCAAGTAGTAACTGACACTACTGCTTGCCTTCAAAAAGCATGACCGAATGCTGGCAAGCTTTTTCTTCTGCTAATAGAGCCTCCTACCCAACATGCTTTATAGTTCTTCACACGAATAATGGCACATCTATAATCATAGGATTGTCAGATGGCCCCAGGGCAAGTAAGGCTAAGAGGTAACACAATGCAACAGTTCTGACCTGTGCATAAATTCAAAATAAATGAATTATTGGGTGGGCTCAATTACACCGGCTGCTGGCCATAAGCAGACTGGAGCCAGATGAGTACTGGGAACATCTAAACTTTTGTAAAGCAATTTTTTTTGCTTTAAATGGTGTCAATACACCTGTCTCAAGAACTTGCCTGCAGAAACCTACTCTGCTCAGTATTTGTGTAGGCACTTGTATAGAACAAGTACTTCTCTGTTCCTTTGGGAAATAAATGTGTATACTTGGTCAGAAATATACTGGACTCTAAATGATTTGTATGAAAGCTAAGAACTTGTAGCAGTTCTAGTTAATCAGCACGGATGCGCTTTGTGCCTCAAACTTGGCTTAGGCAGTCTACAGTTAGTATAGCAACAAGTTAATCCTGATGGAGCAGGTGACTGTCTAAGCCAGCCACAAGCAGCCCACTAATTCCAACCTTGAAGCACTCACTTAGTCTTGCAACCTTGCTGCCAAGTTAGTATTAAGGTATGTCAGATGTTCTGCTCAAATGAATGGACTTAAATCCCTTTCCTGTAACTTCTGTTTTCTCATTCTTCTGTAGATTGTAATGCAAAACTCCAAACTGAGATATGGAGGTGTTATTTATGCAGTACTGAAGCTCTGACTGTAGCTTGGATTACTGGGAGATTTAAGAATAGTAATTGGTTCTCTGAAGAGCTGGATGACTTTTGATGTTCACTAGTCCATCTTTGTTAAACAAGATGGTAATTAAAGATAATAGGGCACTGCACACTAAATTTATCTTGCCTGATGAAGGCAATAGGCAGAACAGTGGAGTCTGAAGCCTGGCAAACTACTAAATATGAAGTAATTGCTCATAAGCACCTCGGACAATGTTGTGGCTGGGTGTCTGTTTGCTCGGGTACTCATCTTGGAGAAGACTAACAGCAGTCATATACTAGGGCTGTAAGGCTATAAACAGTATATGTCTTTTCTGCAAAATAGCCAGCCAAGACTTACTGGCTTGCAATCATGTCTTTTAACTTGTTATGGATATTTAATCATAGTCTTGCTAAACTGGAAAAAGCCTGAATAAATGAAAGTGAGAAGGATGTAGTCTGAACTGATGTGGAACATAATCTTCTTGTGCTCTGACTTAAATACTGTCCTACCCATCATTTTGTATATGTGACATGACCTTTATTAAGCCTCTCCAAGTTGAATAGCTTGGCTACAGCACGTCTTGTTGGCGTACAGCTCTGATGATTTCTTGAAACTGTGAGCTGTGTAATAGCCTGCAAATGAGGCAGAGCAATTGCCTTTGCAAGCTTTGGAATGTAAGCTTCTAGTTCTGCAGCACAGCACTCCTCCAGCTGTCATCAGTAGTGGTCTTATCTTCCTTTTTAACCATCCTTAAGGTTACTTAAGTATTTCTAGTGATGGTAAAAATCAAATATGCATGTAGAAATTCTTCAGTGAGTGTTACCATGGCTGAGTAATGTGATGAAAACTTCTCAGTTAATCAAATACATTTTCTTTAACAGCCCCCGCTGCTGCCTGCCCCTCCCCTCCCCCTGCCTACTGGGACAGAAGATCTAGCTAAAAATTGGTTTTTGATACTTTCCCCCCCTGTACATGGAACAAACTGAAACTACCTGTGACTGTGAGGTTTTGTTTTGCTTTGTCATCTTCTAATGTAAACAATAACTTAAGTTTGAATAAGGTTACCATGCAATATAACTGCTGGAGTTCAGGAAATTTGTTTTTAGATACTTCAGCTTTGTTTTAACTGATGAGTTATCCTAAGCATTATTATGTGACTGTCCTCAGTGACATTTAACACCCAATGTGCTAGTGCTGCTCTCTAAAACTGCAGTTTCGGGCATGTATAGACTGTAATCAGTAATAAGGAGACAACTTAATCATTCAATTTGATTTCCAATGTATGGAGTTAAGCTTTTATCACCAGCTAGTTGCTATGCTATTTATGTTTAGTCAAGGTCTAGATGAGATTATATACTGCATTAAAAATAGAACAGCCTGAAGGAATTATTCAAAACAGGCTTTGTTCATATGCTATGCAAGTTTTTAACTTTGAGAGAATAAACCTTCAGATGTAAATTTGCTGTTTAATATGGGTGTTACTGTCAACTCACTGCTACAGCTGTGTACACAGGGGATGGGATTTTGATTTTTTGTGTTGCTGAGGCTGCAATCTATTTCTACAAAAGGTGCTGACTTCGCAAATTCCTGAAGTATTTTAGTCAGGCTTCCCTTAATGCTCTGTTGCTTGCTTAGGGCACAAAGAACCCAGTTTCTAGCTGTAACTGATAATCTGCAAGCATAATGGGTAGATAATGCTGCTTGAAATGTTTGCTGAGAGGTTTTGGGGATATAAGAAAAATGACATCTTTGATTTCATCTTGGGTTAAGAAAAACTGGCTGAGATACACTTACTCTTGTTTTCCCCTTCCTTCCCCATTTTTAACATCAGTGATTATTGCCACGCTTGTTGAGGTTAGAGAAACAATTGCTAATAATTCAAAGTATATATTGCAATGTGCTTTCCTTACAAACAGACCCTAAAGATTTAGAGCAAGGACCTAGCTTCCAAACTTGGGTAACTAAATACCCTACTCAGGTTAGCGATATCCCAGACTTAGGTCAATGTTCTCTGCCCCGTTATTCTAAATGAAGTACAAAATCTCCAGACTTGGTGGTAACATTTTAATGAGATGTGTTCTTCACTTGGTAAAAGGGAAAAGAAATTAAAATTTTCATCTGGAGCAGATGAATTGCTGTAAATAAGGGAAGTGTTTTCAAGTCTTTAGAAAGACTGCTAATGTGGTAGCTTAGCAAAATTGGGAGTGCTGTTTATTTACATAAACACTTGCACCCTTTTGGCATATGTTACTTTGGCCCTCTGTTTGTAGAGTATGGACCCAGGAGCAAAAGACTTGCTTCAGTCTAGTAGTGAATTCCTAATGCTGGCAAGTAACTTAGACATGAACACTTAAGTATCTCTGCCATGTGCACAGGACAAATAATCTAATCCAATTAAGACAAATCTAAAATCTATAGTAGAAGACACTCAAGCCTTAGATTTTACGAGCTGCTGCTTATTTATACAGTAAATAGTGTTACTGCTTTAAAACCAGCTTACTTTAGGTTGTTAAGTTAAATTAGAAGAAAACTTACAACATGCTGCATGATATATTAGTGAAAACTGGTTAAATTTTGTGATCCCGACAGATGCATCTTAAACTGAAGGAAGTACTCTCTGATTTCTAGCCTTGTTGTTCCAGAAGCTAACTGGAGTTTCTAGATCAAATTAAAACTGTGGACATACCTCCTGCTTTATCTGAAAACCAAGATGCGTACAGATAGCAACTACAATTTATGTTTCAGAACAGGTATTGTGAATTCTTGACCACTGAAAATGCTTAACTCCTTAAAAGCAGTAAGTGGATGAGTAGGTACAAGTAGTTTTTCAGGGTTGGGTATGGTGGAAGTTG
>NW_008824753.1:43519-45034 GCF_000699105.1 Pygoscelis adeliae | reverse complement strand
CATGTGGAGTGCCTGCCAAGGCACCCTGCACTTCAGTCTTTTGAGCACTGCCCCTTATAAAACAATGTTGTAGAATGGAAAAATTCAATTTTAAGCAAATCTGTAGGCATTTTGTTAAAAGGACAAGGCAAACCGAAGTAGTTGCTTCTATTTTGGGCCTAACTTGTTTCCATTTGTACAGTGTGCTAGTCTTGCTATGTGTCTTTACTCTTGTGGCCATTATTATAGGCATATTAATATAAACCAGGTTTCTGCGTCTTATGCAAGAGTTGGTTTTGGAAGTGCATACCTTCAGTTTCTTTTTTTGAGTCTAAATCAAGAAATTACAAAATTTGGATTAATTTGTATTTGGTGTGGGATTCCCTTATAGTTTAAACACTTTGTTATTAACCTATCCTGAGGCACTTGTTTCCTTGAATTACTTAATCACCTTTCATCTGGTCTGCTGTCAGATCATCTTTGGAATGGTAAAGGAGTGATTAACAGTCACTGGGTGACACAGGAGGTTTGGACATACAAAGGTAGTAGGATGTTTAAATGCTGTGAGTTGTTGGTTTGCTCATGTGGAAGAAAGGGGTGAGATCGGAGGTGCTTCGGAATGCTGGTCCTGATCTGCTCTTCAAGCCTTGTCACATACCACCCTTGCACTGACATGGCTGTAGTCGTGATGGGAGTGGTGTTGGGGAAAGTGAGGTGTGAAAGCAGGGCATCTGATCCCCACTAGTCATACAGTTGGACCATTTTCAAACAGGGCCAGGAAACTTTTATTCATAACCTTGTAGCCAAATATACATGATGAAGAGTAAAGGAAGCTGTCTTTTTCTGCTGCTAGTTGATTTTTGGAAACTGCTTGAAAGCTTGAGTTGGTACAGGTCTGAATTTCCAACACAACTAGATGGCCAGTTCTGCATTGCTGAAGTCGACTTCGTTTGCTTCTCTCAAACTTCAAGCAACTGAATATAATGCCTGAGTTGGATATTTTACCCTACCACGCTCACTCATGTAGGAGATAATGGATCCAGACCTCTGTAGAATCTCAATCACCAAAAACTAAAATGCTAAAGAGTAATAAGCAGCTTTGGTTTGGACAATGCAAGTATCACTTGAATTATCAAGCTTGCAATATCAGAATTTAAACTGCACCTTATTTCTCCGAATATCTAACTTGAATTGGCACTGGAAATCCTAATACCTATTCCTGGAATCAAAAGTTGATATGAAATATAAACTGTGCTGAGAAGCCCAAGGTGGTAAAGTCACCTAATAAAATCTGAATTTTAAATATTTCTGGTTTTTCGAGAGACTTCCGTGGGGCATATTTAAAGTCTGAACTTACACACATATCCTATCTGTCTGAGGTCTTTGGGCTACTTATAAGTTTACTGCTTTTCCTCTTCAGTGTCTGTTAAGAATGTTTTTAAAGCTGTTGAACTGAATGACCTTTCAATAGAGAAACAGGCTTATACTTAAGGTGAGGAATAACACAAACTGTTTGTTTATAAGATTGTGCTTAGG
>NW_008824753.1:34878-43499 GCF_000699105.1 Pygoscelis adeliae | reverse complement strand
TTCCTTCGGAGCACTGTCAACCTAGTAATAAAATGGGAAGTAAAATTCAGTTTTCTCTTGCCAGTTTAAGGAACAGAAAAACTGAAGCGTTTGTGAAAGTCAGCAATAAAGGCATCTCAGATTAGACAGTATCAGTCGCATACAATTAAAGTCTGCAAAGCTTCTTGAAACAGGGAGGTCCTTCTGGCTTCTCGAATTCCCATATGAAGCAGTGCTGAAGTTACCTCCATGATGTTTGCCTTCATCAGTCCTAGTACTGGAAAGGGAGAGTAAGGGAGAGTAATAATTCCTCCTGATGTTTGTACGTTCATACAGCATGGTTGAGTGGAAAGAAGCTTAGGGTGGCAGAGGGCGGTCCAAAGCACTGTATCCTCATGTGTGTTCTTTTGATTTCAGGCAAAAGTAAAGAAGCGGAGATAAAGAGGATAAATAAAGAACTAGCAAACATTCGGTCAAAATTTAAAGGTAAGCGACTTGATCATACTAAACTATACATATTTCCTCATATGACATTCTTCTATGGGTTTTTTGTTTTTACATGTTTAGACTTTTTTGTCAACTGCTGATGCAAGCAAAATGCTAGAGCAGGCTGTTAGAATAACTATTGAAAATGTTCTAACTACAGAACTTCCTGACAGTTCTGTGATTCTTGGCCATAACAGAAAACTCCCTCCTATATCAAAGAATTGAGCTACTGTTCAGAAACTTTTTCTAATACTTTGCCTCTTAACCATGTGACTACTCAGTCTTGTTTTCTTCCAGAAGGCCATGAACTAGTTTGAAGAAATGTGTGGATGTAATTATTTCTAGTAAAACAAATCTGTTTAAACTTCTCTTCCTTCCCTCCCTCTGCCCTGACCTGCCCTCACCCCCCCACCCCACTCCAACCCCTTTAGGGAAGTAATGGGTTAGGCTGTCTTCTAGCAGAATTAAGATAAAAATGTGTAGTTGATGAAGCCATACATCTTGACCACTCCCATAAGCAACAGCAATACAAATTATTCATATGAAACAAGGGATATGCAGTAATTAATTCCATCCTCATGTGTTCCAAGAGGCAGTAATTTACTTTTAAACAACACATGGTAAAATTCATGTTGTACCTGTATTCAAGTTGTGTATGTGGCTTCAACTTCTAAAGATTCTGAGGAGTAGTTGAGATGCTTTTGAATGGAGTTCTACCAATAGTGGCTGTGGCAAACATTCTGTTTAAATAGATAGGGGGCTGGTGTAGCTAGATAAGGCATTGCGGTGTGGAGGTCATATGTGGCTTTAGAATTTGCTGTATTCGGATTAAACCCATTCACCTTAATTATCTGTTCTGACTTAGACTAGCGTCTCTATTTGGAATACTCAGTGCATTAATAAAGCCTGAAATAACTTTCCTGAACTTCATAGGTATCTGTTGCTACATTTTAAGTGGTCTGTCTCTTAAAGGCATATGAAGACCTGCAAAAACTTGAGTGTCAACAACAGCTTAGAAGGGAAAAGTTGACCACAATGCAAGACACTCAAAAGTTAAGAAATTCTTCTAAATTAGAAGCCATCACATGCCTCTGTGCTAACATTTTTCTCTTAAACTTCAGCATACTTTCTCCAAATTGGTAACTTCAGTCGTAGGGTAACTGAGGAAATTTTAATGGCTATTTTTCTACGGTAAATAGAAAAAGGAGCTTCATTTAGTCACCTCTCTATGCTGTCACATTGTTTTTCATTGCAAAGTTTCCATCTAACACTGATGTTGGTCTGATTTTTGCCAGAAGTAGCAGGCTTTGCATAGTCTGTCCTACAGACTATTCTCCATCACCCAATCCAAGTCTAAAACTTGTGTCCATTTTCCAGACAATGACCAGTAGATATTGCCTTCATGTACTAAGTATGCATGCACACTGAGCAACTAGCACATAGTTCAAGGGTCTACTAGAAACCTGCATACAAGAGTAACAGCCATTTTTCTTAGTTCCAGCTGTATGATCAAAGTGGATCATCTTATTGCCTAGTAAATTTAAGCATAAAATTGCAACTTTCAAATAAAGCAGCTTAACCTCCAAGCAAGATCTATACTAGACAAATTAAGTATATCTTTCAGATAAAGAGACTGAGTTTAATTAAAAACTGTTTAAGAAGTTTCTGTACACTTAAGTTAGTCGAAGTTTCATGTTACTTTATCTTTCAACTAATTTCACTAAATTGATCAATCTGGAAGATACAGCCACAAAGACTGCTTGTTTTCTCTTGGTCCATGCTTGTAAAACTACTTGCTGTCAGATACCAGCATTATTGGTTATCAGCTGTTGCTGAAATTTATTTCAGCACTTAAATTCTTTACTTAATTGTTTAGATGGGACAGGTTTTTCTAGAAAGCAGCATGTCACTTTCCCTATAGATACATTAACAGTTACTCCACCTATGCCATTCTGTCATCAAGAACAACTAGAGATTAATGCGTAGCTGGAAACCTTGCTGCAGTCACACTAACACAGAAATCTAGTTCTTTCAGCAGCTTCAGGCTACACCACCTTTTTTATCTTGATTTGGTTGATGGGCAAGCTTTTAGTTTGTTTGCAAAACCTAATCAATTTTTTACTAATGAAACTGGAAGCTTTCATCGGACTATGTCTTCAGTTTGCAGTGAAGGTCTGAAAACTTCAAAAAGCATAAAAAAATTACCGAAGCTCCTGTAGAACTGTAGAACTCCCTGCCTACTGTATGTTCCAGTGTGCTTGAAGCATGAAGGAGATTCCGTCAGACCTGCTCACTTCACTGCTAGAGTTAAACATGCTGTTGTAAAGGAATGCAATAAGGAATTGCAAAAAAGTTCATAATGGTTATTAAGGCTGTTTAAGTACTGACTTGCAGGGATATAGTCTAGTTCTTACTGTTTGGCTGTGGTCAAATCCTATTAAGTAATCCTCTTTAGATAGGAACAGTTAGTATCTCACTTGCTGCTTACTAGGCCAAGTACTTATGTTTGCACCTGATGTGAAAAGCTTTAATCTACGAGCTGAAATGGGGAAGCTAGATTCAAACTTCTATTCCACATGAGGGCTAAGTGTTCTAGAAAAAATTATGGCTTACATGTTTTGAGTAACACAAGTTAAACTCCATTTGGGTCCATCTGCACCCACTAACCTGCCTACTTCTGTAAACTTGTGAGTGTGAAAGAAGCGAATCTGTGAATTGTTTGGGTACCACAGCAATCAATGCAGCCTTTAAAATTAATGCTAATAATATTATTATGCCTTCTGAGTGCACTTACTGGTAAAGTGTGATAAATCCTATGTGGGGATTGCAGAACAAACACTGACACACAGTTCAGTATTTTGTCAATGTCAGTCATCCTGAGTCTTGCCCTGTGAAGAGTCTATGAATGTGTATTCAGAAGGTTGCTAATATCACCTCTAGTAAAAGGCTGCCTAACACATGATAGAGCTAGTCTTCACTGTTCTTTTCTGGATGTCTTTATAAGAGCAGCAGTATAAGCCATATTAATAACTTCAAGAAAACTTGGCAGTAATGAAGCTGTAAGTGAACTGAATTCTGTCAGAATAGCATTCTCTGGTTAATATAGGTAGTTTGGTAGCTGTGTTGTATCACTGAGTAATCATAGGTTAAAGAGCTGCTGATGGCACAGTTCATAAAACACTGTTCAGTTCTGTTCCTCAGTTTTGCAAGGTATTTTGTGGCTTAAGTACAAAAATAGTTAAAAGTATGTGCACAGTAAATTCTTCTCTGGTTAATTGTGATGCGGGGGAGAAATGATCATAGGAACCTCTGGCTATGTAGAACCATGAATCAGGCAATGATCAGAGAATAGAGGTGCTTTCAGCAAAGTAGTCCAATAACTTTAGCCTTTGTACCTTGGATAGCATCCTTTAAACACAGTTTAAATAGTTTTGAATAAATAGCAGTGTGCTCATTCAGTAGCTTGAGTGAAAGATGACTAAACCTTCCCATAAGCATGGCAACTGTATTACTGAATTTGTATGGATTTTAGGTGAAAAATCTTACTTAACTGAAGACAATAACTTGATGTAGCCTGAATGAAAACTAGACATAAATGTCACAATTTGGAGGAAGCTGAGTTTGGACAACTTGTTGTGTAACTGCTTGTGGCCTTGAGAGTGTGAGGAGGTGATAGCTGTGTATCTTTCTGCTGCAGAAGTTTTACATGGGCTTTGTGCTGCATGGTTCTTCCTTGCAGAAGGGCTGTATAAGAATAAACAGACCTTCATAATGCATTTTATTCTTGGTTTAAGTGGAGATAATTGAGTTTAACCCAGTTTCTTTTTATGTGGCTCTGACTTTTAAAAATGTTTTTAAATAGTTTGGATTAAGACAAATGTGTGACTGTGAACTTAAGATGGAGTCCCTTGCTAAATAATTATGGGGAGTACTGGTGCCCTGGGTTAACTACCTGGCTGACAATGCAGCTGTTGGACTGGCTGCATTGCTGTAACCAGGGAAAGGTCTGACTGTAAGAAGCAAGGCTGACAGTAGTGCCTCTTGACACAGATATGTTCTTGCTTGAGACTGGTACACCGCAAGTATTCTTTCCTTCCTCTGGACCTTTACTCTCGTCAGCATACTCTGTTGCAGTATCTAGACCCCCACCCTATGTAACTTGCAAGATATATTCTTACACTGTTACAGACAGAGGCTAAGTATTTTTACTTTTGTTCTATCATGCAAGTAGCTGGCAAGCCTGTTACCCACCTTATGTTTGGGTAACCTGCTATTTAAAATACCCTTGTACTTAACAGGCTGGGATGAGGCTGCACATCTCTAGAAAAGCCATACTTTCGTTGAACGGGTGGAATGGGTTCTGGGTTCTGATCTGGCTTCTGTGCTCCAAGTTCAGAAGGAATCTAGAATCTCTGTACTTAAGGTGACTTTGTCTCTTGTTTCAGTATGAGGAAGCTCCATTGCTGAGGTCAGCGTGTCCTTGACGGTTGCTTTAAATGCTTCTGCATTAACTGAGATAAGATGCATGTAGTAGAGAGAAACTACACCAGTGTACTAAAGCAGAAGTTGTAGGAATTAAGTATTGAGTGGAGAAATAGTATTCCTTTTGGTTTATGTATTCAGACTGAAAGCTGATTTTGCTCCCATGCTTGAGCCAAACTAGAAGTCTGGCTGTCAGAGTAGTAATTGCTTTGTTAATGAATGAAAAAATATCCAGTTTATTAATTTGTTGCATCATTTTGATCTCTCAGAGCAGAATTTTGTGTACTAATGGAACTGCCCACAAATCTATAAGCTGTTTCTGCAGTCAAAGGAACTTTGTTTTCTGCTTGATTCAGGCTTGTTCTTTTTTTCCAGATCTGGCATTAGATTTTGGGTTTGTTCTGATTGCTTAATAGGGTTTGTGTTACAAAAGCAGCCGCTAGATTTCAGACATGCCAGTGGATCTTACTTTTAGCTTGTGCAGAAGTGCCCCAATGTCAGTTGATAATATCTGCTTTTGTTTTTTTTACTTCAGCTCACTTGTTTTCCAAAATTCAAGCACGTCTTCTCTGTTGTCCCAAACTACACAGTAACACTTTGTAGGAAGTTCAAGATAAGCTGCTAAATACCTATTTTAAACAGAAGCTGTGTAACAGTAAGTTGCTTTCCTGACAGGCTGTGAAAGCATGGTCTTTATATTTAAGATGAGTCTGGTTAGTCACACTGTCTTCTGATCATCTAAGAGATGTATGAAGGCAATCAGACAGTAAAATAAGTGTCTTCACTGACAAAGTGAATTGTTGGAAGTAAAACCAGGCTTCAAACCTGAGTTGTAGGGCTGCTCTAGTAATGCTCTGTCCTGGTGGTAGTAGTACGGTAACTAAATAAAGCTTATGGATTTGTATGGGTTGTCTGCGACAAATATTCAGCCTTTCATTTAGAGGGCTTGGACTGTCACTCTTATGGAAAGACAAATCTTGTCTCAAAGTGTAGATACGTTCATAAAAAGCAACTTGATTTTTCTTAGCCTCTGAGCTCTGATACAGTATAGCACTGGATTGCTGTCAACTCCATGAACATAGGTCAGTATCAACCTAGGAAGGAAGCACACTTGAATGCAAAGAAACACTTAAGGGTGTTGTCCTTTGTTTTGCATAAGCCATTACTGCAGTTTTAAAAGCTAAGATTGTCTTGTCTTTGAGATAGCTATCAAGCATCTGGATGCTAGTGAGACTGGACTTGTCAGGCTTCCTTACCCTCTACCCCCCAGTGAACATTTCACAGGACAAAACTGCCGCCTTGCCCCCTCTGGCTGGTAGCAGGCTCTGTAACTGTGCAGCAGGCTGGTTTTTAAGTATACTGAATTAGATTCAAAAGCAGGTGCTGTTTTTAACTCATGGTCCAAATTAGAGACAGAAGGTGCTACGTGGGAACCAAAGGGTCTCATAATGTATTTATGCCTTATTTCTTCCTTTTTGGAAGACTGTGTGAAAGAGATTTATGAGCAATGAAAACCAAAACTTCCCTGTTGAAATGGTAGAGAGGCAATGCACAGAAATGTGATAGTAATAATTTTTTCTTAATAATAGTACTGATTTGCTGATCAGCTGTTAATAATTTCTTTCTTAGAAAAATGACTCAAACTTTCCAGGGAAAGCAAGTAGCCTTTGAAACGCCCACTGTGCTCAAAACCTGCTGATGTGTGTTCTGAATTCTTCCTGTTTCTGCTGACTTAATTTGCAGTACTTGCAAATGTTCCCGAAAGCATTTAAAAATGAGCTGAGTTAAAAGAAATGATTGTATATTGCAATAAAGATAACAGAAGATGTGAAATTTCCTTCTGCTCTTGTTCAGATGTTTGCTTGAGGCTGGGAGAAGCTGTACTATTTTAGCACATACTTAAGCAATGAGACTTGTTAATAATGTTTAAAACAGAACCTTTATAACTCTTTGGAAATGCTACATGGGAGGAAGAGGAATTGAATAGTTAAACTTGACACTTCAATAACAATCTGAATCAAAGACTTCTTCAAAACACGACCAAAGTTAGACAACTACAGCGAGACCTTTGACTGCAATGCTCTTCTTTCCAAATTGCTCTTCTAATTAAATAATGAAGCTTAAAAAACGACAATTATGTTCTACTGTTGCTGGGAACTAATAAGGCTTTAAAGAAGAGTTCTAGTAACTGTTATTTGGCTCAGTTTATAAGCTTGCCTGTTATTGAGAACCTTCAGATTGCCTTCAGTTCTGCACACAAGGGACAGAAGCTTTTGAAAGCAGTCAGTGAACTATTTTTTCTATCTTAAGAAAAAGTGCTTCAGGTACTGATTTTACCATATTGTTCTTTGATAGCACATGATGGAGAAGGAAGCTACCTTTTCCTTGTTAGTAGGACGGCAGTATGTTTTGAGCTTGATTGCATGGCATAGCTTCCATCAAAAATGCTTCAAATACCCCAAGATCCAAGGAACTTGCTAATCTGAGCTCTTAAAATACTGGTATCTTGGAAGGATATAATGCTTTAAATAGCCGGGTCCAAAACCTAAAAAAGGAATTGCCAAACCATGACAATTACTTTGTTATGAAAGTCAATGTGGTTCAGAGTATATATACTTTCATCTGCTTGTGTTCTTCATTAAGCAATTGGGTTGCAGTATTCTATACTCCCTCTTCCCTTCTGATCTCACAAAGTCAACACCAGAGTCATTTGAGAAGATGAGAGAATAGGGTTTATACTTACAACTTTTGTGTATTGCTGATGGATTGTACACTAACAAGCAGCTGCAGTTCAATCTCTTGGACTCCTGGGAACTCTAGTCTTGGAGACTGGTTGGGGTTTTTCACTTACGATAAAGTTCATGTGAAAGCTACTTTCTGATGCCTTTTGGTGTATCTGTATCTCTGAGAGAAGCAACTAATGATATTAATGCTATTAAATACTGTAGCAAGTCATCCATTATGTAGATCTCAGCCACTAGAGGATCACTGACTAAAATGGATTCAGCTTATTTAGTGTCCCCTTCTGTGAATCATAATAGTATCTGGTAATGGTATCCAGCATCAGGTGTTCCTTTAATCAGTCACCTGGAAACAGCTGGCTTGTCATGAGTTGGCATGTTCTTATTGCTAGGTAATATAAAGCCCCCCTGGTTTATTCACTGATTATTTCTTTTCCTTCCAGATCTCATGCAGAAGACAGACTGAAAATCAAATCCTAAGAACTTGTAGAAACTTTTCTTAAGCAGCTGAAAAATGTTTAAAAACCTAAAGCTGTCACTATACTTTTTCCTGTAATTTTTTTTCTTGCCTCTCCTAAGGAGGGAAGGTATTTGATCTGTATCTCTCTGCCATGATAGGATGGGAGGAAGCTTCTCTCTTGATTACCATTGTATAGGGAAAATAGTGTAACAGGAGGTATTTGTTTCCCCTGTTATAAATACAGAAGACTTATTCTTCTGCTGCTCAAGCCATAGTTGGAAGGCCACAGCGGATAGACAGACATGGCTGAATATCTACTTTTCCCTCTGGTCATATTGCTTCTAAAGAAGGGGGGAGCGAAACCCAAATGCTTTCTCCCTACCTTCCCACCCTCACCCCCCACCCAGTCTGGATGTTTTGCTCTGGTTCTTCTAATGTTCATTCAGATGTCTAGTAAAGCTAACTGCCCTAGA
>NW_008824753.1:0-34816 GCF_000699105.1 Pygoscelis adeliae | reverse complement strand
CAATAAATGAGACTTGAAAACATGTCTTTGGGCAGCTTTCTGCAGAGCTGGCTGTTGTCACAGGATCTTGACAGGATCTAGTATAGCAGGATTTCACTGTCATGAGTATCTTCAGTAATGCTGCTTCATGTATCTAAGTAAAAAGTGACATGTATTGGCTTCCATGGTGCAGACCTGAAGGGAACTTTTCTTTGCGCAGCATAAAAATAGCTTTAAGGTAAAGCTGCTTTTTGTTGGCAATTGATATGCTGTCTGTGCCAGTTAAAAAAAAAATCAATGGGTGTCTAAAGACTCAGATTAGAAGGGTATCATTGTCTGTATTAAAATGGCAGTCATGTGCTTAAATCTTTCTCAGTTGAAATAAAACTAAATAAAAGAAGTTTCTAGAGTCAAAATAGAAAGTAACCCCCCAAAATGCATAGTTGCAGCCTGTAGACGTAACTTTTTATCATTGTCTACTTCAGTGTGCCAGTATGTTTTCTCTTGGTTCACAAATATACATGGCTTCACATGTTGATGGTAGTGTTCATTCCTTCACAAACTGTAAATTTAGTTTATAGTGGTAAGGCTTCCATTGTTTTTATACAGTAGTGAGTGTAGTGTGAAATCTATGGGAGCTGTAGGTGCTAAATGGGAAATCTAACCTGCTTCTGCACCAGTGGATGAGAAGGAAGAAAGAGAAACTTCCATGCTATTAAGATTCTTTGTTATATATTTAGCTGGCTATTTCATAAGTATGAAGTTTAAAAAAAAAAATGCAGCTTGGAGCTTTTTTGGTAAGGGCAATGAGTTAGGGATATCTTATTTAAGCTTTACTTTATGCAGTGCTATTCTGGCTGAACTTGCCCGTCACTAAGGAATACACACTGATCTGACAGACTAGTTATTCTGGGCCCAGAATGCAGAGGCTAAGGAGCTTATGTAGCCTTTTAGGCAGCAGCATCTATCAAAATTTTGCTACCCTGACTGAACTCTCTAGCATTCAGGCTTGCATGAGTTAGTGGATACTCCTTTATCTCCTGATTTGGCGTAGGGAGAGAATGTTCTGCAAAAAGTGTATCTTCATATGTAGCCCTCTTCTTCAGGAAAAGTGGTCTCCCTGATGAGCTGTAAGCCACTGTACTGTTCCATGTAGCTTTTACAAGCTTCTAAAATACAGCAATACTGCAACATAAGGCCAAACCTATTTACGGTGCTTTTTTCTTCTAAAACTGAAACAACTTGTGAATACTTTCATTTTACAAATGCTTTAAAGCTCTCATGGTAATCTCATTTCATGTGTTTTTTCAAGGCTTTGGGATATACCTCTATCATCCTATCTTTTTAGAAAGACTTGCTGTTTTTCATTTGTTGCTACTGAGTTTTCTACAGTGGTGCACTTCAGGAAGTGTGTTAAGACCTTTTACTGTGATAAAGGTTTGATAGTTGGTTTAACAAGAGAACATGTGTATGGAAGACATATAGCTGCTCTTACCAGAAATAGGAAAATCACAATTGAGTAAACATGTATGTACTGCCTCTTAGCAAGAAAATACTTTAAGGACATAGCAGGATAATTCAGGGACCAGATGACAGCATTATTTCATGACTGTCCTTTAGGATATAGATAATGGTAAATGGAATTAACACTAAAATCTTCAAGCTCTGGGTTTTTTTTCCTTTTAAATGAATTTCAGATTTAGATAAATATTAAAACTAGTATCATGTGAATGTCTTGTTGAAGAAGCTGAGCTGTCACTGAATCAGTTATGCATTTTTCTGTCTTGGACCATTAGGAAGAGCTACAAGCTACCTGTGTTCTATGACTGGGAATTTTTTTTTAAACCCAGGAGTTGTTTGATTGTCTGACATCTGTTGATGATGATTTGTGATAACTTTCATGTGTTTAGCACAAAATGATGTAAAGACTTACAGTCCTTTAAGTCAGAGATAAGTGGATATATTTAGCATTTTGCTCACTGTAGAGTGAATAAAAGCTGAAATAATACATTTAAAATTTGTGAAATTCAAGTACTGCAATAGCTGAACCCTGTTTGTCCCTCTTCTGTAGGGTGATACATAGTGAATCAAATGTCAGTCTTAATTGCTAGGTACAACTGTAAGTCTGGGGAACCAGATATAGGAACAACATAGGCTTAGCTGTTCTTTGTTTCCTTGCTTTCCAGGCGACAAGGCTCTGGATGGTTACAGTAAGAAAAAATATGTCTGCAAACTGCTTTTCATCTTTCTCCTGGGGCATGACATTGACTTTGGTCACATGGAGGCTGTAAACCTGCTCAGTTCCAATAGATATACAGAGAAACAAATTGTGAGTAACTCAGTCTCTATAAAAGATAAGCTGTTCTGTCTAATGCCCTGCCTCCGCTGTTTAGTCTGTAAAGGACTTTGCTTCATTCCCTACCCCTGTCTTAAAGCCTTATTTTGGATCTAGCAGTGATTCTGAAAGTAAAACACCTTTGTGCACAGGGAATCTTATACTAATTGTAAAAGCTAAAATGTGTACTCTGCGTAAAATTCTTACTCTTGTTAGGAAACTGCCTTGAGTCTTGCATTAAAAGGTAAGTAACCTTTTAATTTTCAGAATATCTCTTTAAATCTTCTTAGGTAAGGTTGTGTTTATCAGGTACATGTAACTTACTAGTGTCTGAATAATAAGCCAAACTCTTGATTTACTCCCATTCATCTAAAATGATTGAGTATATGCTGAAATAGATTATGAAATACTTAAAAACTGATAAATCAGGGTAACACTAAACTTACTCATTTTTGTTTACTTCATTTAATCTTTCTAGCCTTTGCTCTGCTATCTAAATATAATTTCTGCCTATATGTTTGCTGTTGGAGGAGAACTGTATGTCTCAAAGAATTACTTGTGGCATTTACAGAAAACATAATTGGCTAAAATCAATTTTCATTTTCCTTTTTCTGAATCACAGGGCTATCTCTTCATCTCCGTACTAGTGAACTCTAACAGTGAGCTGATTCGCTTAATAAACAATGCGATCAAGAATGATCTGGCGAGCCGCAACCCCACTTTCATGGGGCTTGCTCTGCATTGTATTGCTAATGTGGGTAGCCGGGAGATGGCGGAAGCATTTGCTGGAGAAATTCCAAAAATACTTGTAGCTGGGTAGGTATGATGTGCCTCCTTCAAATACACCACCAATAAACCTTTTCAGCAATTCAGTTCCATTGCAGCAGCTTAGTGCATGCTTAAAGCTATACAGTCCTGGGCTTGCAGTACAAATAATGACAATTTCCAGTAACTGCAGATACTTAGATATACCTGAGCATGGAGTTGCTTGTATAAGTGTACAAATACAACATGGAAATGAAGACTATGTCAATATCTTGAATAGGCTTTTCCAGCTTTGTTTTGATCAAGTTTTTGTTCTGTATAAATGTGTGGCAGTGAACACCCCTGAAATGTGTATGTTTTACTTTCCTTATCTCTCCTGATGAAAAGAAGAAATAAATGAACCTAAATAGATGTTTACACTACAGATTTTGTTATAAACTGAAGGTCTTATTTAAATGGTCCTGACTTCATAAGGAATGTGACAATGTTCTGTTGTGAGAGCTTTCTTGCTTACTCTACTAGCCATGTGTAGCTATTTAAACAACCATTCCTGTAAATGGCAAATGGTCACCGCCAACTTTCTAACTTAGCCTTTGTATCGCTAGAAGTCTCTAAACAGCCCTGGCAAATGTCTGGAGCTGTAGTTAAGTAAATCTAAAATGAAACTTGTGATTGCAGGGCTAATTTATTTTGAAACTTAAAATGTCCAAGTGCAAACAGTGCATTTAAACTCTTATGGATATGAAATGTTTTGGAATATGCATGAATCTTGCTTTATAACAAACTCATGTCTCTAATATTAAAAAGTAACAACTTGCGTAAGAACTGTATTAATAGTCTAAATGTCAAGCACTGGAGCTTGCAAATGTTGGAAATGTGCTTGCTCATGCAACACTAATTCTGACTATGTCTATTATGTGCACTGAGTTGGTGACGAGGAAGGATATAATGTGTGATATCTAGTTGTGGCAAAAATCTTGGGAAATACTTCTGAACTCTTGAAATAGTGTGTCTATAATGCCACACTCAAACACTGTTACTATTTTGCAGAGCTGAAATGTAGCATGGGCCAGAAAGAGAAGAATAAACAGCTAGCACCCGATCCTCAGTATGGGTCTGGTCTGGTGGAGCAAATGGGGGAGAATCTATCCTGTAATTCCACCTTTCTCAGACAGGGAATTCCCTATGTAAGGGTGCATGTTAGAGATAGCATGTTCTGGGGCCCTGTCAGGCTTGTTGCTGTCCTGTCCTGCACTGCCCTTGCCAGGTGCTATTCTCCATGTAGCATAATGGAGACAACACTGCAATGGTGAGTCATGGGTTTTAATAAGATAACCTTTAAAAGTTCCAAAAATTTCACTTAGGGTCATCAATCACAGACAGAGCACAGAACCTTCAGTTCAGATTTGTTTGAACTTTGAGCTGTGTTTATGTTCTGAGATCAGTTTTCAGGGCCTAATTCCTTCTGCATTTCTAAGAGAATGTATATAAAATGTGTATGTGTACATACACGTCACATCTAAGTGACCAGTGCAGAATGAGCACTGTCTGTTACATTTGCAACTCTAGTGTAGCTCCCTTGGCTTGAATATAAATTGGAGGGAGTGGACAGGGAGGGGAGGAATAGGATTATTTTCCGGTTTTTTAACCAAGGTACAAGTTGATCTCATGGAAAATTGATAAATTCATAAAGAATAGGTGGACTGAACTTCTACTGGGGATGTGGAGGTTTCTGAACATTTAACCAAGATTGCACAGTATAAACTGCCTCTTAAAACTTTCAGTGCTAATGCTCTGTACATTTTTTTAGCTGTTGTTTGTGCAACATACAAAATGCTTAATTAACTACTTTGTGAAAGGGAGTTTACTGAACTAGAATAGGAGCATGCTGCTCTTAAAATAGTCCATTTCTGTGCCAGCAGCATGGATGGCAAGGTGAATAATTGTGGGTTGCATGCTTGGTAATAGCTAGCCAACTTGAATGCTAGCTGTAGGTACTGAAGCTGTTGAGTAGTTAATGATTTGTATCTGATACGCAGGACCTATCAGAAGATCCAGCTTTGGTTGCATGCATAATATAGTGTACCTTAACTGTTTGACTTGAGTCAGTTTGGAAGAAGCTTGTTCTTGTGGTTAGATGAGCCTGTGTTATCTAATGAACTTTCAATTCTGATAAAAAGATGTCAAATGTCACTCGTAAATTGCAAAGAATCATTTAGAGGCTACTAGACATATGTAATGGTTGAAAACTTGACTAGTAAAACTTGCTGGGCAAAACTAAGAACAACAGATACTGTAACATAGAAAGAATTTTGTGAACTTCTGTTGAAAAGATGCTGCCTGGCTAGGGATGCTGAGTCAGTGCAAAGACTAGCGTAATGCTGGCCTGCAAGTACTGCTGTGACTTAACCACTGTATTTTAAATCCATATTTGTGTCTTGTAGAGATACTATGGATAGTGTGAAGCAGAGTGCTGCCTTATGCTTGCTGCGTTTATATAGAACTTCTCCTGACCTTGTCCCCATGGGAGACTGGACATCTAGAGTGGTGCATCTCCTCAATGACCAGCACTTGGTAAATCAGCTTCATTATGCTTCTCAGGCCTACTCTGTATAGAGAATCATGTCACTTCTGCTGTTAAATACACTATTAATTTATTTCTTCTAGAGTCTTTCAGGCAAGTGGGTTGCTGTTTTCTTCAGGCATGGGGAAAGAAATGGAAGGAGTTGTCCTCTTTTAGTTGCTGTATATATTGATTTTTAATAAAGCTTTGTTTACCTTTTTCTTGGAGATATAAGAATGGTATGCACAACTTCTTCTTTTGCTCTGGCTGTAAATAAATTAATCGTGTGCCTTGTGATCTGAAGTCATATTGCATAGGTGTAATACTAATTTTCCTAGGCCTTTTAAGACTAGACCTGCACTAAAAATGCAAGGCCTGATTTGTCAGTGCTTGGACTTCCTTGTCCTGTGGTGTCCATGTTGTCATTCTTATCTTGCTGGTTCAGAAAAACCTATTTTTCTAGATAAGAGACTCTATTTTTCCCCCCTGTCTATTACTTTATGAAAGTAAGGCTATTAAGACCTGTGCTTCAGCAGTAATAAGAGTGCTTTAGTCTGAAGTAATATAAAATGCTTGTGTTACACAAAGCTCTTTCCATGTTGGGTTGTCAGAAATCTTTCCTGGATGGTCTGCTGCATCCTGTTTCTTCTACTCATGCTTCTCTTGTGTAATAAGACAATTTGCATCCAGGCTTTATTTTAATATATCTTTCTGTTATTTTAGATGTACTATCCAAACATGAGACAAAGCTAGCAGAAAAATAGCATTAAATGCTCTGCAAGCATGGCAGTATCATGTTGTTGAAAATCCTGTTTGATTGGGGTCTGTATTGGGACCGGTACTGTTTAATGTCCTCATCAGTGACATAGACAGTGGGATCGTGTGCACCCTCAGCAAGTTTGCAGATGACACCAAGCTGAGTGGTGCAGTTGACACACCAGAGGGACGGGATGCCATCCAGAGGGACCTGGACAAGCTCAAGAAGTGCGCCTGTGAACCTCATGAGGTTCAACAAGGCCAAGTGCAAGGTCCTGCACCTGGGTTGGGGCAACCCCCAGTATCAGTACAGGCTGGGGGATGAAGGGATTGAGAGCAGCCCTGCTGAGAAGGTCTTGGGGGTACTGGTGGATGGAAAGCTGGACATGAGCCAGCAATGTGCGCTCGCAGCCCAGGCGGCCAATCATATCCTGGGCTGTATCAAAAGAAGTGTGAGCCAGCAGGTCGAGGGAGGGGATTCTGCCCCTCTACTCTGCTCTGGTGAGACCCCACCTGGAGGACTGTGTCCAGCTCTGGAGCCCTCAGCATAAGAAAGGCAAGGACCTGTTGGAGCGGGTCCAGAGGAGGAGGGTCACAAAAATGATGAGGGGGATGGAACACCTATCCTATGAAGAAAGGCTGAGAGAGTTGGGGTTGTTCAGCCTAGAGAAGAGAAGGCTTCGGGGAGACCTTATCGCAGCCTGTCAGTACTTGAAGGCGGCTTCTAAAAAAGATGGCGGCAATCTTTTTAGCAGGGCCTGTTGCGACAGGACAAGGGGGAATGGCTTTAAACTAAAGGGGGGTAGATTTAGACTAGATATAAAGAAGAAACTTTTTACGCTGAGCATGGTGACACACTGGCATAGGTTGCCCAGAGAGGTGGTGGATGCCCCATCCCTGGAAACATTCAAGGTCAGGTTCGACAGGGCTCTGAGCAACCTGATATAGTTGAAGGATGTCCCTGCTCATTGCAGGGGGGTTGGACTAGATGACCTTTAGAGGTCCCTTCTGACCCAAACTATTCTATGATTCTGAAGATGTGTAATTAGTCTAGCTACTAGCCAAATAAAGGGCTTTTTAATGTGGGGCTTTGTCATGGGGATAAACTTAGTTTTGTTGTGTATTAAAAAATACTTGAAGTGAAAGGTGTAATGGGCAGCATCTTAAAGTGTTATAAAATTGAATGTATTGCTTTGTTTATTTTCTAGGGTGTGGTTACTGCAGCTACAAGTCTGATCACCACTTTGGCACAGAAGAACCCAGAAGAGTTTAAAACCTCAGTCTCCTTGGCAGTGTCTAGATTAAGCAGAGTGAGTCCAATGATAACCCTGATAATAATTCACTGTTGCTTAATTTACTCAGCTTTCTAGGTCAGGCTAGCTTACTGTTGCTTATTTGTTCAGTTTTCTAGGTCAGATTAGTTTAGTGTACCATTACAAGTGAAGATGATTCAGTTTCACTTCATATAGCTGGTTCAGCTAATCTCTTAACACTTGTTGCTTACCAGGGCAGAAAAGTGTATTAGCTTGCTCAAACTTTCTTGGTGTAATCCTTGCTATGCTCCAAGTCTGTTAGCAAAAAGGTGTCTTTCAGCTACTTGTATTTGAAAGGATCCTCATGATGCAGCTGAGTTTTTAATCCTCATTTTATGTTACTGTGACACCAAAGAGTAGTTGGATCAGAGACTGATTCTGCAAACTTCTGCACAGAACCCTCAAAAACATAGCCTGTACTTCTTTTATCTAAGCTTCTTACAAGATGAGTCTTCTTCCTATTCCCTCTTTTGAGCTGCTGCTAGGTTAATAATCATAAGCATTTGATATTCCGTAAATGGGTATAGGGTGTTAAGCAGGGGCAGGGGGTGCAGGGAAGAGTGGAGAGACATTTCTGTAAGTTAGTATCTTCATGCTGGAAAACTTACGTTACTGTTTTGTTTGATTTTTGCCTTTTGGAAGGTATGCAAGACATGGGAGGATACTACTTCACAAATGTATTTTAGACCCAGATTTACACAGCATTATGCCCAAAATTACTTGTAGTTAGGAGAAATTTTAATTTATTTTAAAATATGAAGATTCTGTCTAATAACTTAAAAGCAAGGGAGTGCTGAGGGAAGTGCATAGCTGTTCTGTAATGGAGCATTAAGAATTAGATGGAATTTCTTTGAGCAGAGCTAGTGCCAAACTCATGCTTACCCTAGAATCAATGGGAAAGAAATCCATGAAGAGGGGTACTCCCTTTGAAACCTAATCTAACCCTTATCACATTTCACTGTGCATGTAAACCTCTTCTGTGAAAGCTATCTGTTCTTTGCTCTGGAGTATGAATATTACTGAAAGTGTGGGTTGGTCCTTCTGCTTTTAGTTCAGTCTGTCATAGCATCTTGTGCTTGAATTCCAGGTTCACCTATCAGCAGTCAACTATAACACTATATTTAGACTTTCTGTTGGCTGAATCTAGAATTGCTGAACCAAAAAAGTTAAGCTTTTACTTAAATGTTTTGGTGTTACAAGATGGTCATCTTCATTTTTAAGAAAAGCAAGTATGCTTTCAGGAAGAGACTTCCTAGACTCTACTGTATTTGTAAAACTTAATTTCTGTTACTAGGCAACCTGATGGTATAGTCGCAGTGTATGTACTGAATTAAACATTGCTTGTGACATTTTTTAAGCCTCTGTCAAAGGTGACCTACGGCATTCTTTGGGTCCTTCTCATGATTGCGCATCACTTAACTTCAGTAGCTGACATGCTGCCTGCTTATTTTACAGATTGTAACTTCTGCATCAACAGATCTTCAGGACTATACATACTACTTTGTTCCTGCTCCTTGGTTATCTGTGAAACTTCTGAGGCTGTTACAGTGCTATCCACCTCCAGGTAATGCACAAATCATAACAGTGGTCATCTCTTTTATGCAGTACACTATCTCCGAAGAGCTACTGTGCTGTAGTGTTGTTATAACTTGGAGTGCAAGCACATTGTCTTAAGACAAGGATACTGAAGTCTGTACTCTTGAGTGTTTCAGATTGTTAAAATTAAACACAACATAATTCAAAAGGCCACATAGCTTAGAGCAAAGTGTCAAACCAGTGTGCATCTCACAAACCAGTTGCAAGTGCCATTTTAAACATTCTTTAATGTTATCCACTATATTAAAGCCTTGAAATATATTATAGCGCAGATCGCATTTGGCTTTTAGTAACACCCAGATAGAACTGTGGCTTAGAATTCTTTTGCCAACTGTGTATTGGGGGAGGATGAACTGTTTTTAATGTATCAGAATACATTTCAGTTTATTCAGATTTAGCAAGGTGGAAGGCCTAAGGTAGGGATTAGGGTGTTGAGCAAAATGAAGTTGTCCAACGGCTTGTTCTTCTCCAGAAGACCCTGCGGTACGTGGTCGTCTAACAGAATGCCTGGAAACTATTCTTAACAAAGCGCAGGAGCCACCAAAGTCAAAAAAAGTACAACACTCAAATGCAAAGAATGCTGTGCTGTTTGAGGCAATAAGCTTAATTATACATCATGACAGGTAAGCTGTAAGAACACTTCACTTAAAAAAATCCTCTCATAATAGAAAAGCTGTGGCTTTGTCTTGAACACTAAATGGAATTTTACTGGGGGAAGGGGGAGAGAATAGAATATTTGCTTACTAGATTGGAACACAACCACAGCAATGGAATTGAACAGTATTAATGAACTGTGGTGCTGCCAGCATATTTTTTTATTGCTTTGTTTCTTGCAGATTTTTTTTGGTGTTTTATATTGACCCCACTACTCTGTTGGATTAGAGATTATTTGCTCACAGTATCTGAATTTTCATTTCACCAGCGGGGCATTCTAGCAGACACTTTGAGGCATTTTATGAAATTTCCACTGCAGAAATAGTATTCTGTACTGGGTGTTCTCAAACCTGTTGCTTTTAACCCTTTCACTTTCTCTCCTGTTCTGTGCAGTGAGCCAAATCTACTAGTCCGTGCCTGTAACCAGCTAGGTCAGTTCTTGCAGCACCGAGAAACTAATTTGCGTTACCTAGCACTGGAAAGCATGTGCACGCTTGCCAGCTCTGAATTCTCACATGAGGCTGTGAAAACACACATAGAAACAGTTATCAATGCATTGAAGGTAAATATTTAAGTGTGCAGTCTGTTTAAGTGTTCTCTCCTGCCTCAATGCCCTCTCCCCCACTACCCCAAGCCCCCCATCCCCAATTAAGCTAATAATACTTGGGCACCAAATGAGTTATTCTCAAAAGTCTGCTTTAGGTTTTTTCCTTAATCCTGCAAAATCTTGCTGTGCTGGCAACAATAGAGGTCAGCTTCAGTTTATTTCTGCAGCTTACTAGTAAATCTGATACTTGTAGCTGTGGCCCCTGTAACACTTCAGTATCTCCTCAGGCTGTAGACTGAGGCTAAATAATTCTTTCAAAACATGGAATTTCAAAACGGAGAATGCTGGGAAGACTTTGTTTTATTGGGGTCTTGCTGGTATCAGACATTATTCCTTCACTACAGTAGCTTATGGGGAGCAGTAGAGCAGATCAACTTCCACTGCAGAATCAGAAAGTCAAGAGACCAGAAAGACACATTCCCAGGCCATGTTTATGTGAAAAAGCAGAAGTCAAAAGGGGAAGGCTGACTTGCATGTAAATTTACTTGCACACTTCAGTGTTTACATGTAATGTGTTCTTCCAAGCTCCTGCTGCAGCATATTAATACATTTGTCTAACTTTAAAGTACATATCTGCTCTAGCTGGGCTTCTGTTGATATAAGGCAAGTCCGACACTAAACTTGCAGGGTAGCTAGTTGCCTATTGGCCTGGTGACAATTTGACAATTTCAGCTAGTCATTAGTGCATTTGTGGCCAGTGGTGCCAGTTACCCAGTGCACAGTGGACCACAAACTCATTCACTCTAGTTAGGGTAATAGTGGATTATTCTGTACAAACTCCTCCATCCTTTTCAGCACTTCCACAGATTTGAATATGTATGCTACAGAAACAAAACCCAATGATTTGAATTTTTGTTAATACTATCTAAAAGCAGGAAGCTGTCTGAATCTCCAGTGACCTCTTTCTAGGTGACTGAAAGTGAGAATAACATGAGAAACTCATAGCTTGTGTGAAGGGTATATCTAAGTTCATTCTGCATCTGAAAGATTATGAAAATGCATTTTTTTAAAATTTGATGAGGGATTATAGTAAGTTTCATCTCTTCAGTAAGTTGCATGTACTTTCCAAAAAAAATGAAATCATCTTGACCTTTTGCTGTGTGTGCTTTTGCAGACTGAAAGAGATGTAAGTGTACGACAAAGAGCTGTAGATCTCCTGTACGCAATGTGTGACCGAAGCAATGCCCAACAGATTGTGGCTGAAATGCTGAATTACTTGGAGACTGCTGATTATTCCATTAGAGAAGAAATTGTGAGATATTTGTGTTTCCTTAATTTTTTCATAGCTGGCTTTGGCACAATATGGATCACTTATTGATTGGGATGCTAGATAGTCTGTGATAGAGATTCTTTTTCATGGTGGTTTAAAAAAAAAAAAAAACCAAAACCAACCCCAAACACAAACCCCAAAACCCTAAGTTTGTAGTCTAATAGCAAAGAATGTTCTTTGTTTGGGTTAAACTAATTGGGGGGTGTGGTGTGTGTGGAAACTAGGAATTTTAAAAACTAATCTTGGTCTCAGGGCATTGCATATAGAAAGTGAAGTGAGTTTTATCAGTGCTTGAGCAAATACAATCTCTAGATCTGAGGGTTATGTCCTACTCTAGTCAACTGTTCAATAGCTTCAAAAATTAGTGTGATAAATACTTAACTTGTAGGTAGAACTTCACGCTGTGTATGTTGTGAGAACATTCTCTCAGTCTAAGGATTCCCAAAAACAATACCTTATAATCAGCTAAGAGAGGGGCATGATATCTATCTCCTTCCTCCCAGCAGGAAAAAAAATGCAGAAGTTGAAATACTTGCTGAACGACCTTCGTAGAATGGTAGCCAAAACCTGTACTTACAGTAATTATTTAGCTTAGTTATGTGCTAAAGTTTCTTGATGGAGAGGTTAACATAGAATACAGTGTTAGTTGATTTACTTCTTGTACTGTCTTGTTGCAGTTGGCAGTCTACCCTGACTTGGCAGATAATGTGAATTTCATTCTGTTAATTTACTACTCTTAAAAGAATAGGTCAGTATAAATGCAACTGATAACAAATCATGTGGAGGTCTCTTCCTATGCTGATTGTTTGCTTCAGGATATAGGAATCTTAGCTGACTTTTTCAGGTCATACTATAGTTTGGTGACTCTGGTCTGCGTCTGCTAGCTTGAGTTTCCACTTTTTTTTGAGAGGTCTCCAATTTCCTACTTGGTCCTGTCTCAGTGATGGCTTAGATGTTGTTTTTATAGCAAATAGTGTTCAATAAATTGCACTGGACCAGTTGAAAAGCCACATATGCAACATATTGGAATGCATTATGGGGAAAGCATTATGTACCTGGTAACAGGTGTGTTCTGGCACAGAATTTCAATGTTCATCTTTCACCTTAGCTGTGGGAGCAAGTGAGCAAGCTGACGCATCTGAAACTGAGGCTTCCGGGCTATCATGGGGTATCACTAGGTGTATATGGAAGTGAATCTTGATACACAGCTTCTACTATAAGCTAGTCAACCTTCTTTATTCTATTATGTGTGTTCAGGTTCTGAAAGTTGCAATTCTAGCTGAGAAGTATGCAGTGGATTATACCTGGTATGTGGATACAATCTTGAATCTGATTCGCATTGCTGGTGACTATGTCAGTGAAGAAGTGTGGTATCGAGTTATTCAGATTGTCATCAACAGGGATGATGTTCAAGGGTATGCAGCAAAGACTGTTTTTGAGGTGAGAGGAACTGTTTTCAATTCCCTTTCAAAATGAGGCAGGAATTAAGTAAACACCACGTGAATCTAGCATGTGCTTCCCCATGTTAGGGAGGAGTAAAAATATGATCCTGAATACTTCACAAAATGCTGTTGAAGCTTTCCGTAACAGTAGCATCATAGATTTTTAGAGCCAGAGACTGTATTAAGTTGATGAGAAGCTTCTCTGGCTTAAGTAATGTAGAATACACCTGGTACTGTTCTGGTTTTGGTGAGGGAGGGGCAGGGTGGGTTATGCTGGGTTTCTTGTTACTTTGGTGGATGGCATTGAATGGATGGCTTAGTAAGGAAATTACCTTAAAAATTACTGAAATGTAGTAAAAATAGAAGCCTTTTACAGGGTGGCTTGCCTTTTTTTTGAGTTTTCTGCATGCAGGAATCCAAAATACTCAAAATGATAACTTGATGATCCTTCTCAAAGCATATACCCATTCCTTCTGTTCAGGATCTGGTAAAACTGGAATTTGAACTATTAAAGGAGAACACTTTCAAATGTCTGGCCTTGTTGCTCTGACTTTGTTTGGATTCTTCATATGGGCTTTCCACTTTTTTTATTTCCTTTCCTGAATGTTTAAGCTGACTTTCGGAACTCATCCCTGCTATGTGTTTCTTCATACTCAATAAAGACAGTATTTTTCTTGGATAACTTCAGCACATTCTTGCAAGGTTTAGATTAAGTATATTAACATCCTTCTGATACCCCTAAAGATGTAATGGGAAACCTAAGCAGCTGTATCTGTCCTCAGAAGTCCACAGTGCTGCTAGATGGGCCTCAGTGCTCTTAAACAAGTAATACTTATGTTAGAGATTCTTCTATAAAGGCATACCACCTATCATGCTTTTCTCATAAGTGCTCTATAGTGTCTAGACTTATGGTCTGCTCTTACACGAAAGTAGACTAGGGAACTGGACGTGGAAGTGACAGAAAAGATCTTTTTTGATACGTTACAGATTGATGACTAGTAATGTGTTCTTACAGGCCCTTCAAGCTCCAGCATGCCATGAGAATCTTGTAAAAGTAGGTGGCTACATCTTGGGAGAATTTGGGAATCTGATAGCAGGTGATCCGAGATCAAGGTAAAGCACCTTTTAAAATACTCAATTGAAGAAGTAACACTTTCTGTAAAGAATCTCATGTCTATTTAATATTCCTAAAGGCCAGTTAACAAATGATTCAGTTCTTGCTAGCAACACATTAAGAATTATCATGTCTACAGAAACTGAACAAATTCTTTTTTCCTATCTTTTAAGTCCCCTCATCCAGTTCAACTTGCTACATTCCAAGTTTCATCTGTGTAGCGTTCCTACCCGAGCTCTGCTTCTGTCTACCTACATCAAGTTTGTGAACCTGTTTCCAGAAATCAAAACTACAATTCAAGATGTATTACGCAGTGACAGTCAGCTAAAAAATGCTGATGTTGAGCTGCAGCAGAGAGCTGTTGAGTATTTGAGGCTCAGTACCATTGCCAGTACTGATATATTGGTAGGTATCAAGATTATTTTTTTTTTACTATGGAGAACTCTTTAGCTTGTCTTCTGTCAACAAGTAAACTTCACTAAACCTTACCTGATTGCTCAGAAATCTTAATGCAGGATTAAGGATCCACAATGTGGGCACTGATTCTTTTGGTCTACCTAATTCAACTGCAGTCATCTTTAATTTAGAGCTAAAATCAAAGTTGTTACTGCTTTAGTGGGACAAATGACCATTAAAGCATGCTAATCTGGAGCTGAGAAGCCAGTGAAAGCTGGTGTAGTACAGGGTTGTACAATATTCAGATACCAAAAGGCTAGTGCTTTGTTTTGAGGACTTGATGGTGGGCAGGAAACTTGTAATTGTGCTGAATTCTTTTTTTTTCTTTTTTTGTCTCTAGAAGTTCAGTGTTTTAACCTGATGCTCTCAGGTCTGGCCAGAGCATGGCACATTTAGTCTTGACAGCTAATAAATGCTTAGGTCTGACTAGATCTTTGAGTGATCTTCTGTGGTTTCAGTCTAGGTCTGCTTGACTTAAGGACCATTAGGTCTGCTATGATATAATCATTTTTTTAATAGCACTGTACTAGAGAAGTGATATGCTTCTGTTCTCTTAAAGAACTGCTTTGGGAGGACTTCAAAAAGTTTTAAATAATTTTTTTTCTTTTTTTAAAAAGCAAGTCTACTCCATCACTGTACAATAAACTGCATAGTTGCTTTCTGTGTGAATAATTACTTCTGCTTTTGCTTCATGCAATCTATAAGGGTGTATCTCTTCAAAGATTCAGAAGCTGGTTTGGCTTTTTTTTGTAAGTTTAACTAATACACTTTTTTGTGATAAGGCTACAGTGCTGGAAGAAATGCCTCCCTTTCCAGAGAGGGAATCTTCTATTTTGGCTAAACTCAAGAAGAAGAAAGGCCCAGGCACAGTTACTGACCTGGAAGAGATCAAAAAGGAGAGGAGCTCTGATATGAATGGAAGCACTGAACCTGCCTCTGTCAATGCCAGTGCTGTTGTGAGTTTAAAAGCTGTTATTTCACTAACTTAGACGGTGTGCAAGTGAGAAAAGAATGGTTTCCTTGAAGTGGCTTTTTAGGTGTTTAAAACTTCTCATCTCAAATTCAAGACTATGGGTGTTTGCTATAAGGTAGCAGGGGAACATACAGCTGCTTCCCCCCACTGCATGCTTGGATGCCATTTTCCTTTGGAAATATTATATAAATGGGGACAAACTGTCTGCAGCCTAAAAAAATACCTTCTATGTTGTTACTTTGAAAAATTCCTGTAAACTTAGAAATGGTAATTTCCTTGCCAGTGAAATTGCAGTGAAAGTGAGATGATAAAATTAACATATTCAAAAGGAGTAACTTGAATTTCAAAGTAACAGCTGTTTTTCTGATTTGTCTAACATGGTATATATTTTGCATCTTATTTCGGGTTGTTACTGTTTTTCCTAGAAGTGGACAACACTTGACTTAACACAGATGTCCTTGATATAATGTTGTTACTGTTTATTTGAGTTCAGTTGTGGTAGACAAGGTCACAATCTTGTTTCTTCTGAGCTGAAACTTCTGATTTTATTGTCAATTAAAGCTGGTAGCATGAATCGCTTCCATAATGTAATACTTGTTTCTGGTTTTAATGACTAGCATAACTTGTAATTACATTTGAGATGTAGTAGTAGATTACCTAAGAGGAGGAAATATTGTAGCACACTCTCTGCTCAGTTTGTTAAAGCAAAATCCTTTAACTCTTAGTCACTGCCCTATGTAAGAGTAGATATTCCAAGTGCAACATCTTTGGCCAGAAATACCTTTCCAGCAGAAAAGTTGCCAAACTTTCTTTGCATGCCAAATTGACTGAGGTGACTGGCAGTCAAAATTGCATTATGCTTTATGAGCTTCACTTTATGGGTTGCAACTGTGTAAGAAACTCCTGCTATGTTGCCTTCATTAGTGGCTTTGGTGTGACCCTGGCTTAGATGCCAAGAATATGTTCCAAATTGGAGTTCCAATTGTTTGTTTTTAGTAGTTTCTTACTAATTGGCTTCTGAAAATTTTTCGTTATGCTGCATCAATTGCAGTCTTTGGAATATATGATAACTTTGAGTTGGCTTACAAAAACAAAATTTCAAACTCAATCCAAATGCATCTCATGACTCATCTTCAGCGTATCTGGCATATTGTGGGCTGCTAATGTCTAAGACATGAATATTTTGTTTAACAGTCTATGCTTTGCTCTTGCATGTGACTTAGGCACACATACGTGGCCTCTGTTGCATGATTCTGTCCTGGATACTTGATTTGTTCTATTTGAGGAGAAAAAAAAATTAAAGGTCTTGCCTCTACCTTTAGTGTCTGCAGCTTGAACTAGCTACAGGCTCTGTGTTTTTGCTGGTTAGGTTTTATGTTGTTTCTAAGGTTTGCCAAGCTTCAGAAACCAACGACTAAACTGATAGTCAATTTTAAAGATGCTGTGATGTTTTAATTTAGGTTCATGTAAAAGCCACTGCCTTTCTTTCTGGATTCTTCATGAAAGAAAAGCAACACACTTAAATTTTATTCCCTACAGTACTTAATTTTCCTTGAAACCAAGAGGGGAGAAGAAAGAGGGAAAAACACTGTCATCTTTTTTCTGCAGAATCAGATTCTAGACAGAAGAATTTTTTTTTATTTAATGGTAAAATGCACATAACTCTCTTCAAAGGAAAAAAAGAAAACCTCATCTGCAAATGACCTTAAGTTGAAATGCAAGGTGATAACTGTATTCATAAAGCGTCCTACATCCCTTCAAAGCTTGATTTGGGGTGGGGAGAGGTACTTTGCCATAGCTTACTTGTCTATGTAAAAGAAACAGCTTTGTTTTAGTTTTGCTGTAGTGTAACACCAAAGTGTCTTGTCTTCCCTAGTCTACACCTTCTCCATCTGCGGATCTGCTGGGTCTGGGTGCTGCCCCTCTCACCAATTCAGCTCCCCCACCGTCCTCTAGTGGTAGCTTGCTGGTGGATGTATTTTCAGATTCAGCTTCTGCGGTTGCACCTCTTGCTCCTGGTTCTGATGACAACTTTGCGAGGTAATTAAGTCACCCTGTAAGGAATCTGAAGAAGAATTTGTCTGTTAAAACAGGATTAGAGAAAAAAATACACACTAACTTTCGGTTTTGTTCCAGCTTACTGAATGCATTCCTGGGTGGTAGTTGTGCAGCAAGAGAGGAGGTGTTCTTGAACTCTATGCTGGATGTGCTATCTTTATTGAATCCCTCTGCTCATTGAAAAAACTGAGTTTGTAGTAATCAACCTGAGGATATTAGCTACACAGTATTGCCTAGTTTTCATGCTGGTTTTGCTTCTCTGTTAAACTAGGCTGCTTGTGCTTCTCAATTCATGCTGAATTTAGGGGTTATCTGGCCTGATATGAATATGTTTATTCTTATCTTATTTCCATAAAGTATTCTTGTCTCTCCACTTATGGCAACCTGATACTGGAACAGTGAGATGGATTATATCCAGAGATACTGGTTCTCAGAATTTCAAGATATACTTAAATTGTTCTGTTACTGTATGACAAACAGGTGTGAAAAGGGGGAAAAAACCAAGTGCTTTTTTTAAGGGGATTTGATACAAGTATCTTCCTAATTACACTACCAGGTGCAGTGTGTTATTAATCCCTTTAATATTAAAAGCCACTGTGGCTACACTTAAATGTTATTTGGCTAAAATTTTGGAAATAAATAGTATAAGATCACAGAATGTCCTTAAAAATTTGTCATCTTACTGGCCAAGGACCAAATTTTGAGTGATGTCATGACAAATTTCCAGTACATCTTAATATAAAAGACATAATTAGTGAAACTAATCTGCCTGGATCTTTGAGACTTCCATCAAAATTTTGTGCTAGGCAATGCATTGTTGCAAGTTTGCAGTGATTAAGACTTGATCCTGTGTTTCTCTTGGAAGGCAATAAGTGATGTTTATCATGCTACACAATACCAAGACTTTAAGAAACTACACAAGCTTGTTAGAGCTTTTTTTCCAAAAGAGGGGGAAAAAAAGAAACCAATACTAGTAGCTTCATAAGCAAAAGTTACCTAAAAAGAGTTTTCTCTTTCTGCAGAAGAAAGTATAGCATTGCCCAACCTCTTGGTCTGTCTGTAGATGATGAAATGCTTCTCTAATGATACTGAGAAGTTGCCTTTTACAGTTTCCTGCCTCTTTTTAGTGCTGTTGTCACTTTTGTTTCTAGTCTGTTACTTGGGTAAGTCATTCTCTGCGTGCCTGTATATTCTTGCCTACACTTAATACTTGCGTGTTTTTAAGAACTGATTGTGCAGCTGTAGTTAGAAGTGCCACTAAGGTTGAGGCCTCTGCTTCAAAGCACACATTTGTAGTAATTAATAAACATCTACATTTATGGCTTTGAACTAAAACTTCTTTGCTGTCACAATTAAACACCTAAAAGGACTCTGTTCTTCAAGAGGTATAAATTTAAGCTACTGTGAAGACCTTCAGCTGTCTCCTGTCTTTGGGAAGAATTGCTGGTTCCTAACAATCAGGGAGGGGTGGGGTGGGGGAGAAAAGTGGGGGAAAACGTTGCCTAATGCCTAAAACCTTTCTAGGTGTACTGAGCTAGGGCAGCTAATAAGTTTTTCATGCATTAAACTCAGCAGTGCCATTTTTGAGGAAGGAGGTAAAAGAAATAACTAAGCACTAAGCTGTCTTTACTAACTCCTGCTATCTCTGTCGCTACTGCCTTTCTTCCTTTGTGCTGCCTGAACTAGCCCTGACCTGGCTTCATCTGAGGTAGTTTCTGAGGAACCAGCTGATACTGTGCATGATGCTGATGAGCTTTTTCACAAGTAAGCAATACTAAAACCTTGCAAGGCTGGGCAACTTCCAGAATATAGTTATAAAGCAAACCTATATTGTGCATTAACTTAATACCAGCAAAACTAGAGAAACGTACTGTCAGACTTGTGACTAGAACACCTCTGTAGATGCTGTGAATTTTATGACAAGCTCATGAATACGCAGGTTAGAGTTGCCTTTACGAGTCAGTGCTATCACACACTGCTCTAAAAATGAGGCAATGCCAGTTGTATATTAAGTTTCGCAACTATTCACAAATAAAGGAAAGACACAAAAGAGTAAATTGTCAAAAGTACTGATATTTGGGAGTATGTTTTAAGTGCCTTGTATGCAAAAGGCTGATGTTTGCTGACCACCTCTTCTACTTTTAAGTGAAGGGTGACAGAAGGGACTGAAATCACTGCAGAATGGGCTGCTTCTCTCAAAATGGAAAGAAAAATACAGCTCAGTTGACTTATGTGACACAGAACTGATAAAACAAGGGATTCTTTTTTCTTTCAGGTTTTAACAGTCAAAGCTTCAAACTTTTCAATTCTGCACCAACCTAATGAGTTTCAGAAGTTGTCAAGAATATGAATAAGAAAAATCCTAGTCTGTTGCCTGGTCCTTTATAGACACTGTGTGTGTGTATAGCATATTGTGGCTTCCTTCGTAGTTTCTCAGATATCCTATCAAATAAAAATTTCAGTTCTTCGTGTCCTACAAGTGGTGGTTTTGGTTGTTAAATTGTCTTTTCTAACTCTGCAGTTTTCTGCAAAGGCCTCTCTCACAGACTGATGCACTCTAGGTTAACCACAATCTTCATCCTCTGTGTAAACCCTGAATTTTGTGGTTCTAAATATTGTTCAATGTGGCTCAATTTAAAACACGTTTCCCCTCTCTTCCCCTAGGTTTGTGTGTAAAAATAATGGAGTCTTATTTGAAAATCAGTTGCTACAAATTGGATTGAAATCTGAATTTCGACAGAACCTGGGTAAGATCTTTCGGGCCAAGTGGTTAGCTGTCTGCATTATCAACCCCAGCACGATATTGCAGATAGGACTGACTTTTCAGCTACTTAAGAGGGAAATGTGATTTCAGGCCTAACCTGTCTTAGGGACACACAAACAGTGAAGATCCTGGCTTCTGTGTGGGTTCTTGTTTTCTTAAACTTTTTGGTTGTTTTGGTAGCTGAAATGAAATGAGTGTTAAGTGGTACTGTAAGGTCCAGCCTTTGCTGCCTGGTTGTAAGGCTGGTACAGCCAGGGGTATAAAGGACCATTCTCCTCAATTTTTGTATCTTACAGTATAGCTTATTATAATAATATAATATACAATACATTTCAGACATGTCTATCATAACACATTAATGCACAAGATACTGAAAACATCTAGGAAGGGAGCTGGGAATCAAACACAGGCCAGCACTAGGATTGCTTGCTTCTCCCCTTCTGCATCGTTTATGGTACCATAATAGCTTCTTTACGTAAAAAGTAATGTTCTCCAGCAACTGAAAGACTTCCGCTGATTATTTAACTGCCTGTGTGACAGCTCCTGTGGGAGAGGTCTGGTTTGTTGTAATCTGTTATTTCATTTTGAACTGTGAATATTTTGGTAAGATAAACCATTGAAATTATGCTTTGTTTTAATGAAAGGTAGAAAGACAGGGTATTAGATACTTGAAGCACAAGTAGTTCAATATGATTACATGTGATGTACCTAAAAATTCTGATGTCTTTTCTTTTCTTTCTAGGACGTATGTTCATATTCTATGGTAATAAGACATCAACACAGTTCTTGAATTTTACTCCAACAGTAATCTGTTCAGATGACCTACAGTCAAATATCCTTAAATGCAGTAGCATGTGTCTGTTCTTATTTGGGTTTTGTGTTTTATGCCACACAAAACTATAATAAAGCTGCTGGATCAAGGCATGGTGTCCTTGAACATGAAGAAATGAGAAACTTGCTGATAACTTTCTAAAGTTCTTGTAGAAAGAACAAGTCTTGAGCAGAGATGGAAGATTCTCTCCTTAAAGCTCTGGTTACAGACACAAATTTTACTGTTGAAATAAGGAGAAAATAGGCTGAATAAATATGTAATGTAACTGTAGCTTTCTCCACTGCACAAAGTAGCAGGCATATAGATGTGTCCTTAAAGTCCTGCATTAGCAGATAACCTCAGACTTGAGATGGAGGTAGAAGAATACATGTACACAAAGATGATGATACTTTAAAATAAGCTCTTAATTTACAGTTTGTCCTTAACACTTGGTATTGCAAACTTAGGATTTCTGGGAAACTATGTAATCAACCTTGTTTGACTCAAAGCATCACTGTAATGTTCACATCAAAATGAGATAGTCTGGTGCTTTTTATTGTGAAGTCAGTGCCTTCATACTTTTTTGAGGGCATCTTCCTTTAAGAATATCCAAATAACTGAGAATTGTGGGGGTTATTGCTTCTAGGTGTGTCAGTATGAAGAGAGAAAAAAAAAACAACCACAAAAAAACTCACCAGAAACTTTTTTGCTGTACAAGGATTGAGCTTTGAATATTCAGTAGCCTATAGAGAATGAGTGGACACAATGCTAATTCTTCATGTAGCTTATTGGAGGATTTGCTATTTTTTTAAAGTTATCAATTCATCAGTTTCCTTAACCACTTCTTATGCCTGAATCTTCAGACAAAACCTGTTGACCCCACAGTGGATGGAGGTGCACAGGTTCAACAGGTGGTGAACATTGAATGTGTGTCAGACTTTATGGAAGCTCCAATCCTGAACATCCAATTCAGGTAAAACACAGGATTCAAATGCTAGTGAACTATATGAAAGATGTTAAATTTGTCTTGGTCCTCTGACTGAAGTGTAGAATATGGACACACAAAGCTGTCTTGGGTAGATGACTTACTTGAAAAATTGATCTAACTAAGCTTTAAGCTACTAGGGAAGGTAGGGAATCCACTTGGAACAATGTGGTTTTACAAAAAAAAAATTAATCAAGAAGCAGCTACTGATAAAATGTCTCCATGACTTCTCTTTCCGCTATCTGTATAAAACAACAGTCTTCCTGTTTGCCTAAGAAATCTTGACAGGAATATACACAGTAACTTCTCCCTTCGGGAAACCAAGAACACTTCTGCAAACAACTTGGACTGGAAATGCATGCAGCCAAAAATAGAATCTTGTTCTGTCCATTCAATATCAGCCTTTCGGAATTTCTGGGCTACATTCTGTTATTCTAGTCTAAACTGGTTCTTATAGTATGTTTTCACAGGGATATATTTTTCACTCCTCTGGGTGCTATCTAGAAGGATAACAACCTATGTTGAAAATGAGATCCTTATTAAGAAGTTCTGCCGACTCACTTTCTTCTGCCATCTAAGCAGAGCAAATACAGTTTTAATCCACTGTTAAATAAATTTATCTTAGAAATAGCATTATCTGCTGTTGATGGATTTTAATCATAAACAAGTGCACCTTAGTGTTCATCCTCAATTGCTTGGTTGATATAGGCTGAAAGACTGCTGACACTGCTGCGTACACAGTGTTCTTTCTATTCCATATGCAGGTATGGTGGAACATTTCAAAATCTTTCGGTAAAATTACCCATCACATTGAATAAATTTTTCCAGCCAACAGAGATGTCTTCTCAAGACTTTTTTCAGCGTTGGAAGCAACTGAGCAAGTAAGGCTTTGTCTGTACTTGGGCTTGGGCCTCTTATGGTGGGCCAAGGGAAGATAAAGCATATATTGTGAATATAGCTGATGCAGTACCCCATCCCATACTTAATCCTGTGAGTTATAAACTCTCGCAATATAATTAGTTGCTGTTGAACAATGCTGTACATAATACACGTGTTATACTATGTATTCATCTTGCCTTGTCTTGCAGTCCGAAACAAGAAGTACAGAGTATCTTTAAAGCAAAACACCCGATGGATGCAGAGATCACAAAAGCAAAGGTGGGTGGTAGGGTGGTATTTTTAATTCGTAGTTTAAGGGTAGTGGTATAAGTGAACTTTGTTCGTCTTGGTTTATATGAGAATTGGATCATCCTGTTAAAGTGTAAGTCCATGTTGTGTAGCAGACTCTTGGTAGTGTGGCTTGAATTAAATAGTCTTCAATAGCAGCTGGAAACTTGAAGCTACTTAAGAAAACATCACTTCAGTGCTTAAAACTGAATTGGAAGATACTTCAAGCTATATATACTAGAGTTACTAGTTAGAAAAGAAAACAAGTGACTCTTTGTAGAAGTGGCTGCCTTAGGCGAAACAGAAGTGACTAGTGTAAGACAGGAATGGCTTTATCAAAAACAGGAGAGACATGCTGAATTCAACTTGTTTCTCAGTTGTTTTTGAGAAGAATCTTTTTTCAGGAACAGCTCATTATCAGGGTCACTCTGTCACTTCAAAAATTTGTTGTAATAAAATTGGTATTGGATAATTCTCGAATGTCTTGAACACTTCAAATAAAAATTAGTCTCCTACTTGTTTTGCTAGTTGGTGGTGGCTGTGCTTGGGTAGACTTGGTATTGGTGTCCTGCTGTCCCCACATCTAAATCTTCTGGGTTTCTTTCATAGATAATTGGCTTTGGATCAGCCCTACTTGAGGAGGTAGATCCCAATCCTGCTAACTTTGTTGGTGCTGGTATCATACATACAAAAACTACTCAGATTGGATGCTTGCTGCGCCTTGAACCCAACCTCCAGGCACAGGTATCTGTTTAAGTATCTACAGCTCAAATACAGGTTCTTGTTTGAACTAAATATCTGTGTATATCAAACTCCTTAAGGTATCTATTTAAAATCACTATTGCAATAGCTAATTGTGACTGCAGACTCCCAACAAGAAACGAAATTGTAGCAGCTCGTCCTGGCCCAGTTTGGTAAGCTGCTGCTTCGTAGCAATTCTTTCCTGTTGGAAGAGATCATTGTATTATTCCAGACTGTCCTTCTTCTCTTGAAGGTTAGAAACATTTAATGTTTCTGTTTTGTGCACCTTGGACAAGATGAAGTATAATTCCCTTTGCCATTTTAAATTAATAAAAGAATGATTGGCTAAAAGAGAAATAAGCAAATGAACACAATGTTAATATTTTTTCCTCAAGCATTTTGATAGAGGTTTTGTCGAAGTTATTTGAGGACTAAAAATAAGTTTTGGGTGGTAAGTCTCCTGTTTTCTGAAGAAGTGGTGGTAGAGAGTCTTTAGACTTTTCCACAATGTTTACTCCTCTTAAAGAAAAATTTTGGACAACACCTTGCTGTTAAAGCCTAAAAGTATTAGAACAATGGTAACTCTCAGCAAGGGCTTGAAGATGTACTCCAGCCTATGGTTTGAAGAAGCTGTGGCTGACTGCCTCTGAATATTTTAACTTGAGGTATCTTTCCTACCAAATCTAACAAAACAAGAAAGAGGTAACTGGTAGCTTTCACTAGTTAACTGTGCATTCATTTAATGCCAAACTGTGTTTAAAAAGTAAATAATATTTTATGTTCTTTTTCAGATGTATAGGCTCACACTACGAACAAGTAAAGAAGCTGTATCTCAGAGATTATGTGAATTGCTGTCAGAACAGTTTTAATATTAACCATGCCAGTTTTGGTTTTTCCACTTATATCACTGTCATCATACTGCAAATAAATGTCTTGTACATCACTGTCTGAGTACTGCAGTGTTAACCAATAACAGCTCCCTGCCTTAATAGGACTTGGCCCTTGTTTGAAATGAAGACTATAAAATATACAGTGCAGGGAAGTGACTTCTTAAATTAAAAATGGCTTTTAGTGTGTTACACAAAGGGTGGGAAGGCTGTCTTGTGCTCCTTTTTTTTTTAGAGGTCAGGCTTTTAAACTTGTTAAAGGGAAATTGATTTAGATGTGGTAACCAAGGATTTCAACTGGAAATGGCTAATAACATTCTGCTTTAGTGCCTTTAACAGGTACTCCCTCTGCTCTGAGCTGAAAGAAACCAACGTAATGCTGCTCAGTAAGGTTAATTGAGATGTTAATGTAGAGTCAAAACTTTGTAAAGTTGAACATTGCCCCAAGTCTTGTACTGGATGGAAGGGCAGATTCCAAGATGCATTTGAATCTGATTCAAGTGAACATTTATGTTGAGTGTCACCAACCTTTGTATTTGAAAAATGCCACAGGACCAGAATCTTAAAGTATTAATCTTGTAATCCTTTACATCTTAATGTTTTCTGATCTTTGGAAAGTGGATTGAACACAAAAGCTATTCTTAATCCTTCTGCTTATTTCAAATAATGAGGTGAGCTTCTCTGGTAGGTGGTGAAAGAGTACATGCTTGTCCGCTGTTAGTCAAACTGAAGTTAAATAGTCTGTTCTGTGTTTTTTCTGTTTCCCATCAGACTTAGCAAGTAATAGTCCTAATGATGTGATATAACTAACTGCAGAGTCTGGTATTGTATAAAAGAAGTGGGAAGAAATGGGCCTTTGAAAGGCTGTAAGGCATGCACTCTTTTAGATGAAAATGTAATTTTAAACAATATTTTTCCCAAGTGTACAGTAATGTTAAAACTAGATAGGTTGAATAACTGATATCTGAACAGTTTCCTGTCTGTCAGTGGTGGTAAAAATATCCAATGTGTTGTAGAAGACTTGTGTTGAGACCGAGAGTAGAAGGCCCAAAAATGTTCAGCTTTTATAGTGATTTTTACAACAAAAGCCTTTAGCTTATTCCACATCAGCAAACTCTCTGCAGAAGTAAGTGGATGCAACTTTGGCTCACACTCTTCAAGCCTTGAGATGCAACAAAGACTGCTAAAACAGAGCAGGTGAGGTAGTGCAGTTAGAAACTGCAGGCAGTTGTCAGCGAGTACTACAGGTCACGATGAACAAAGTCAGCTGCTGCTGACATGAGAAGTGAACCTCAGATCAAGATTTCCTCAAGGTTATTTAAAGGAAGCCTGGGACTGGTGTCTCACAACACATACAGCCAAGTATGCCCATGAAATAAAGGTTTTGAGTGATAGCGATGACATTGAAAATACATTTAAATGAGGCTCCTGTCATGCTGCCCAGTGCACAGCAGGGGACAGGATTCTACATGATTGAGTGTGCCTTGCTTTTTTTCTTCAGTGCTTTGAGTTAAATGATGGAACTGGGTGATTATAATTTAGTTTGGTTGAAGGCCAGTGATTGTACTTGAGTGCAAGTGAAAAATGAGGAACAAAGGTTTGGCTGTGGTGTGTGGATTTTGGGAGATGTTTTGTTTTTCCAGAAATGGCTGGTAACTATGGAAGTTAGGACTGAAAACTTGGCTATAGACCTGGTCTTTCTGCAAAAGTTCTCTTAAACAATTGGCCCTTTTATGGGCCTTTCAGGTAGCTAACCAAGACTCTTTGATCACAAACACTTTCTTTGAAAATCTTCATGAGCAGTTCCTGCAGTCAGGTTGGGCAGTTGGCAAAATACTAATGGACTATCTTCTGCTTTGTCCTTTGGATGCCATATGTCTCTATTAGTCCTGTTATCTTAACCATGCTGTTGGCTGCTATGTTAAAAATCTGGTGTGCTGAGCTACAGGGAGTCTTAGCAAAGACAGGGGAGGAGCTTCTATTTCATTTTTTCCTAAATCCTGTTGTATATCTGTTCCCCTGAAAAAGTTCTGTGCCCTCATTAAAGGACACCTTGAGACACTGCACTACTTTAGTTCACTTTGCTTTGGTTCAAGCTGTGCTAAAATGTGCGTTAAAAATGTGGGAAGGAGGGGGGTAAGGGAAAAGTGTCTTTTCAGTGGTGACTGTGTTAAGCTTATGACTGTTCACACTTTGTATTAAATGTCAGCTCAATGAAGCCATGAGCAGAAAAGTGAACAAGTTAAGGACAAATACTTTATTATTTTTTTGTGAATGATGGTTAACTTACCAAAGTGATGTATCTTGTCAAGCAGACAAAGTAATTTCTGCAGTAAACAGTGTTATTGTTTTTAAGTACAGTATTTTCAGGCATTGACATGTGAAAATAACTGAATAGTGAAACAGGTAGCATATGTTCATTCTTGACCTACACTCCAGTATGTAACATTTATGGTGATTGTCTTATTTGTATAAAACAAAGTTCTGTCAAATTAAGTGGAGAATTTTCATATAGAAGACTATATATTAGACTATATTCATCAGAAGAACGTATTAAGATTAAATAAATGATTAGAACAGTAATCAAACTGTCCTTTTTTTGTCTGGGGGCATGGAAGCGTAAAGAATACTTGCATGGAATGATTGTTATGGAACAACAATTGATGTGTAACGGTAAATTCTTTTCTGCAAACTACTGGGGGGTTGTGTTCAATTGAGTCTTACCTGGCCTGTGGATCTCTGCTCCCCCAGTGAGTTTGTTTATGGCTTTTTTTTTTGTTGGTGTGTTTGGTCACATGTTACAAATACTCTGCTGTACAGAAAAAAACTTGATGTAAAATCTTTCTTCCTATAGTGTTTAACAACAAGTATATTAACAGTACATGCTGCAGTAAACTGATGTAACAGTGGGGTATTGTTGAGCCTATGAAGCACACACCTGTATTACACACAGGGCAGGACTTGTAAAAAAAAAAAGTTGATGTCACTAAAAAAAAGTATCTGAACTGCTAAATAACCTCACTCAAGCTTTAAATGTATGCTTCAGATTCTTAGTACTTCTCTAAAACTTGCTAAAAGAAAAAAATATACCTGGGCACTATGAGCTCTTGTGCATTCATAAACTTTTTCTTAAATGAATTGCAAAGTAGTAAAGTATGCTCTACTAGCAGCAAGTAGAAATCGCTTGGGGGTGAACTATCTGTGTCCTGTTAGACACATACAGTCTTTTGATTTCTTGTAGAGAAATGCCCTGCAAATTTCTGCTTTGTCCAAAAGCCACTACATGTCTGTGTTAATGATGTTTCTAGAAATGTCCCACCACATTAAGAGTGCGAGTAGAAACCTCACAATTAGCTGTTGGTTCATGTAGCACCTTGCTTTCTGACCGCAGCTGTCTATGGATGACAAGCACGAGTGCTGTGTCCACTTTCAAAGGAAAGGGAGCAGGTCACCTCAGTTGTCTCTTCTCCCAATGAAGTAATAGGCTATTAGTTCAACTGTAGTGAACCTAACAGACTATTTTCAGTTAAAATAATTGGTCAAATAACAAGAAGTAAGTTAGCAAATTCAATTCCTTCTACTTTATTTGAAAGTCAAATTTTGGTTATTGCACAGTGCATAGGCCAGTTTTTAGCCTCTGGTTAAATATCACCCTGAGCAAGGCCAGACAATCTGTCTTGGTCTTCCCTCCCAAACCCCACCCTGCCTGTTCTTTCCCCACCCACCCCCACCCACCCACCACCACCTGATCAGGAATAATTTATCAGTGAACTTCATTGATACTCCAGGTAGCTGCTCAGGAAGCCTCACTGCAAGGCTATCCTGTATAATCAATACAAGAGAACTCCCAGCAATGAGCAGTCACTGTGGAAGTATTAAATTGTGATCAGTGTTTAACTAAAAAAAAAAAAATGGTATCTGAGGCCATCTGAAGGTCTGGCTAGTGTGTGCAACTGTCAAAGTTACAAACACAGCCACTAAATACAATCACTTCCGTAATAAGCTTTTTTCCAGGGTTATCTGGGTCTTGGCATGGTAGTTGGAATTCCTTTTTAAGAAGTTGAAGTGGCCTACAGCAGCTGCATACTATGTTAACCATCATCTTCTCAACATTCAACCTGTTTGGAAGAGAGGGAGGATTGTTTAGGACTTGTATACAGCATTTTAGGCTTACAGCTTTTCAAGTATTTGAACATTACTTTTTTTCTTATGGTGGAACATTAAGAGGAAAGAGCACAACCCTTAAAGTTTAATGGTTCTGTCAACTGCAGAACTACAAACAGTGCAGCAATTGATTCTAAGTTCTCATGATGACTACTGCAGTTCAGGTGTACTGAGCTTCTGCCTTCCTTTTTAAGACTGAATTTTCAAAGGGCTTATAGCTATTAGGCCTCAGACCTCACTGGAAAACTAATAGGATTTGATTTCCCCATTCTCCTCTTCCACTTCTGAAAATGATAAAGTAACTATTTGAATTTTTAAAGCTGTGCACTGGACTACTTACAGTTTGCAAAAGGTCTCTGGTCTGATCTGTTAACAAAGATGCTAAATTGTGCATGTTCCTTTTGCACAGTTCAGAGGAAGAAAGGGATTTTCCTTCCTCCATGAAGTATTAGCACCAGAATCTAAGTTGATGACTGTATAAGGTCAATTCTGGGTTGTGAGGTCAGTTACATGCAAGTCTACTACTAGCTTGTTATCTTGCTGAATTAACAAGAATAAAGCACAGGTTGGTGAAGTGATAGCTTGAATAAGCAGGTGAGATTTAGATTCTCTTCTGATAGTACTGTTGTTCTGTTGCATTTGCTTTTCTGACCATGTTCAGCTAACTGTGCTGCTGGACTTGCTCTTACCTTTTTTTTGTCAGTGAGAAGTTGTATAAATGTAGGCTAGAATTCAGCTATGGGAACGAGAGTTACAGGAAAAAATATTTTTGTGAAAATCTCTATAAAGGGGAGAAAAGTCTGCTTGGTTTCAATTAAGGCAAAACTGTTTTTTAACCGCAACTTTCTTAGTGATTGTGATGAACCTTAATAACTAAAAAACCTTTTTCCAGGCTTCACAGCCCTTTTGAAAACTCTCAAGATACAAAATCAATCACTCAGTTTTCAAAATGCTGCGGGGCACCTGAATTCACTTTGAAGGGGATAGCTTTTAGCTTCAGGATTAATTTAAATTAGTAATTGCAAAAGCAAAATCCTTCATTCCTTTCCTATTCTTGAACATTGTATTTTCTTGGATTGCTGGGAATATACAATTTTAATTTTTTCCCGAATAACTGTGAACTCTAAGTTCTGCTGCAGTGAGTTTAGTTTTATTGAAGCCTTGATTCCCTGTCTGAATAGTCTCCTAATGAGCAAGCAGAACTGCACAGACTGAGACAGCACACTTGTAATTCGGGGATATTTTTTAGTTATACTTTTAGAACATTGAGACAACTGAAGTGACATTATGTATTTAGGTGAGATAAATTTCTTATTTTGCTGTCTTGGCTATTTGAAAACAGGTATCTGTAGTCTAACTGACCTTTTCCATCTTCAAAAAAACCAAACAAGACAAAAACAAAAAAGCCCCCCAAAACTGCAGCATTGATGTCTTGGTTGTTATTTAAAAAAAAAAAGGGGGAGACAACATTCCTTGTTTAAATTGTAAATACCTATGTTCTAAATGACCTTATTAGCGTTGTTTCTAGTTAGCTGTCTTATACTGCAACATTATATTGCTGGGTAGATGCCAACCACATTTTTCTCCCTGAATTATAAGGAGTGGTAGTTAACAAATATCACTACTTACAGATGGCCAAATAAGAAAAAGAAACAACTTTAGTACTATATAATCTCTCAACTCTCCTTACTTTGTTGAAGATGGACATGATCCTTCACATCGGCTTAAAGTGACATTTGTAGAACAGCCTTTGTAAGTTATTTTTTCTTCATATTCAAGTTCTCTACAACGCTCTGTCAAATGTAAAAAGAAAAAATTATAGCAGAAACTTATCTTAGTCTTCTCAAGTGACCTTTGCTGGATGCCAAAAGCCTCCATACTTGGTTTCATGCAAAACTGTTCCTATTGCATGAGACAATTAACAAGTCACAAGTGAGTAACACAGCAAGAGGAGGTTTTAAACTAGGCACTGAAGATGCATGAGATAGTTGTCCTTCAGGGTAACTAAGAAAATGCAAGTCACTGGAATTACAAATGAGCAAAAAAATTCCTGTTAAGAATATAGTGCAAATTCAGTCCAGCAGGAAAAAACTCTAATCCACTGAGAACACAAAGATGCAAATAAAACAACCAGCTGGCTAATTTTGGTGGAATTATTTCTGGTTCACAGACTTGGTAATAGAGTTTACTTAGTTGAAAAATGCTTAATTTACTCATTTTAAGGATTTATTTATTTTTGGGCAGGCATTTGTTTTGTACTTTTCTGGCTGCCTATAGTCTGTCTTTCCTTACTAGATAGAACATGTAATGCTACATAGCAGGTAATGATTATATGTACTGTTCTTGAGTTTTCTCCTGACTTGAAGCAAGACACTAAGCACTTCAGGAAGCAAAAAGCTGACTGAAAACACAGGTTTTTCCAATGAGTTTAAAGATTGTGTTTGAAGTTTATATTAAGGAGAGCAAAGATGTTGAATACTATGAAGGCAATTTATGCACCCCTCACACTGCTCCTGTACATTGCTCTTTTGAGCACATTCAGGTTCCCTGCTTAAAGAAAGGTTATAGATGAAACCTGAACATTGTTGCGGGGAAGGCTCAGTTAATACTGTAGTAGGAATTTGTCACTGGAAAAATAAGGCAACTAATAACTGGATGCTAGACTAAGGTACTATACCTGTATCTCATAAATGAAGAGCTAGGAGCTAGGCCAGTATTTAACTTTTTTTCTGGACTGAAAGGTATTGTTAATATTCTTCAAGACTGAAGAGTACCAGAATTGCTCAGTTTAGGGCTGAAAAATGCGCAGAGAAAGTAAAGAGCTTGTTTGCAACTTTCTGAACTCATGAAATAGTGGGAGGTACTGCCTGTTAACTCCAAGGAACAAACCTGGTAATAGTATGGTTGGGAAGATACTGTTCTGAAGCACTTCTCTTACAAAATGAACGTGAACAAAATCTAAAGCAGGCACCAAAAACATAATTATACTGGGGAAAATCCTTCTGCTTATTAGAGTTCCTACCTGGATTCCCATTCTGTGAGGTGAAAGTTACAAGGATACAGAGAAAGCAGGGTCAAAGGGAATGGGGCAATAGAAAGAATCCCACCTCCTTGGGTCAAACTGTCATTTCCCGATGCTCATGCAGTCAGTCAATTTGAGCCTCCCTTCTGCTAAAAAAAAAACCTTGAAACCAGCCTCTTTGGTACTGCATTACTTGTGTAACAGTGGGAGGAAGGACAAACTGCATTCAATGGCTTACTCTGCAAGTAGGTAATTCTGCCATGCCTTGTGGCTGAGCTGACTGACCTGTACAAGCTGCACTCTGCTGGCAAGGTTAACAATGAAAACGGAGGTGAAAGGTTCTGCTACAGGTGACTATACTCACTGTTATATATTGATTCTCACACCACCGTTTGAGAGTAGTAGTTAACCACAAATAAAGTTTCCTTAGTTGACTATTTGGGACCCTTTGTATAAAGCAGTCTTCTGGAGTAAGACTCAGTAGGTGATGTCTTGGATGACTTGAATGTGGTGTTCTGCTTTGTTCATTTTTTGTTGCTGTTAGAGATAAGTTTCTGATTCAGTTGATCTGGTTGTAATGATGGAATGGAGGACTTTGTGTGAAGATTCACAACAACTAAGGAAATAGCATATAGGTCTGTGGAAAAATCTTGAACACATGCTTCAAAGGTAAAAATGCAAATACTTATAATCTCATTATTAAGCAGGGTAGAAAAGGGCAGGCCTATTAGGATGCTGCATATCTGCATTATTCTTGAAAAAGATAAGGCAAGTGAAGGCTGTAACTTGTTGGAGGTGAGGTTGCAGTTTCTTTAGGAATTAAACATGTAGAAAAGGAGAACAAACAATGAAAGTGGTATATGACAATGGAGAAGGCAATAGGAAAGAAGGCAGTGTGATATGGTTAAAGTACACTTTCCAGATAGTTTTTCCTTTTGTATGTTGAACTCCCCTGAAAGAGAATGCAAAGTAGCTGAAATTGAGATGTTAACTCTTCTCTGGGTCTTCAAACAGTGGTTAAAACAAATAAACACACAAAAACCCACGTAAGAAATCCACCTTCCATTCACAGATTGAACAGTGTATATGTCATTCTGGTTTATTCTTAGAAGGGTTAATCCATATCCTAGGAAGCATTGAATAAAAACTGTCTGCCTCACTGTTTCTAAATAGGACTAAAACTAGGCCTCTGCTACCTATACAGAACACAGTTAAAAATGTATAGATATTGCTTGTGCATCCACACCAGTGTTCCTGACTCCTACACTGTAGATCCTAAAATAGGACAGTTCCATTTAAAATCAGTAGAGATGATGTTGCTTTGTGTGCCTCCCTTTACATGAAATTGTGCAGAAATTGAAGAATGTGGTATTCCTGCAGTCAAAACATTAGGTTTTAATTATGCACAGGAGCCAAAAAACATCACTGTACATAGAAAACAGAAAACAGTATCCTACAGAAAAGATACCAAAAAATGCTCAAGTGCTCAGAAAGAGAGTATATGAGAGCTAACAGGAGGACTGCAGGGTAAGTCAAGAGATGCCTGTCCAAATAAAAAGGTTATCTTTCTTACACTGCTCAACTGGGATTTTAAGATTAAAAAACATGATTCTGTGACTCTCCTTTATACCCATTCTGTCAGCCTCCTTAGCTCACACTTTTTAATGTTTACATCAGTATATAGCAGGGAACCTGTTGTTATGAAATCAAAGACCTAAAACAACTACTCTACAAAAAAAACAAACCTGCAGAAAGGACAAAAAGAAAAGATGGAGCCAATGCATACAAATGGTATCATAACCAAAGAATATATAATGTAGGAATTAATAAACTCATGAAAGAAAAGATGCGCTAAAAACAAAAACACGATATAGGAAACGATATGGATATACTTTACCTTGTGGCACTGTTAATGGAACAACAGAAGACAAGGATGTTGAAAGTCTTGAGGTGAAAGAAAGAGAGGACGTAGTGTGGGTGGTGGTTAATACTGTTGTTCGCAAAGAAGTCCTTTCAACTGACTCTGTAGAAGCAGTAGTAGTAACACTGGGAGGAAAAGTAGTTGTAGATAAAACAGTTGGGATCAAAAGTGGAGTGGACTTGGCAGAGATACTGGTAGGAACTACTAATGAAGATGTTTTGCCATGTGGAGTAAATGTGGTGTTTTGGGAGGAAAAATACGTAGTACTCTCAGCAGACCTAAATGTGGAAGTAGTGAGGGTCGTAGGCATAGGCATTGGGCTGGTGGTGGGGGCCAAAGCAGAAGAGAATGTAGAAGTGGTGGCAGATGGCAGCCGGGTGCTGAGCATAGTGCTGGGTGCAGGCAGAGAGCTGCGGCTGGGAGACGTCTCTGGTAGTGGGATTTCTGTGCTGCTAGCGGGGCTGGCCTCTCTG
>NW_008824752.1:0-2723 GCF_000699105.1 Pygoscelis adeliae | reverse complement strand
AGGGATCCCGGCGAGGCCGAATCCCAGGGTTCGTTATAATCGCCCACCCGCAGGAGCGCAGCTTCTGAGGACGGGGGTGGATGGTTACCCGTGATGAGGCACCTCGTTTATCGATACGCAACGTTTTACGACGTCAGGCCATGGCCCAACAACGCATGGAGACCCTTCAGCCTCGGCAGAGGACTCGCAGAAGGAGGATGCCAACGGGGATCGCGGCAACGAGCTCCCCATAAAGCCCGACGAGTTTCCGTATGGTTTGGGTCAACCTTGGGTCAGCAAGGCTCCCCATCGTGGTGGTCACCATGGGATAAACCTCCACCGGCTCCTTCCCTGTTGGATACCGGACCCATCGCTGGAGACGGACCCTTAAAATATGGACCCCGTTCCCCATCCTTGAAAGATGGGGAGACTCTGCTCCCGCTCGCCAGGGAACCCCACGAAGGGGGGGTTCCCGAAGATGCTGATGCTCATGGCACACCGTGACCGGGTCAAAGGGGGCACCTGGGACATGAAGGCTTAGTCCGATGACGCAGGTCTAGGGCACGGTTCGGGGATCCAGATGGAACCACCAAGCAGATCCCTCGCCCAAAGGACCTCGAAAGCATTGATGTTGATCTCCCACGCAACACGCTGGTGACCTACAGGTCTATGGCGCGGGCTCACCCTCCCCGCCGCCGGTGGCGTGATGGCGGGCTGGCTACGTGCCCGCCGAGGACAACCCGCGGGACGGCAGATGCTTGTGGTCCTCACGGCAAGCGGATTTGACGAAATATACTCCCAATAAACGGGAGTGTATTTTAACCGGGCTAGAGAGTGGCAGCGGTTTCGGCACGGCCTACCCGTGCCCTCAGGCTCACGTGAAATACGTCACTTCGGGATCAGGACCACGGTTTGCGCCCCGTCGGGCAACGGATCACATTTCAAAAATAAAGATGGACAGAGGCGGGCCGACGCCCAAGGAATTTGGTGGATCTTCCACATCCCTCATCATCCCCAGCCCAACGGCGTTCCTGAACGGACTTCTTAAAGCTCGACCGTGACTTGGCGCTTGGACCAGGGAGTCCCAAACCTCAACCAGTCCCTGCCCGTATCATGGTGGCAACGTCACCTTAGAGTCACAGAATCGTTAAGGTTGGAAGAGACCTCTAAGATCATCGAGTCCGACCGCCGACCCAACACCCCCATGCCCACTAAACCATGTCCCTCAGCGCCTCATCTACACGTCTTTTAAATACCTCCAGGGATGGTGACTCCACCACTCCCCTGGGCAGCCTGTTCCAATGTTTAACCACTCTTTCAGTAAAGACATTTTTCCTCACGTCCAATCTAAACCTCCCCTGGCGCAACTTGAGGCCGTTTCCTCTCGTCCCATCACTTGTTCCTTGGGAGAAGAGACCGACCCCCACCTCGCTACAGCCTCCTGTCAGGTGGTTGTAGAGAGCGATGAGGTCTCCCCTCAGCCTCCTTTTCTCCAGGCTAAACAACCCCAGCTCCCTCAGCCGCTCCTCATCAGACTTGTTCTCCAGACCCCTCACCAGCCTCGTTGCCCTTCTCTGGACACGCTCCAGCACCTCGACGTCCTTCTTGGAGTGGGGGGCCCGACCTTGACGGCATGGTCGCTGCTTTAGACCATGACTGCTCTTCATCGTCCGATCTGGAAAGCTTTTGATGGCAACCGCGGTGTAACTTCAACTTCGGGTGTAAATGACGATCGTCAGTTGTCCGTCGGACGAACTGTCCGGGTTAATCATCTGCAATAAGACCGTTCTCCTTCCAAACACCTCTTCGAAGCTCCGCGTGGAAGGTGGTCATCCGTCAGGGAAACGAACGTCTCGTTTCCGAGCGGTGGGCAGCCAAACCGCCTGTCACTCGGGCTGTCTTCCCTGGATCCTTGGTCCGACCTTATTCCTCATCCCGATCGCTTGTTTGGCAATTGGCCTGGGGTCAAAACCGACGTGTGGGAAACCAGGAGTACCAGGGTAAGGAGGGCAATTAATTCCCTTTCCCTCTCGTAATCGTTATCGTGGAAAGATTAGGTCGCATCTAGCAATGACGCTAACGCTCGTTCCCTTCCCCCAGGGGCGGGACGGCAATCGCGTCATTCAATTTACCAATGCGACTCCTCCGGTGGGTAACGAATCAGGTTGTTGGGTCGCTTCGCCACCGCTAGACGCCGAATTTGGGCGGTCAGCAGAACCTGCCCCCGAAGCATCCCGGTATCAACCTCACTTGGGATAGTTACTCCCCAGCACCCCAAATTATCGACCGCAGCCTTCCGAAGCGTTACGACACCCCGAGGCACAGATCCAGGCTGGGCCGGGAAGAGGAGCCGTGGTAATTACGCTCCCCATTGCAATCACACCCAATTCACAGGGGACGGGCGAACGCCAGCTCCTGGTGATCCTCACCCGGACGCCTCACGGACCGCTAGTAATTAATCCCCAATTACAAATGATGGTATTTTTTAACAACTGGCACTCTGGCCTCTGGCGTGGGGCGTTAATAATATGAATCACCAAAGGTACGATAATTTAATCGCTCCTAATTTTCACCAGTTCACAGAGTAATGGTTGGCTGAGCGCTAACGATGATTGGGACACACGTGGCCTGGAAGACATACCTGGCTGTACGGATCACAACCCCCTTCGGTCAATCCAGTTGAGTCCTTAATGAAATTCAAGTGCTCTTCCAACCCACGGCGCTCACATGGCCAACGGTATGAG
>NW_008824751.1:11450-12030 GCF_000699105.1 Pygoscelis adeliae | reverse complement strand
CCTGGGCTGGGTCTGTCCACCATGCTCGAGGAGAGCTCCCCGACTCTGCTCGCAAGCCCGACCTGACTCCATCCTTCCCGAGACCCCCGGGGGAGAAGCACACTTCGTCCTGGCAGGAGCGGGCTCCGCTCGGGCAGAGCTTGCTGCGTTGTGGAGCTGGGCTGGCTGCTCCAGCCCGGACCTTGCACCTTTGGGCTCATGCTACTGCCCACCACGGGGACATTTGCACCAGGGCTGCAGAGAGAGTCTCTGGGGAGAGAAGGGTGACATCCAGGCCCGGCAGCACCCAAATCTCGAGCGGGGACGGCAGCACTCAGCATCGTGTTGTGCAAGGGCACAGTGGAGATGGCGTCTGCCCCGGCAAAAGCAGAGGGGCTGGCAGGGAAGGAGAGGAGCAGGAAGCTGGTGCAGAACAAGGGATGGAGCTGGGTCGAGCTGCCTCAGGCTGTCCTGCCTCGGGGCCAGATGGCCGCTCTGGCTCTTTGCAGAAGCCCTGGCACCAGCCCGCCTGAGCCCAGATGCCATATGGCCGTATTTGCCTAAGTCAGGCTTTCTTCGCTCGGTGCTGTGTCAGGAAACA
>NW_008824751.1:9222-10550 GCF_000699105.1 Pygoscelis adeliae | reverse complement strand
GCATTGCCGTCCCCACAGGCACCTGAACCCCGGCAAGGGCTCTCCCCACTAAACCCAGAGACCCTCTGGGTGTGCTGGGCAGGTCGGTGGGTGCCCCCGGGGCTGGGGTATCGCCCCGCTTGTGGCTCTAGCACAGCACAGGCCAAGGATGCCCCAGGGGGCTCTGGGGGTGCCAGGAGAGCGATGCTGGTTGGGCTGCAGTGGTGCAAAGAAAATGCAGCCTCCCAATGACCCTCATAGCCTGGGGCGTTGGGATGCTGCAGAAACCTCCTGTGGGGACCACCACGGCCCCTGCCCCAAACCAGCCCCAAATTAGTAAAAGGCAAAAAACAGCTGATGATGACAGCCACTTCCCAAAAGCAGCAGCAGGGACAAACCCCTGAACAGGGAAGTGATGCGGTTTTGGGCTCCTCGGCCCCCACACCAGATAAATAGCTCTCCCTGAGCGGCGAGGGGCAGGCACCGTCCGCGGACATTGCGGCTCAGGACCCCCCACAGGCACAGGCATTCCCAGGTAATGCCGTTGGCTCCCTGGGGAGTGCCGGTGGAGGTGCTGGAACGGGGACAGCCGGGGCAGAGACTGGCCCTGGGGTTCACCCTGTGGGGCTGGGACGAGGAGCCTGCATGACGCTGTGCGGGGCTGGCGGGAGCATTGGGGGGCAAGTGCAGGGAGTTCCCCTTCCACCCCTCGTCCTGGGGGGACGCTGCCCGACAGCCCCGTGGTCCCCATCTCTGTTTCTCTCTCCGCGTTGGGACATGGTGGAGGCTGAAGGGACAAACACCAGAGGTTTCCCCTCTTCGTGCTCAGCCCCGCTTGCCACATTTTTATGCCAATAGGTGATTTTTACTAAAGCTTGAAGAAGTTCGAGATCTCCCCTGCACTTGCCGGCGCGCGCAGGAGCCCTCGCGGGGATTTTGCTGGCTGTCGCACAGACGGGCCGGTGGCAGCTCAGGCTGAGCGTGACTGTGGGTGCAGTCCCGTTACAGGGAGACCGTTACAGGGTCCTTCACTGCGTAATCTCCTCTTTCCCCTTGTTTCCCAGTGCATAACATCTAAATATTCTTGCCTAGGTGGTATTAGGCGATAATGCAGACCATGTTCTGCTCTGGCGTGTGCAGCGCGGCTGGCCCAGACCGCCACAGTGCCGTGCACGTGCACACACACGCAGAGGCTATTGCAAATGTTTTTGCTGAGAAAGCTTTACGAATGTTTTAATTTTGTTGAGCTAACAGGGGACCCTGCCATGGGCTGCCGTGTTCCCCAGCCGCAGCGTGGGGCGGGTGGGCGGAGGGGACCTGGGGGCCGCATCCTGGGGCGCTGGGCCCGG
>NW_008824751.1:4132-4610 GCF_000699105.1 Pygoscelis adeliae | reverse complement strand
GCCCCGCGGGGAGCATCTCCCCCCCCCAGCCTGGAGCAGGTGGGGCCAGTCTGCTCCCCCCAGAGCCCCCTGTGCAGACCATGAGAGGCGAAGGACGCTGCTGCACCCGCCATGTGTTTTGCCCCTGGGGCTTTGCATTAAAGCCAGAACTTGAACCCCAGCTGGCAAGGTGCCGGTGGCAGGGAAGAAACCCAAACGCCTCCCGCCTCCGTCGTCAGCCCTGGGGGGCAGAGGGACTCCCACCTGTCCCCGGACTCTGTCCCACGCCGCGGGGGCGGGGGGCTCTACAGCCGGGGGCTGCTCTCCTGCCTCCAAGGCCGTTCTGAACGTGCTCCCATCTCCGTCAGCTGCAGAGATCTCGGTGAGCCCCGCGGCCGAGGTGCAGGAGGGGACGGCCACCACCTTGTCCTGCGACGTCCCTGGCAGGGAGGGCCAGGACCTCAACTACACCTGGTACAAGAACAGCGCCTGGCTCAAG
>NW_008824751.1:3471-4003 GCF_000699105.1 Pygoscelis adeliae | reverse complement strand
ACGGCTCCTGCCATGGGACAGGGGGGGGTCCCCGCCAGACGAGGGTCCCTTTGTGCCAAGGGGCCGCGCAAAGCCCCCGAGTCAAAACCAAGTCTCTGCCCCAAATGTCTTGGGGTCCAGTTGAAAGGGGGGTTTCAGCCCTCCTGGGTAGAAGTTGTGAGAAATGCAACAATTTCTGGTCATGAGCAGCATTTGAAGGTACCGTTAAGTGGTATTTGCTGCAGCAGGGACCTGTCTGTTCATTGCAGCATCTCCCACTCCCCCACTAATCTGTTACACGCCGTAAACCGCTGGGAGGTTACTAGCCGAGGAACCAGCTAGGATAATAACAGCTCGGGAGCTTTTGCAAGTCAGGGGAAAAATAAAATAGCCCTGGGTTTGGCTTTGACATTTCTGTGGGTAAATATAACCCGCTTGCGTAAAGGGGAAAGCAGCTCGGAGGAGCAGCTGTGCGGGTCGGGGGTGGACGTGCCCCACGTGCGGGTAGCAGGTAGCGGCCGCGCTGCTGGGACCTCCCGAGCTGCAGCGTCCT
>NW_008824751.1:1893-2922 GCF_000699105.1 Pygoscelis adeliae | reverse complement strand
GCTGGAAGGACCCGTGTGGTAGCAGGGGACATCGGTGTCTCGGGGATCGCGTGGTGGCGGTGCCCTCCCTGCAGTCCTTCCCCACCTCGGGGGGTCAAAGCTGCTTGCGGAGCTGGAGGCTCTCCTGGGTTTGGTTTTTCAAAACGCCGCAAAATTCGTAGCAAAGTTTGTCCAAACTGTTTCTTCCCTGTTCCCACAAGCCCCCAGCGGTGCACAGCATCTGGGCGCACAGCGGGGACTGGCTCCTCCTGATCCATCCCCTAACCCTCTGCACACCGTGGCTCCCCCAGCCTTGATGGTTTGGGGTCGCGGAGGCAGCAGCCATGGAAAAGGAGGAGAGGAAAGCCCCCCGAAACCATGTCCAGGAGGACCCTCCCTTAGGCTGTCAACAGAAACCAAAATGGACCTCAGGGTCCAATTCCAGAAAAAGTAAACCTGAGTTTGGGTGCCGCGGTAGGTAGTTGGGGTCCATTTCAAGTGGGCCAAGATGCCTCCAGCCCAGCCCATCGCCTGCCAGCGGTCAGAGGGGACCGAGCCTGCCCTGGGAGCAATTCACCCAGCCGAACACGGGTGCTCGGTGGGAGCGGGTGAAGGCTCAGGGAAGGCCCCCTTTGCCTCTGCTGGTGGCAGAGCGCCAGGGCGAGCAGCCAGGGTGGAGACATCCCAGCTGATGTCCAGTGTCCCCAGGGAACGTCACCCACCAAAGGCGCAGCCACCGACGCCACGGGCTCCTGCGAGGGAGGGGCTGCTCGGGTCCTGCCTTAGAGGGAAGCCGAGCGCGGGGCTTTGGCCGGATGGAGCCAGGGGAAAGGCATAGGTTTGCGGCAGAGGTTTCCCCTCCCTCCCTGACGTCCCTCTCCCATCCGTCCTTCAGCTACAGAGGTCCTGATCCGGCCCTCGGCGGAGGTGCGGGAAGGGACAGCCGTCACCCTGACCTGCCTGGGGGCTCGGGGCCCGGCGGAGGAGACCCTCTACACCTGGTACAGGAACAGCAAGCGGCTGCAGGAGAGCTCAGGCCCCACGCCGCCC
>NW_008824751.1:0-536 GCF_000699105.1 Pygoscelis adeliae | reverse complement strand
AGGGGGGGGGGGGGAGTGGAGCGGGGGAAAGGGGGGGGCTGCCACGGGAGGGGGGTTCCAGCCCCTCCAGCCTCTCCTGGTGGGTTTAGAGGGTTCCCCCGCGGGCCCTAGCAAGGGCTCCAGCTCCTGGTGGGGATTCACTGCTGACCCCTGCCCATGCAGGACCAGGGATGCTGAGCAAAACGCTGCTGAGGGGGTTCCTAGGGGCCCCCTCCTGCCAGCACATCATCCCTGAGCTGGTGAGGCCCTGGGTGACCAGTACCCCACCGCCGGGCTCCCGCAGGGTGCTGCTCCAGCTCGGAGCTGTCCCCATTGCAGCATTGCAGGATTAGCCTGCATTTGCCTTCTCCTGGAATAGCCGCAAAGCCATTTGCTAGCTGGCCGGCCCCGGGGAGGGGGGTTGTTCACCCTAACGCTACCGAGGTGGTGCTGGCCGTCCTGGCTGAATTCGTGCCGGAGCCTGTTCGCCCCCTGCCTCTGCCCCTGCCCGTAGCTGCCAGCATCGCAGTGGCTCCGTCCTCCCACGTGCTGGAAGG
>NW_008824750.1:12962-13259 GCF_000699105.1 Pygoscelis adeliae | reverse complement strand
GCCACAAAACAGTGTGGGAACGGGCTATAACCCTGTTTTCCTCCCACAAAACCCCCTCTCCTCTCCCCGGGCGGGGGGGTCCTGCATCCCCCCCGGGCTCACCCGATGCTTGAACTTGTTGGAGTTCTTGTTCTCCTTCTTGTTGAGGTCGATGAAGTAGTGGGTGACCCTCTCCAGGTCCCCCTTCTCCATGGCCCAGGAGATGCGGAAAGAATCGCAGGTGATGTTGTTGATCTCGATATTTTTGGGGGTGGAAAGCAGCTCCATGGCCGGAGGGGCTGAGCTCCTGCGGGCAGA
>NW_008824750.1:3167-5161 GCF_000699105.1 Pygoscelis adeliae | reverse complement strand
AGGGAGCGGCCGTCGTGGCCACGGCGCCTGCGGGCAGAGCTGCTGCAGGGCAGCAAAGCAAATGAGCTCCGGCTTTTCCCCCTCGCGGGGTTTTTGGGGTCCTGAGCAGGGTCTCACGGGGAGGCAGAGGAGGGTTACAGGACTGAGGACTTGCCAGCGGCGGCAGGCGATGCATCCCTGTCTCCGGCAGCCCCGAGGTGGAGTGCAGGAGCACGCGCTTTGCCATGCTGAAGGAGCACCGGGCGGTGACGGGGGACGTGACCGCGTTCGATGGCTCCATCCTCTACCTGCCCATCCTGCTCCCCCAGGTAAGGGGCGATGTGATCCCCACCAGGGTGAGGTTGTTCCAGCCAATTTGGGGGCGCAGGGCCCCCCCCCCCCCGCGGGTCTCCAGTCAATGTGCTGGGGAGGAGAGCATCCCTCCTGCCCCGGGTAACGCGCCGTCTCGCCCCGCAGCCGGTCAGTCTGAAGGCTCAGAGGAGGAGCAACTGGGAGGAGATCACCATCACCATCCAGATCACCAAGGTCCTCGAGCCCAGCTCGGATCTCTGCATCCCCTTTTACAACGTGGTTTTCCGGAGGTGAGGGACGGCAGAGACCCTCCCCGAGCCCTGGGGAGGAGACCCTCCTCCTCCTCCTCCTCCTCCTCCTCCTCCCTCCGAGCCTGAGCCCATCCTGCTTTTATTTTTCTTTCCTAGGGTGATGAGAATCTTAGATATGAAGCTTGTTGGGAGAAATTTCTTTGAACCTGCCCAGGCCACCATATTACAGCATTACAGGTGGGTGCTGGACGCGGTTTCCTCCTGCTGCTGCCCAAGCGCGTGAGTGCGGGATGGGGACGTCCCTGTCCCCCCGGCAGTAGCGCGAGGCTGGAAATTGGGAAGTCTTTGCCAGGTCAGTTCTCTTGGCCGGCTCCGGTTAGCCTGACCTCGGAGCGCCTGTTTTTCTGCAGTGCAATTCAGGGGTTATTAGCTGAAAGCTGGCAGCCAGCTGGGAAATAAATCCCCGTGTGTTTTGAGCGCTCCTTGGTGAGCGGGACGGCTGCCCGGCTCCTCTGGCAGCGCCGTGCAAGCGGCTCCGGTTTTAACCCAAACACCGCCGGGCATCTTCTCCTCCGGGCACAGGCTGCAGATTTGGCCGGGATACTCTGTCAGCATCCGGAAGAAGGACGGCGGCCTCTTCCTCTTGGTGCACGCCATCCACAAAGTCGTCCGCAGCGACTCCGTCCTGAATTTCATGTAAGAGAAGGGAAAAAGCCTGGAGGAGCCCTGCGGGGCTTTAGGGGTGAGGGTGGTTTTCCAGCAGTCGCGTGCCCGGGGCTGGCTCTCGGCGAGGGCAGTGCCAGCCGTGATCGCTGGGCCCGCAGCCGCCGGTGCTGTTCGGCAAAAGGCATTTTATTTTTGGGGTGGCGCGGGCAGGGAGCGTCGCCGTGAGCCTCTCCTCCTCCCTCTCTCCCCACCGCAGGCACACCATCTACAAGCAAAGCCTCAGCAGCTTCCAGGACGAGTGCACCAAGCAGCTGGTGGGCAACGTGGTCATCACCCGCTACAACAACCGCACCTACCGCATCGACGACATCGACTGGAACAAGACCCCGAGGGACAGTTTCACCCTGGCCAGCGGCGAGGAGATCACCTTCGTGGACTACTACAGGTAGGAACCTGCTGGAGCATCCCTTGGGATGAACGTCTGTCCGTGGGGAAGGGCTTGATGCCTGGGTCTGGCCCGAGGTGGGTGAGCAGGAGCAGGAACATCTCGCCTGATGCCATCTCCCTGCCGTTTTTCCAGCAAAGTCTACGGGATCACCATCAGGGAGCTGGACCAGCCGTTGCTCGTCCACAGGCCCAGGGAAAAACAGACGCCGGAGGGGAAGGTGAGCCAGGCACGGAGACGTGGGATGGGGAAATTGAGACCCACGGTCTTTTCTCGGCTCCTGCAGCCCTTGTCCTGCCCGTTGCTGGGGGGGCCGGGGCCTGCAGCCCCCCCAGGGGTGG
>NW_008824750.1:1869-3100 GCF_000699105.1 Pygoscelis adeliae | reverse complement strand
TGCTGCCGGTGCCTGTCCCCCCCCCGCAGCGTCGGCTGGACATGGTGCTGCTCGTGCCGGAGCTCACCTTCATGACCGGGGTCCCTGAGATAAGGAAGGACAGTCGAATGGTGAAGGTCAGAGCATGTTTGCATCTGATGGTCCCTGCTCACCCGAGCCGGCGTTGCCCGGTTTGGAGAGCTGAGCCCTGGCCAGCCGCTGCTGGGGGAAGCTCAGAGCCCCCCCGTCACACCCGGGGGTTCCCCAACCCGCCTCCTCCCGTGCCCGCCCGCTGCAGGACGTGACGCGGGAGATGCTGCAGAGCCCCAGGCAGCACTACATGCGTCTCACCAGCCTCCTGCGCAGGATCAAGGACAGCCCGGAGGCCTCGGGGGAGCTGATGCGCTGGGGGCTCAGCCTGGACCCAGACATCCACAGGGTAAGGGCTGCGGGGGGCCAGGCTCCAAGCTCCCCGCCCCGGGAACGGAGGCAATGGCTGCACTGCGGCGGCGCTGGAGCTGCCACGGGTTTCTGCTCCGTTTAGACCCAGGGCCGAGTCCTGCCCGCGGAGAGGATCAACCTGCGGCACAGCTCCTTTGTCCCCACCGAGGACCTGAGCTGGAACAAGGAGATCACGCGAGAAGCCTCCATCTCGGCGGTGAGCCCATGGCTCGGCCCTTGCAACAGCATCCCCTTGTTTGAAAACTGGGATGGGTTTTCTTAGTGCTGGCATCCCGTCTGTCCTGCTCCCGTCTGAGCTTGTTGGAGCTAAAACCCTTCCCTTATTTATATTGGCTTTATGCTTCAGCCTGTTTTTCCTAAGGAGGTTAGAGGTACGTGGCCGCAGCGGCTGCTTTCCCACCTCCTCTTGGAGTGGCTAAAGGCTTTCAGACTGCAGGAATCGGATGTCGTCGTGTGCCCTTTAGGTTCCTCTTGGGCCGTTTTCCCTCTCCCAAATTTCCCTCTGTGCTGCAGGGCTGGGGAGCTGCGTGGTTCGGCAGCCACGGCCCCGAGGCAAGGGCTGTCCGTGCCTCTCTCCTAGATCGCCATGAATTACTGGCTGCTGGTTTACCCCAAGCGCCTGCAGGACCTGGCGAAGGATCTGGTGGCCGCCATGGAGAGCGTCTGCGGCCCCATCGGCATGCACGTCAGCCGTCCCGCCTTGGTGGAGCTGCAGGACGACCGCATCGAGACCTACGCCAAGACCATTCGAAGCGTTTTGGGTAGCGAGGTGAGGAGGGGGGCTCGGGGG
>NW_008824750.1:0-784 GCF_000699105.1 Pygoscelis adeliae | reverse complement strand
AGGTGCCTGATGCTCATTCCCCCTCCGTCCCCAGCGTCCTCACCAAGTGGTACTCCAGGGTGGTCTTCCAGATGCCCCACCAGGAGATCGCCGACAGCCTGCGGCTCTGCCTGGCCGATGCCCTCCAGCACTTCCACGAGGTGAGGCCAAACCCCCAGCCCGGCGCTATCGAAAAAGCCCTCCCATGGTTTAATGTCTCCTCCAAGCAAGGGAAAAACACCCCAAACCTGTCGTGTCCCGAGTGCGTGCGAGCGAGCAAACATCCTCGGCAGCCTTTGGACTGGATGCGGTGCCCACAGCCACGCACGCCCCAGGAGGCTCGCCCTTATCTCGGGAACGTGCGAACCTGCCTCGAGGATTAGTTTGCACTGGGGGAAGTGCCACGTCACGCCTCTGCTCGCATCGGCATCGAAATGCTGAGCCCTGTCCTCTCGTCCCACGTCCCCAACGTGAGAAGAGCAGCGCGTGATGGGGCAGGGGCCGGGACCCCTCGGCAGCAGGGACCCGCTCTTGGGATTTTCCCATCCCTCTGCGGGTGCTGGAGAAACACCCCTGAAAACAGGAAGCTTGGTGGTCACCGAACGCTCGCCCGCGGGCAGGATTAGTGCGAGCGCTGCTCCTCCCTGCCCTGCCAGCCCTTCTGAAACCCGCTTTGAAATGCATTTGCTGGGGCTGAGTATAGTTCGGGGCTTTCTGCAAAGCTGGAGGGCGATGAATTCGCAGGCTGCGAGCCCGCTGAATTGTCGGCCCTGGAGACCCGGTGGGCGTCTAGCACCCAGGTTTT
>NW_008824749.1:0-818 GCF_000699105.1 Pygoscelis adeliae | reverse complement strand
ACAGCCACCAGTGACATTGCAAGCACCTGCTGAAGCCAGGGTCCTCTTCCTGCCCTATCACCTACTTAGGATCATGTGACATCACAAGCTCTTGCACCAGACAGGTGCCTTCTCTAGCCCTATCACTCACTCAGCCACAAGTGAAATCAGAAGAAGCTGTAACAGCCAGGTGCCTTTCTCCAGTCCTATCAGTTACTCAGCCACTCATGACCTCATAAAGTCCTGCACAAGCCAGGTAACTTGTCATACCCCATCAGCTACTCGGGCAAAAGGAACATGAGAAGCAGATGCACAAGCCTGGTGTCCTTTCATACCCAAACAGCTACTCAGCCACGGGTTACCTAACAAGGGCCCGCACAAGCAAGGTGCCTGCTCCTGCCCTTTCACCCACTCAGCCACCTATGACCTCACAAGTACCATCAAAAGCCAGGGGCCTGCTACTGCCCAATCACCTAATCACACACCAGTGACATCACAAGCACCTGAGAAAGCCAGGTGCCTGCTCCTGTCCTCTAAACTACTATTTCACCAGTGACATCACAAGCCACTGTGGAAGCCAGGGGGATGCTCCTCGCCTACCACGTATACAGGTACCAGAGCCACCACGTGCCCCTGCGCAAGTCAGGGGCCTGCTCCTGGTCTGAAACCTCCTCAGCCACCAGTGAGATCGCAAGCGGCTGCACAAGCTGGAGGCATACTCCTGTCCTATCAACTATTCGGGCGGTTGCGACACCATAAGCACCTGCACATAGAAGGTTCCAGCTCCAGCCCCATCACCTACTCATGTACATCTGACACACAAACACCTGCACAGGCCA
>NW_008824748.1:1701-2098 GCF_000699105.1 Pygoscelis adeliae | reverse complement strand
CGCGCTGCCCTCCCTGGTCCCCAGGGAGGGATCCCAACGTGGGGAGGCTGATGTGGGCAGCGGGGCAGGCAGCACCCCTCCTGCAAAGCAGCATTAGGGATTTCCTGGCAGTGAGGAGCAAAGCTCCCTTCCCTGCCGGACCATGCTGCCTCGGTGACCGGACAGGGACAGACTTCCCCCAGGTGACACAGAGCTGGGCTCTCCCAGAGCCCCTCTGGCAGGAGGAAGACCAAACCCAGCAGCACACTGAGCGTTTTGAGGGAAAATCCCACTGGTGCCGGTTCACAAGCCCTGATGCAAACGCTCCCTTGCAGCCCCTCTGCTGCCCCGGGGCATGGGCAGGCATCGTCCCTGCATCCCAGCCACAGCCTCCCGCCCCTCTTCGTGCATCGCTTCT
>NW_008824748.1:0-332 GCF_000699105.1 Pygoscelis adeliae | reverse complement strand
CTCCACCCTAGGGGTCTCCCCCAGCCCCAAGCCATGTCCCAGCGTCCCCACCCTCCTTGGGGACAGCAGCACCATGGGGCTCTGAGACTGCCCCAGTCATCGTGTCCTTGTCCTGGCTGGGCACCAAGCCCCAGGGATGCAGCAAGGGCGGCCCTGCACCCCCAGGGATGCCCTGAAAGAAGTCCAGCAGCCTGGCACCCCCGTGCATCCCCATGCCAGCACTGGGGCTCACTGCAGGCAAGACCCCCAGCATCTCCCGCCGCTCAGGAGCCATTTCAGAGCAGCACGGGCAGGGGAGGAAGGCATCCCAGTTGCATTTGCAGCGGTTACCG
>NW_008824747.1:9602-10331 GCF_000699105.1 Pygoscelis adeliae | reverse complement strand
CACGGCAGGGGGGTGGGACTAGGTGACCTGTAACGGTCCCTCCCAACCCAACCCATTCTGTGGTTCTATCACAGGACTCGGGATCCAGGTTGTCCCAAGCCTGTCCCAGAGGACCAGCGTGGGGCTGCCCCCGCATGTGGGTGGCGGGACACCCCACGTGTTCATCTGGCTGAGACTCACGGGATGCTCGGGTGGGCCAGCGTCTGGCCACTCCGTCCCCGTGCCGCGGCATTGCAGGCGTGAGGGGACACGTCTGGCACCACAAGTCCTTCCCCCTCTCTCAATTAATCCCTCTCCCTGTATGAAAAAAAGGCGCTTTAATTATCTACCCCCTTCCGCGTGCCAGAGCCCGTCTGTGTGCAAAAGGATGTATTAATTGGTGCGGCTGCTTCCCGGGGAGCTCACTGGCTCTTTGAGGGGACGGATAACAAAGGCTCAGGATTTTGATTTGGTTTTTAATTTATTTTTCCCCTTTTTGTTGAATAAAAAGGAGGGGAAAAAAAGAAATAAAAAAGACAGAATTAAGAAGAAACGGGGGATAAGGTGGTGGTTGGCATTAAAGGCTCATTTAAGCCAGGCTTTGGTGGAGCATCTCCTGCAGGATGCTGTGGGAGATGGGGAAGCCTCCCCGGTGGCCCCGTGCCCCCCCAGCAGAGCGGCCGGCTCCCCCCTCACTGTCCCCAGGGCTCCCCTGGAGCCGGCGGCTGTGCCGCGGGGGGGGCCCGACGG
>NW_008824747.1:0-1316 GCF_000699105.1 Pygoscelis adeliae | reverse complement strand
GGGGGCTGTGGCCCCACCGCCGGCGGTTTCTATTAAAGACACGTGAAAGGAGCCTGGTGCGGTGCCTGGGGGCAGCGTCCGTCCCAGGGGACGTATCCAGGGCTGGGAAGGGCTTTGTGACCCCATCGCTGGTGGTCCCAGTGCTGCAGTGTGTGCTGTGGCCTGGGGTGGTGGGGATCGGCCTGGGAGTGGGGCTCGGCGGGGTCAGTGCTGGCCGGATCGTCCCCCAGGGTGGTGACCGTGTGCCTGGTGGGAGGTCCTGGGGGGTGGTGGCAGCACCAGCAGCGCTGGAGTCATGGTACCATGCGGCTGTGCCCACCGAGGCAGAGGAAGGGGATGTCTGGAGAAACTTGGTGCAGCCGCGGTGGGAGGCGGAGGTGGAGCTGGAGGAGGTGGGATCAAGGTGGAGATGGAGGAGATGGAGGCAGAACTGGAGGAGAGGGAGGGGGTGCTGGAGGTAGGTGTGGAGATGGAGGTGGGATATGGGCGGAAGAGATGATGGGTGTGGAGAAGGTGGGGTTGGGGGGGAGGAGGAGGAGCTGAAGGTGGAAGTGGAGGAGGCAGAGGTGGGTGAGGTGGGATGGAGGTGGAGGTGATGGAGGAGACAGGGACAGAGATGGAGGTAGAACTGGAGGAGATGGAGGTGGAAGTAGAGATGGAGAAAGTAAGATTGGGTTGAGGTGGAGGAAGAGGAGGAGATGAAGGTGGAGGAGACCATCCCTTGCTGGAGAGCTGCTCTAGGCTAAGGCCCTTGCTGTGCCGCTGCTGGTGCCGGGGCTGGGACCCTGCTTTGCAGCAGGGGCCAAACATGGGTTTGGCGCCCATGTGTCACCCAGGCAAGCAGCATCCCTGGGCACAGCAGGTTTCCCCAGGGCACTGACCATGGGACGCCACTGGTCACAGGGTGTGATCGGCCATGGGATGTCCCTGGCTACGGGATATCACCGGCCATGCAGTGCCACGGCATGCCAGCGACCATGGGGTGCTGTGCCACGGGGACGCGGGTCAGCTGGGAGGGACGGCCGTGCTGCCCAGCGCTTTGCCACCATTGCCAGAGGCTGTTGGATTTGGAGGGTGGTCGGTTCTCTGAGAGATGCTCTTGGGTGGGGGGGGTTTGACACCACCCTTATGACCCAACCTGACCATCTGAGACCTTCTGGCTTCCTGCAACGTCCAGAGCACCCCAGTGTCCCTGACACCCTCCTGGAGCAGGACCCAGAGCTGCTGGTGTCAGAGGTGGCCCTGGGGCTCCTGGTGGCATGTCACGTGCTGCAGAGTCTCAGCGGCTCCTGCACCCCACAAACCCCCTGCACCCC
>NW_008824746.1:1186541-1187826 GCF_000699105.1 Pygoscelis adeliae | reverse complement strand
AACAGAATCGCAACGTGCTACAGGGCTGACAAGGAAGAAACTGAGCAAGAGGGACAGGGAGCTGGACAGAGAGATGATGACAGACAAATAGCAGCATCAGGCTACAGAGCCGAGAGCGAGAACATGAAAAATAGACACCAAGAGACAGAAAAAGAAGAGACAGCGAAAGAACAAATCGTGATAGGCCACAGGACAGAGAGAGAGGAATTAAAAAACCGGGACTGAGAGCAATCTACAGAGAGATGTCAGGGAACGAAAATTTAGAGTGACACATACAGGACGGAGAGGGAGGAATTAAAAAAGATAAGTAAAGACAGGGACAGGGAGCCGGAGAGAGACACACAGAGAAAGAAAAACCAGCGATGGGCTATAAGACAGATAGGGACGAATTAAAAAATCCTGGCAGGGAGCGAGACAGGGAGAGCTGGCTAAAGAAATGAAATCACAATGTGGCACAGAGCCAAGAAGGACAAAATTGAAAAACAGGGCCTGGGAACTGGAAAGAGAGAGCCAGAGAAAAAAACACCTACCAATAGGCTCTAGGGCAGAGAGGGAGGAATTTTAAAAATCAGCGTCTTGAGCCGTACCAAGAGAGACGGAGGAAATAAAAATGGTGCTGGGTAACAGGGCAGAGGGGGAGGAATTAAAAAACAAGTTGGACAGAGCGAGATGGAGAAAGACAAAACTGTGGCGGGCTGCTGGACGAAGGGAATTTAAAAATGGGGACAGCGAGACAGAGGAAGGGAGAAAGGAAAGATGCTATGGGTGACATGGCAGAGAGGGAGGAATGAAGAAAGTGGGACAGGGAGCCAGACAAACCAAGACAGGGGAAGAAGACTATAGCAATGGGCCGGGGGGCTGAGAGGGAAGACGTAGGAAAACAGGGACGGGGAACAAAACAGAGTGACACGGAGAAAGGACAAAACAGCGATGGGCGACAGGACCGCGGGAGGAATTCAAAATGAGGGGCAGGGAGCAGGATAAAGAGAGACGGAGAAAGAAATAGACTCACAACGTGCTACAGAGAAGGACGACCTTGAACAACAGGGACAAAGAGCCGGACACACGGAGCCAGAGACAGAAAAAACACCAGTGGGCTACAGGACAGAGAAGGAGGAATGCAAAAATAGTGCCAGGAGCCAGACAGAGACACGGAGAGGGAAAAAATAGCCATGGGATACAGAGCAGAGAGGGAGGACCTAAAACACGGGGACAGGGAACTGCTCAGAGCGAGATGGAGAAAGGAGGTACAGGGAAGGGGGGGGGGGGGAATCACGCCAGCGGG
>NW_008824746.1:1158262-1186079 GCF_000699105.1 Pygoscelis adeliae | reverse complement strand
CGGGAGGCACGATGATGGGAGAAGGGTGCTGAGAGTGAAAGAAGGCGGCTCTGGGACGCAATGCAAAACTCAAGAAGGTGTCGCCCCAACTATGTACAGATGTCCTCAGGGGATGAGCGACTGAATGGAGACATCCTAGATGGCAGTGAATAAGGTAGGAGAGCTCTGGGTCACAGAGAAAGCCTGAGGAAGGGTTCTGTCTGAACAAGAGAGATGCAAAGAGGGCTGCGGAGCTCAAAGGGTGCCGTGGGGCACGAGGACAGTCTCGGGAGGTGTCGTGACAGGAACGGGAGGGCTCTGGGGGGCGGGGGACATAGAGACAAACAAAGGATTGGTGATGCAGTGAGGTACTCGGGAGGGGATTTCAACAGAGTACAGATGTCCTCAGGAGACCAGACGAGGCATCCGACATGAGGGAAGGTAAGAGTGCTCTGGGGCAAAATGAAAGCCTGAGGAAGAGTTGTCTCTGAATAAGAAAGATACAAATCCTGCTGCAGAACTAAAGGATGGCCACGGAACACAAGGACGCTCGCAGGAAGCGTTGTCACAGAAATAGAGGGGAAAAAAATTCTGAAATAGGAACAGCAAACTAAAACAGAGATGGAGAAAGAAAATTTTAAAAGTGAGGGCACTAAGGAAAGAGAAGAAATAAAACATAAATACAGCAAACTAAAGACAGTGAATGGGATAAAAGGAGACAAACTTTTAAAAACAATGGTGATTCAGGAAATAAGGAAAAAAATAAAAAATAGTGACAGTGAACTAAAACAGAGACATAGAAAGAAAATTTTAGAAGTGATGGCATTAAGAAAAACAAGAAAAAAATCATTAAAACATAAAGACGGCGAATGAGATAAAAGTAGAAAATTTTTCAAGCCAAAGGATTAAGAGAGGAAAAAAATAAAAAATAGTGACAGTGAACTAAAACAGAGACATAGAAAGAAAATTTTAGAAGTGATGGCATTAAGAAAAACAAGAAAAAAATCATTAAAACATAAAGACGGCGAATGAGATAAAAGTAGAAAATTTTTCAAGCCAAAGGATTAAGAGAGGAAAAAAATAAAAAATAGTGACAGTGAACTAAAACAGAGACATAGAAAGAAAATTTTAGAAGTGATGGCATTAAGAAAAACAAGAAAAAAATCATTAAAACATAAAGACGGCGAATGAGATAAAAGTAGAAAATTTTTCAAGCCAAAGGATTAAGAGAGGAAAACACTAATAAACAGCAACAGCAAACTGAAATGCAGACATAGAAGTTTTTAAAAGCGATGGCATTTAGGAAAGACAAGAAATAATTAAACAAGGACAGTGAACGGGATAAAAGTAGACAATTTTAAAAGCGACAGTGATTAAAAAAATAAGGAAAAAATTAATAAATAGCGATGGCAAACTAAAACGGAGACATAGAAAGAAAATTTAAAAAGCGAGGGCACTAAAGAAAGACAAAAAATAATTTAAAAAAAGCAAAGGCAATAAAAGTAGGCATAGACAGTGATGGATATTAGGGAAATAAAGGAAAAAATTATGAAATAGGGACAGCAAACTAAAACACATGTAGGAAGAAAATTTAAAAAGTGAGGGCAGTAAGGAAAGGCAAGAAATAATTGAAAGAAAGTGAATGGGATAAACGTAGAAAATTAAAAAGCGACAGCAATTAAGGACATAAGTGGAAAAAATTAAATGAAGTGACGGCAAACTAAAACATATAGAAAGAAAATCTAAAAAGCAAGGGCACTAAGGAAAGAGGAGAAATAATTAAAAATAAAGACATCAAAGGGAAAAAAGTAGACCTAGAAAGAACATTGAAAAAGCGAGGGGCATTAGGGAAATAAAGGGAAAATTAAAAAAATAGGGACAACAAACTAAAACATGTAGAAAAAAAATTTAAAAAGAAAAGGCACTACTAAAGACAAGAAATAATTAAAACATCAAGATAGCGAACAGAATAGAAGTAGACAGAAAATTTTAGAGGCAACAGTGATTAGAGGACTAAGGAAAAAATTAATGAATAGTGATGGCAAACTAAAACGGAGATGTAGAAAGAAAATTTAAAAAGTGATGGCACTAAGGAAAGAGAAGAAATAACTAAAAGACATCAAAGGGAAAAAAGTAGACGTAGAAAGAACATTTGAAAAGTGACGGGGATTAGGGAAATAAAGGGAAAAATAAAAAAAAAAGGGACAGCAAACTAAAAGAGATGGAGAAAGAAAATTGAAAAAGCAAGGGCATTAAGGAAAGACAACAAATACTTAAAAGAAATACAGTGAATGGGATAAAAGGAGCAGTGAATAAGGTAGGAGAGCTCTGGGTCACAGAGAAAGCCTGAGGAAGGGTTCTGTCTGAACAAGAGAGATGCAAAGAGGGCTGCGGAGCTCAAAGGGTGCCGTGGGGCACGAGGACAGTCTCGGGAGGTGTCGTGACAGGAACGGGAGGGCTCTGGGGGGCGGGGGACATAGAGACAAACAAAGGATTGGTGATGCAGTGAGGTACTCGGGAGGGGATTTCAACAGAGTACAGATGTCCTCAGGAGACCAGACGAGGCATCCGACATGAGGGAAGGTAAGAGTGCTCTGGGGCAAAATGAAAGCCTGAGGAAGAGTTGTCTCTGAATAAGAAAGATACAAATCCTGCTGCAGAACTAAGGGATGGCCACGGAACACAAGGACGCTCGCAGGAAGCGTTGTCACAGAAATAGAGGGGAAAAAAATTCTGAAATAGGAACAGCAAACTAAAACAGAGATGGAGAAAGAAAATTTTAAAAGTGAGGGCACTAAGGAAAGAGAAGAAATAAAACATAAATACAGCAAACTAAAGACAGTGAATGGGATAAAAGGAGACAAACTTTTAAAAACAATGGTGATTCAGGAAATAAGGAAAAAAATAAAAAATAGTGACAGTGAACTAAAACAGAGACATAGAAAGAAAATTTTAGAAGTGATGGCATTAAGAAAAACAAGAAAAAAATCATTAAAACATAAAGACGGCGAATGAGATAAAAGTAGAAAATTTTTCAAGCCAAAGGATTAAGAGAGGAAAACACTAATAAACAGCAACAGCAAACTGAAATGCAGACATAGAAGTTTTTAAAAGCGATGGCATTTAGGAAAGACAAGAAATAATTAAACAAGGACAGTGAACGGGATAAAAGTAGACAATTTTAAAAGCGACAGTGATTAAAAAAATAAGGAAAAAATTAATAAATAGCGATGGCAAACTAAAACGGAGACATAGAAAGAAAATTTAAAAAGCGAGGGCACTAAAGAAAGACAAAAAATAATTTAAAAAAAGCAAAGGCAATAAAAGTAGGCATAGACAGTGATGGATATTAGGGAAATAAAGGAAAAAATTATGAAATAGGGACAGCAAACTAAAACACATGTAGGAAGAAAATTTAAAAAGTGAGGGCAGTAAGGAAAGGCAAGAAATAATTGAAAGAAAGTGAATGGGATAAACGTAGAAAATTAAAAAGCGACAGCAATTAAGGACATAAGTGGAAAAAATTAAATGAAGTGACGGCAAACTAAAACATATAGAAAGAAAATCTAAAAAGCAAGGGCACTAAGGAAAGAGGAGAAATAATTAAAAATAAAGACATCAAAGGGAAAAAAGTAGACCTAGAAAGAACATTGAAAAAGCGAGGGGCATTAGGGAAATAAAGGGAAAATTAAAAAAATAGGGACAACAAACTAAAACATGTAGAAAAAAAATTTAAAAAGAAAAGGCACTACTAAAGACAAGAAATAATTAAAACATCAAGATAGCGAACAGAATAGAAGTAGACAGAAAATTTTAGAGGCAACAGTGATTAGAGAACTAAGGAAAAAATTAATGAATAGTGATGGCAAACTAAAACGGAGATGTAGAAAGAAAATTTAAAAAGTGATGGCACTAAGGAAAGAGAAGAAATAACTAAAAGACATCAAAGGGAAAAAAGTAGACGTAGAAAGAACATTTGAAAAGTGACGGGGGATAAGGGAAAAAAAGGGAAAAATAAAAAAAAAAGGGACAGCAAACTAAAAGAGATGGAGAAAGAAAATTGAAAAAGCAAGGGCATTAAGGAAAGACAACAAATACTTAAAAGAAATACAGTGAATGGGATAAAAGGAGACAAACTTTTAAAGGCAATCGTGATTAAGGAAATAAGGAAAAAACTAAAAAATAGCATTGGCAAACTAAAACGGAGACATGGAAAGAAAATTTAAAAAGCAAGGGGCGCTAAGGAAAGACAAATAATTAAGAGAAGTGCTTAGGAGAAGGCTGCAATCAGAGAGGTTACTCCAGACATCAGTGAACACTATCGGAAAAGTGTGGGAGGTGAATGCGAGACAGAGGGGAAGAGAGGTGTGACATCTGAACAGCCCGAGGTGATGTAGGTTAAGCGGAGACAAGACAGACTTTGTGAAAGTTGTAGCAGAAGCGGAAATGAATCTGACCTGGAAGGAAAACTTACTTAAGATCAAGATATGATAAAAAATTACTAAGCAAATTTTGTCAATAAGAGAAAAACTCTCTCTGATCCACAAAATGTTTGAGTATATGCTTATATATATGTGGACACTTGTAAGTGTACATATTTACATATGTGTATATATACATTTATATAGTTAGATGTAAAGTGTGCAAAACTATTGATAGCGTGTGTACAAATACAGACAGTTCTTGGTTTGAGACATTTTGTTTTCGATTTCTGCTCTTTTACTAGGGCAGTATTTTTCATCTAAAATTGGGCTTTTCCCTTTAAAAATATTTTTTTTTTAATTGTGTTTCAATAGTGGTGGTAATTTCATTTTTTTCCTATAGGTACTGACCTCCTCATAATACTATAAAGTTCTCCACACACCACACACACACCCCAGTCTTGAACTTTGAGAGTTAGGAAAAAAGCTAAAATCCGCTTATATGAATAAAGAGCGAGCTGCACAGATCACTGAAAAAGAAGCTCTACAGTATGAGAAAATGTTAATTAGCTTTACAGCATCTCCCAGCACCTGACTGCTGTAACTTTGTATGCATTGTGCTGAAATTTTTTCCTTTGAAGCTGGCCTTTTTATCTAAAATATTGTTAGGTTTAGGCATTCAGTGTCTATTGAAAATATGTTTTGTGTTATGAAGGATTAATTAGCCGGTGATAACCAGCCATAAGAAAAAGGCTTACTTTGCTGTTGCAGTCAAAGTAGTAGTGAATTAAGCTGTATGAATGGATATAGTTTTTATTTTACTGGCTTTGTAATATTTATCCAAGTTAAAACTATGATACACTTTGTACAGTAAGTGCTTATTGTGGTAAATCCTTACTTCAGAAGCAGATTGTTGAAAATTTTGTTACTGTTATTAAACATATATCTGAATAACTTCAGAAAGAATTGTGAACTTTTATTTATGTATAGAATAATATTGGTGATCAGGCAGATGATTCTGATTATGTTAATGTTTCATACAAAATTCAGTTTATGCAAATTGCTATAAAGACAACACATTTATTGAGGATGTTCTACGTAGTTAAACCACATTCCAGTCATTATGCCGATGTGAGTTAGTTTCACTCATGCTGAATGCTCTATTGTGTCTTCATTCAATATGTAGCGTCCTTTAAGTATCGTTAGTTCTCCTCAAGTTGTTTAGATATTGAGGATTCTCTTCAAGGGTTCTGCTTATTGAACTAATATTTATAGATTGAGGTGGAAAACATTCAATTTTTGTAATGCAGTATAATTCCTTTTTATACTGTGTATTTTTTCACTACAAGTTGTATTAGTAGGAGTAGAAAGGAATCTTGCGTTGCTTTTTCCCCCCTGTAGAAACATGAGGCTGAAATAGCCCACAAGATGAAGTAGGAGTATGAAAGGGTAATGAAAGAAGAAAGTTCTGCAGAACTGAAGCAAAACAAGGAGAAAATAATGTATCGGCAAGAACTGGAGAAACAGCTTGACGAACAAGAGAGGAAGAGGCAGGATGCTTACGAAGAGTTTCCAAGAGAGCAACTCATGATTGATGAAATTTTAAGAAAGAACTATGAGGAAGACCAAATGTTAGTTACTTTGAATTTTTATTATTTATTAATTCAAAACAAAGCAACTTATTAATTCTGTATAGAAAACTAATTTGTATACATTTATTTCATAGATTAAGGCCCTTTTTAGTTTTTCTTGGTCACATTTTACTAACAAGAGTCTGACTTGCATGGATTTTGCTGTTTAAACATCAGAATGTTCTTGTCATTCCAGTCAATCTCATGTCCTTGTTCCCCAAATATGAAATCCAGCTTATTTCAAGGAGTGCTTCCATTGGCCCCATCATGCTGGAAGTGACTGCATTTCAGATTTCTGCCTGTTGTGGTTTAACCTGGCAGGCAGCTAAACGCTACGCAGCTGTTTGCTCACTCACCCCCCCACCAGTGGGATGGGGGAGAGAATCGGAAAAAAGAAAAAGTAAAATTTGTGGGTTGAGATAAAGACAGTTTAATAGGACAGAAATGGAAGGGAAAATAATAATGATAAAAGAATATACAAAACAAGTGATGTGCAACGCAATTGCTCACCACCTGCCGACGGATGCCCAGCCAGTTCCTGAGCAGTGGTCCCCGGCCCCCCGGGCCAACTCCCCCCAGTTTATATACTGAGCATAACATCATATGGTATGGAATATCCTGTTGGCCAGTTTGGGTCAGCTGTCCTGGCTGTGCCCCCTCCCAGCTTCTCGCTGGCAGGGCATGAGAAGCTGAAAAGTCCTTGACTAGTGTAAGCACTGCTTAGCAACAACTAAAACATCAGTGTGTTATCAACATTATTCTCATGCTAAATCCAAAACACAGCACTGTACCAGCTGCTAGGAAGGAAATTAACTCTATCCCTGCCGAAACCAGGACATGGCCTCACCTCATGTCCCTACCTCTTTGCGAGATGTGTTGTATGCCTGTCTCACGGACAGGGATAGGAAAGGAGGTTTCTGAGGGCAGGGTGGTTGTGGGGAGGGGGGAAGAGTTTGGTATAAATAAAAAGTTCAGGAGATTCTGGTGCTATTGGGCTGCCTTCTCCTTTCTGTTTTGATGGAGCGTGTATAAAATGGAGTAGTAGGGAGCACCTATGTGTACAGTCTGTCCTCCTGAAGAAAGGTGTCAAGACACGAGATTCCTTTTTGGGGGCAATTCATTGATAAGTATTTTCAATTTAGGCATCTAGTTTCCAGCGGAATGAGTAAGGAGAGTCATTTAAATCTTAGTCTCTGGAATATGTTAATAATGAGTATATGGTCTGTTTAATGTTACTCTGCAGTATGTTAAATAACTATTTAAACTTTTTTTTTTCATCTTCTACAGGGAAAAACGAAGTGAGATAAAATGAGAGCAACTCAAACATATATTGAAGAATTTTGAAAATAACAAGCTATCTGAAGGAGAAGGAAATGGGAAGAGATGGAAGAAGAAAATAGGAAAATTATGGAGTTTGCCAACGTTCAGTGACAAAGAGAAGATCGGGTGGCTAAAGTTCGAGACACTGAGGAGAAAAAACAAAGACTTGAAAGCATGGTATCAAAAATTGGAATTGTAGAAAAAATTATTGTACATTCTTGTCTTTCATTTAGAAATCCTTCCTTCTTGTAGTAGATTGCCCAAAATCTGAAAAGAGAACAACAGAAGTGTGAAAAACTGGAACAAATCCGCCAAGAGCTGTAACTGGAAGAACAAGCGGAGACAGAAAGGAAGAAGGAGATGGTAGGCACTGGCAGGTAGTTGAAGTAGTAGCTATGTACTGAGGGGGGAAATATTTCACTTTCCCTGGACTTCTCCTGCAGATATATATATATGTGGATATTTTGGTACTTGTCAGATACCATTTTTTTTTCATATGTCATGTTATGTGTACCTGTGCATAAACTATTAAAGGACAATGCAAGTGGAAAGGAGTATTGCAACTTTACCATAATTCCTGCAGAACATTCAGGTTAGCAGAGCTGGTCTGGATGAAACTTTTATAAAATAAAAATAGCAGTGTATATGCAGGAAAACATAATTTGTGGAGCACTTGTAGCTATGGGTAATCTAATTTAAACAGACCAGACATGAAAATTTAAAGAGAAAATGAAACCATTTTCAATCGCTGATCTAGAAAATAAGTAGTAAAGTGAATGTATGGGGCAGTATTTTACATAGTCTTCCTCCGTCCCTTCACTTCTCCTGGTGTCTTTGTGATGGAGCCGCGCTCCTTCAGTCTTTGGAAATTGTCCCTGGAGTTGTGATGCTTAAAGAACATTTAGTGAGAGTATATGCCACATGCAATTCCTTCTGCATCTGAGGATGCTCTTCAGAGGCCAAGTAACTCCCATTGCCACAACTTTTCCTCTAACAATGCTGGCAGGGCTGTTCATGGACTGGTTTGGGTTGGGTTTTTTTTTTTCACGCTTTGCATTTGCTAGGTCTGTGGTGGTGTTTGTGACTTTGGGATGTTTTTGAGGGACTTCCTAGAGCCCATTTTGGTCTGTGAGCTGTCTCAAAGCAAAAAGCTTAATTCTGACATGGTTTTAGGTGTATTAAATGAATTTGAATTGTTTTCAATTCTGTTCTGGCACAAAGTGTCTATTTCCAACACTATTTCCTAAATGTTCTTAGTCAGACAAGCAGTTTGTATATTAACTTAGTTTTTGGAGAGAAAATTCTGTCCTTTGAGTTTCCTTTGCCGTCTCTAATGTATTTATGTTTTTATTTCAACCAGAAAGACAACTGAAGGTTTTGAATACCCTTATTGTCCCCTTTATATATTCATTTATCTTGTGAAGGAGAACGCCAGTAATTTTCAAGTTCAGGTTTAAGCGAAGTAGGTTAATTAACTGCTTGCTTTTTGTATATCCATTTGCTTTTTCCTACGGGCCCGCCCACACTCAGTCTTATCTTGCTACGGGTGACAAACAAAATGTAACACAGGCTGAGATACGTAATACTGTTATTTTTAGAGAGTTGTTCAGTATGACTGTCTTGTTGCTTCACTTCATGCTAGTGAAAAAAAAAAATCTCCTTTTGTTTTGGACTTAATTTTGAGAATCTTGAGACATTTGCCAAACTGGTTAATACTGGAGAGCACTGTCAGATATGGAGTGCTTGCTCTAGTTATTTATGCTTGAAGGTAACAGCTACAGTAAATTTATTCCAAGATAAATCGAGTAGATTGGCTGATGATGATCAAAATTTTCCAAAGTATGTTCAGTAATACAGCACTTTATTAAATTTCCTTTATAGGCAGAAATTGAAAAGAGAATAAGGCATCACCTAGACTTAAGGCAAACATATGAAGAGCAATTTGCTTTCAAGAAGGTAGCATGACAAACTATGCAAGAAGAGGAAGAAGCCTTCAGAAAACAGATGTTTTCTCTTCATACTATGGTGGATATTGGTGGAAACAAATGTTCACAGAGCTGAAACTGAACAGTTACAAAAACTTGCTTGTTTATTGTAGGAGCATGAACTTGAAGACAGTTAGAGGAGACAAGAAAACATCTGTGCAATCGTTGAAGAGGAGAGACAGAAACTTCTGAAAGAGTACGCATCTAAATTATCGGGTTATCTTCCTCAAGTAAGTGAATTGTATTTTAAATGTTTTAAATGTTTGTCCTGTAAATCACTGTTCTCTTGAGATAGTTGAAGTTGCAGAACTGTTAAGTTCCTGAAGTCAGTGGGTGTCCTTATTGTGTCAGCTCTCCTGTGCTAACCTTTTCCTTTTTTCTCCCTTTCCTCCCTCCTTCCCCCCCCCCCCCCCCCCCCCCCTTTTTCCTTTTTTTTTTTGAGTTGGGAAGCAGTTTACAAAAATATTCTTTCTGTATGAGGGGCTTTGGGCTCTACTGCAATATTGATGCCTTGTACAGAACTTGCTGAAAGCTTCCACAGCACTTTGCACATCCAGTTTTTGGAATATGGAATGTAAGTTCTAAAGTGGGGCTTTTGTAGCTAGAAAGGGGTCCACCATATCGAAGCCCCATTTCCACCATATTTGTCAGTTGGGGTTTTGGGAGGAATTTCTTACTCTGTTGCCTGTCTTCTAAGTCTTCTGTTACGATGGAAACAAGGCCTGGTCTCTGTTATAGTGCAATAAACTGCAGTGCTAACAGAAGCATTTCAAAGCTCACTCTGTTCATCCTTGTGTTTTTAAAAGTTAAAAAGATGGAAACAATTATTGTAATAAGAATAAACTACAATTTATTTTGTATTATACTTCATAATCAGAAAGATCACCTGATGGTACACAAATGAACAGAGAGCTGCTTTACAGTAGGGAGTTATCCAACTATTTAAAGAAATTCTTTTCTGCAATACTGGAAAACATTGTAAATATAGCAGAGTATAATTTTTATTCAAATATTAATAGGCTAATTTGGTGCATGAATTTGTAAAATTTGGAGTGAGTAATTTTCTAATGTAGATTTAATTAAAGGATAACTCCAATTGGTAATATTTTTAGATAGTTTTCTAGTTTGAATTTACTGTTGTAGGAAGTCTTAGCTATTTCAGAGTGTCCACGGATCATACCTGTTCCATGGTATTGATGTTCTACTTTGTTCTTTTCTCTGCTTCAACGCTGTGTCTGAATCATGCGGTCATACATCATGTTACTTCACTCAAAATGGTTAAATAGAAAAGTGCTGCTGTCCTGGTTTCGGCAGGGATAGAGTTAATTTCCTTCCTAGTAGCTGGTACAGTGCTGTGTTTTGGATTTAGGAGGAGAACAAAGTCAATAACACACCAATGTTTCAGTTGTTGCTGAGCAGTGCTTACACTAGTCAAGGACTTCTCAGCTTCCCATGCTCTACCGACTGAGCAGGCTGGAGGGGCACAAGAAGCCGGGAGGGGGCACAGCCAGGACAGCTGACCCCAACTGGCCAAAGAAACATTCCATACCATGGGACGTCACGCTCAGTACGTACACTGGGGAAAGCTGGCCGGGGAGGGCCGCTGCTCAGGGACTGGCTGGGCATCGGTTGGCGGGTGGTGAGCAACTGCATTGTGCATCACTTGCTTTGCGTATTATTATTATATTATTGTTGTTGTTATTATATTTCAATTATTAAACTGCTTTTATCTCAACCCATGTGTTTTTCTCGCTTCTACCCTTTCAATGCTCTCCCCCATCCCACCGGGGGCGGGGGGAGGAGTGAACGAGCGGCTGTGTTGGTACTCAGTTGCCGACTGAGGTTAAACCACGACAGCTACCTAATTCTAAAGTCTCCAGTGTAAATGCAATTTGTAATTTATTTTTTTCTAAATGCTGCAAGGTATGTTCTGTGGGTCGTACACATTTTTAGCCCTAAAATTAACTTAGATTCAGTTAGAGATTTAGATTTCTGGGTTCCCCTGCTTCCCTTCCTCAAAACGTAGTTTCTGATTAAGTTGTTCAGTATCAGTTGATTTCCAAAATAATTTATTTGCATGGACTAATTTCAACACAACTAAAGGAGGAGATAGAGCCCCACCCCAGCCGGTCCCTCTTTTCAGTGCAGTTGCTTGATTTTACTAAACCTGCACCTATGCTGTGCTGGCTATAATCACTTTTATTAGAAAGAGACCGTAGATAAATGTTGTGTCTTGTATAGTGCTCATGTTGGAATCCTTATGGGTTCTCATAATCATTTGCGTGAAGAACAAAAGAGGCGGTTCTAGGTTATCACCAAGTACACCAATTTGAAACTCATCTATTGAAGTTTTGTGATGGTTTTCAGGGTGGTTTGTTTTAAGGGTAACACCGGTACTGTGGATACAAGCTATTACATTCACTTCCATTAAAAATTTCAGAGATCCATAACAATCTCTCCACTTTGTTTTTACCTTCTGACATGTGTTTCTTTCCCCTTACTGCAGGGAATACTCAAAGATGAAGATGACATTAACATGCTTGGAGAGGAATTTAGATTGGCTTATCAGAAGAGAAGAGGTAATACATTTTCAGAAGAGAGCTTAAATTTCCCCTGTCTCATCTCCTGGTTTGCCACTAGGAGTCATCTGATTTCTAATGAAAATTTCCATTTGCTGTTAACAGTGAGGAACTCCTTTTTAGTATCGTAAAAAGTCTCCATTTTAAGACTGGAGTTCTAAACTGATGAGCAGCTAGTTTTATTTAAGTGTATGTTGTACTTGCATTTTTCATCAATAAACTGTTACGGATTTCTCAATTACTCTCAGTTAGTGATGAAGCAGTGTTAAAAATGTTTTCTCCAGCAACTCTGCAGAAACCTAAGCTAGGGTAAATTCACACGTGTATTTCAGTATGGACTATAAGATTCTGTTAATGCACTATTTCTGGTTGTAATTTAAAGATCTATCTGCCTTGGCATTACACTATTAAAATACTAATGTAAATGTAGTTTGTCTCATCTCAAAGGGGTAGGTCTGAGTTACTTGTTTCACTGTTAGTTCATGTTACTTTGCTAGTAGGATCTAAGCAGAGACATTTTGCCATTTTGAGGTCAGAATCACTGTTTACACCTTTCTTTCAGTGCATAAACTTACTGTTTATGCGCTGTGTTCCTATTCAATTACTCCAAAGGAGGAATCCATTGAAATAGCTGAGGTTTGACAGAGGTTCATGCAAGCAGCACAGGTTTTTATTGCTCCTGTTCATTAACATACAGATGATACGCTCAGCTCATCTACACTCAAACTTTTATCTAGTTCTTGATTATAATGATGACATAATAAAATCTGTAAGGATGTAATGCTTGTAGAGCACCTGTGAACATGGAGCCATCGCTTCTGACTGTATCCCAAACCAGCAGCTGATGGCCAGGGAAAGATTTAATATTTTCACCTTGACTAAAGTAGCGATTTTAAACAATACAACTGTATCAGATTGTGGAGTCTATCTGGATAGTGGGGGGCAAGTCTCATGTATTTTTTTTGCCAGCCAAGGGTGTAAGATGTTATAGCTAAAACAAGTTATGATCATTTCTATGAAAGAGCTGTTGGTGCTTAAATTAGATGCCAGACCAACTAGCTTTGAGGGGAGATCTGTAACAGAGAACAGACAAGGCCGATTTTCCAACCACGTGTTTCAAAAAGGACATGACATTTTCTTCTCAACTGGATCACTGGTTGATTTATTTCTGTTGCAACAAGGAGTTTTCTGAGACTAAACCCTGACTTCTTTGGACTGAATATTACCTTAGATAAGGTGTAGTTTTAAATACTAAAACAGAGCAAACTAACTGGTAACAAAGTTCACTTGTTGGAATATTCCTTGCACGCTCTGTGCTTCTCCACTCATTACAGAATGGACAGTTTGGCCTGAAACTTCAGTAGAAATTTGTATTTCATATGGTATTACAACACAAGCTATCAGGCTTATAAAAGTTAAATGATTTAAATGTAAGTAAAATCAACAAATCAATTCACTGGGATATACAGTTATTAACTATTAACAAGCATTCATATACAGTGCCAAAATAATGTACCATCTGACCTGTATTTCAAACAGAAGATTTTTTTTTAATGGAATCAATAATTTCCCCACTCAAGAGCTTTCACGAATTCCTCTTCAGTAAAAGAAAGCATTTTAGCAGCTTCGATGTGCATCTTAAAAAAATAAAAAATAAAAAATTAGGAGCAGAAGGTAAAATAGTGTGAATGACCAATACAAAATCCTGTATAATTGGGATAGCTGAAAGGGACTTCAAATCTATCATTCTGTTTTTTCATACTATGGTTTTGATGGATGAAGCTGAAGCTGCTATTCATCTTTTTCTGCAAAAATTTATAGTGTAGGGATTATGTGATAAATTTTATGCTAAACATTGCAACTTCAGCTCTAGTAAAACAGGACCAATAGCTTTTCTTAGTTGCTTATATTGCTTTAAAAAAATCTCAGTTTTAATGAGACAGGGAAATTACTGAAAATCTGACAACTCTTGTAACCTCTGAAGAACATGTATAAGAAAACTGGTATGCATTCTTTCAAGCTGATCAATATACAGCTATTACAAATCCAATACATCATTAAGATTCAGTGTGCTAGCGCCTCTAATATGCGTGATTTAATGTTAAATGAGGATTTTAACAAAATAATATAACACCATTAAAAATTAACAATCAGCATAAAACAAAGAGTAACTGTATTACACCTTAATGAGAAATACCTGGAGCTAACCACTGGTAGCTGTGTTGCAATGTATCACACCACACATCTATGGTCCATTATGGCACATATACACACGGACCCCCACATGTACATATGTATATGTTTAAAAATCATACAGTAGTCTGAATTTGTATTTCCACTATGTATGATATAGCACATTACTTTAAATGGAACACTGAAAGGAACAAACAGAACTTTTTAATGTATAACAAAGCTATTTTCTGTTCAAATAATGCAATTGCTTGGAAAAATGTCATCAGGGTCATCAAGGTTTGATGAGAAAACAAGTACTAAATGGTCAGTGTATTTGCAGAGAACTACCAATCAAAAAGGCTCAGCAGCCGGAAAGCCCTGAAAGCTCCCTGCGTTCCAGCTGATGTCACAGCAAAGGTCACAGCTGTGCCACACATCCTCATCCCCACACCAGAGTATAATCTCTTTACCTATCATCATTCAAAGTGGAAAGTGTCCCAGCTAAATAGTTTTTACTGCAAATTTTAATAAAATGGTTACGTTTCAAAGAACAGGAAACAATTCATGTCTACAAGGAGTCTGTTGTGTTGGTTTTTTTTTTAATATTTAGGCCTATTGTCAGTTCAAAACAACAACAAAGCATATCACAGTTCCCAGAGGCAGTGTAACACCCTCCAGCTCTGTAAAGCTCAGACTAACTTCCCTTAATCCCTTTTAAAGCTAAGATTTTCTATTAAATTCTCTCTCTCAAGGCAAGCAGAGAATGGTCTGAAGAGACCAACTGGAACACCAGCAACTACTTGCTGCCAGCTGCAACTCATCCTACTACTGATATTTAATACCTTTTGGGGATTTTTTTCCTCTTATCGTTCTTCATGTGGTAGCATATTCTCACCTTCAGGCTTGCTGTACCTGCTACATGCACGTGAATCTGCCACACAATACTACACAAATGGCCCAAATTAGGTTTTCCTCATTCTTTCAACAAAAGGCTTGTGAGAAGCAGACTTCTAAGTTCTTCAGGTGATTACATATATTGAGCACATGTGAGCTTTAGCTGCCCTTCCCCTGTGCCTTCTTCCAGAAGTTATAAAAGGCAGAGTTAGCACCATTCTCTTTCAGGTTCTTCCAATCATAGTCTGTTCTGAAAATACAACTAACAGCATTCTTCTTCTGTGAGTAAATAACATTTTTTATAAGAAAAGGTCTTCCTCTACTATCTGCAGTTCTGATACAGTAGTCATAATTTTTTAAAAATATATTTAATGAAGTTTTGTGAAGTTTATCTGAGACTATGGTTTTGGTTCACAGTCAAACAGAAATACTGCTCTTTGACACCCACTTCAGTGAATTCATGTTCCAGAGGACAATGAGCTACCTCATGTATAGAGTATATTTTGAGTGAATGCTGTAGTTTTTTCATTCTCAAAATAAACTTGAAGAACTAGAAGGGCCAGCCAAAGGCTAAACTAGCACTATTTCTGTTAGATGAATCCCCAAGATCTTCTCTGCATCCTGTTACTGCCAGAAAAACTCTCTTCTGCTGGAAACACACGAGCAGCCCTAGTTCCTCTTATTCCAATTACCTATCCTCCTTTGTCCTGAGTTGGAGAGATATTCCAGATTCAAGGGTGTATTTCCATATTGCAATTCCCAATTCTTAGGGTAAGTATGTGTATTTTGTTACATGAACTTGCCACTTCATACAGAACTATTCTTTCTCTATGGAGGCTCAACAGCTTCAAGAGTGTTTACAAAATGTCTGGTGATCACTCCAGTGCTCAAAGGGTAAATCAAATGCTTTACTTTCTTATCTCAAAGGCTGGCCCTTCTAAGGTGCTTCTGCTCAACAAGTCACCATACATTGCTTGCTTTAGCTCTCCTACAGCTTTGGTTTGAGAGCACAGAAAGAATCGCATTAACTCCATCTCAAAATGAATCACATTAGATGCGGTGGAGTAAGCAATCAGAGGTGAACCACTCTATGATATTAAGATCATATCTAGACAATTGTGAAGCCTATAGCTCTGCATATGTCTTGCGCAGCCTCAGAAGGAAAACTGATACAAATGATAGCACGCAATCCCAAGTATTTAGTAAGTGAAAGGTGTGATGGAACTATAAGACCTAAATGCATCAGTAAGCGGAAAGTCGTTTAATTTGGGCGACATCTCTTAGTATACACTCCTCTCACTTTAACTTCCTTTCATGTAAACTCACGGGTTCTTTCAATTTGTACCATGAAAGCTCATTTGACAGGTCTATGCTGAAAATATATTTTGAAAAACATAAGGTGTTTACCCACTCTGCAGTGTCCAAAGTTTCTCCTTCCAAGTAAAACAGCCCTCCTTTTTGGGACATCAGTACAACTTTATCAAATATGATAGTTAAATACATTTTTAGCTATATTCTATCAGAAGTATTAATCCACTTTTCGCTGCACCACCTTTCTATGAAAGCTGTATCGCTAATTGTTCAGCATGAATTGCCAGCAAGTATTCTACTATCTAACCTCTATTCCATTTCAGCTTCGGCTACTGAAGAAACTAAAAGGCAGTAGCCGCTGCCCTCCCCTTTATGCCCTGAGGGAGAGGAATGGAGGGAGATACGAAATGAATGTAGAATCAAACAACTTTAAAAATAAGGGTAGCTGTAAGTGCACTGTGGATGGGAACACCCATACGGCCATACAGATGTTACTACATTGTGTGTGACTCAAAGTATGCATGATATTCCAGGAATTACAAAAGGATGGAGATCATAGAATCATTAAGGTTGGAAAAGACCTCTAAGATCATCGAGTCCAACCGTCAACCAACACCACCATGCCCACTAAACCATGTCCCTAATAGCCTCATCTACACATCTTTTAAATAGTTTTAAATACTTAGATCAACTCCCCTCCTTCAATCTAGTAAATTCACAGCTAGGATAAGTATTCTCTCTTTTTTTTTTTTCTCCTCCCTTTTTTGCCTGACACACAAGGAGATCTGCACCTGGGCAGAATTATACATGTATAGAACACCTCAGAATACAAATAAAAAGAAAATATGTTAATAGAGAAGGACACACTTTGAGAACCCAGGAAGAATGTAGGTCTGAAATGTAATGGCTCACTCCTGAGAGGGCACGCTGTTGCAGCCGCTGATATGACAAGTAATATGCTGCAGGGAAAAAAGTAAAAAAAAAAAAAACAAACCAAAACTCACATGCTAAAATGGATTCTACTGACACAGCACCGAAGGGAGTTGCTGTTATTACCTGAACAGTATTTATTCTTGAACAAATAGATACTCTCGGTCCTAAAGCTTGTTAGTAGTAATCCTTCACCCTGACAGGATGTGTTCCAAGTTAGGAATGGAGTCAATTCAAAAGAAGGTCAGCCTTTGCTATAAAGCAAAATGTTAGCAATATGCACTAATAAAAGTGAGGCTGCTGCTCCCTTGCATTGAAACTTCCCAGTCTTGGGGCTCTGGTTTACATGATTACCTTAGGTGACAACAGATGCATTTAGCTAGAGGTTGTTAACTGAAATATAACAGTACTCTAGTCCTTACCTTTTGTCTCTTTAAAATATCAATTAACTTCAATTGCTTTTTAAAACCTGTCATTAGCTCTCCTTTTTGTTTCTGCAGTTTCTTGTTTTCTGTTTTTAATTCTTCAATTGTTTTGAGTTCTTGGTTAGCTACGTCCTACCATGGGAAGAAAAGGAGAAATGTATTACTTACAAAAGTGGTGCTTTAATCAATAAAACTTGGCATTACATAACAAAATGACAAACGGTAGCCACACATGAGATTTCTGAAAAGAAATGGAATTAATCAAAATATTCCCACATCAAAACTTAAGAAAAGAAAATCTCAAAGATAATAGCCATGGTTTGCCTGTGTATGTATTAGGTGTGTATGTGTACTTCTCCCTTTTTCTAAACACATCTAATTTTCACACAAATACGGAAAATCAGAAAGGCTATAACTTTATTCTGTACATTTCTTCCTCCTGCATAGGTTGCAGTAGTGTCATCCGAGATAACTTATCAAGCCCTTTAGTGACTTGCTCTAAGTTAATTTTGGGACTGTCTGTAAGAGACCCAATACTTCCAAAGCTGATTAAGCCTTTTGTCTCATTCTAGCATTACTGAGTGCTTACAGATTGGAACTTGCTTCCCGAAGCCACTGTACCTTGTTACTTTGCTTCAGTGTATTCAGCTCCACTTTGTACCTTTCTGCTTCTTCCAGGGCCCTGTTTAAGCGAACCTCTGTTGCACTCTGACTGCTTGCGGCCTGCTTTTGTACACGCTTTAGATTCTCCAATTCCTATTTAAGAAGCAAAGGATAAAAACAAACTTTATGAATAATGGTATTTTATTGAATCCCATATAGACAACACATTTACAGCAAGGCTCACCCTTGAAAACTTAAGAGTCTGTGGACTTCTTTGGCCTGCAGATAGCATCTGTCTCAAAGACCATTAATTCCACCATTAAAACATCCCCTTCTCCTTTGAAATCTTGGAAAGGGATCTTTCTCATCTTTGTTTTAAACTTCTCTTAGAATAATTGTGGAGCTGATCATGTAAGACCACAGGATTGACTGAAAACCCTTGTATGCTCAGTCAGAAAAAGAGAAAAACATGACGGTATGTTCACTCTGTGGCAGATTTTGGAACGGTGGCAGGTATTCCCAGCTGCTTCTTCCCACCTGTTCTTTTTACCTCTTTTCCCCAGAGATTGCTACAGGCAATTACCAACAAAAAGTTAAAGCAGCCTACTGAAGATGGCTGAGGGTACTATTTCATCTAGCAGAGAATAGTTCATCAAGTGTTTATGGCAACAATCAAAACAGTTCCCTTTTATCTCTGATGATAGTATTTCATAGTGCTGTAAGTGGGGAAATGAGAAAAAGAGACCAAGTTGAGGAACAGAATAATGAGATTAAAGATCAGGGAATATAGGTAAGTCAAAGTAGAAGAAATAAACAGTTCTGGCAGAAAGAGCACATCTTGTCATTTGTGAAAAAGAAATAGACTTTTTTTTTTTAAGACTGTCTAAGTTTTAGTCATAGGCACAGAAAGATTCTTTTAACCAAATCAGGGTAGAGAGGGGGCTTGTTGTTAACCTTTTACCCTCAGGCTGCGTTATTTCCGAGTAATTGCTCTATTTTCTCAATTCCACACCAGCTCTTGTGGTGGTTACTTCTAATTTCCACATCACTTATCCAAGAAATACATACTAATTGACAAGTGTATGCAGCACAGACATTATGGTAAAGTTATGACTGGAACACGTATTTCTGGGAAGCTTTGAATCTTTTCCAAAATGGATGAAGAAAACAGGAGAGTAAGATGCATCTCGCTAATCCTCCAAAATTCTATTGGTGAATGTGCCTCCTTCAAGAGTTCACAAAAACAGATGTTGCTTCAACATTTTTATTTTGTTGCTAACCTGTCCACCTGATTGATTAAAAAAAGATGGGTAAAAGCCTGGCTAGCAGGGCAGCAGAGCTCCTCCCTGGGACACGTGCACGTGCATCATCAGGGAATGTAAATTTGTTTGCTGGAAACTCACCCCCATGTTTCCAAAGAAAACAAGCTGCACAGCATGCAAACCTCTTTGTCTTGTATCAAAATGATGGAGCTGCGAATGGGGTCAACTAAATCTTTCGTGCTATGTATTTCATTCTGCATTAATATGAAAAGCTTTGGAATATAGCCTTTCAAGCATTTAATGACAAAAAAATTAGTCTGCATGCAATGTAAATTATGTATCAGCTAATCGTATCACTTAATGGAAGAATTCTAATAATTCTTTTAGGGCTTTTTGACATTTACTGTCATACCTAATACCTTATCAAGGATTTCTTGCAAGTCATCCAGTGAGGGTATATTGTTAAATATATTCAACTTCAAGTTTTTCATCTTAAAACTGCCTGAAATAAGTATTTTACTTGGTAAGTACGCAAGGTTTCTGCCAATTCTTCAATACTTTAAATAAAAGCTGGATTCATTTTCTCATATAATGCTTCTCTAAGAGGGGAAAAAACTATGTTCTAAAACTGCATCCCATTTCAATCTCTGGATGTTCTCCACTGTTCTGGAGTAGCTGAGGCACTTGATTGTCAGTAGGGGGTGTGACACCAGGGAGCTTGTCTAGGAGTAACCCTCCCAGCAGGCTTTCTTTCCTCCCAGTAGCAAGCATACACAGCACTTCCATCTTTAGAAAGCTCAGCAACTCCTGTCCACCCCCAAAAACACTTGAGAGAGAATGTTTGCTTAACATCAAGCCCTTCTTCAAGGCAAATTATAAAATCCCTGCACAAAGCCTTAAAAGGACTAAGAGCACAACTTTGGTGTTTCCTTGACCTTTATCCAACATTATTAGCTAGACTGAATTAACAAGTGAGAGAGAACACAGAGGAAGGAATGTTCTTGTAGACAGGTGGTGAAAAAAGACAGGAGAGGTGGTATCATTATTTGATTAACTAGATGGGAAAAAAAGAGGAAAGCTGGAAAGAAGATTGAAGTTTAGGGGAGCATCAGAATTTAGCTGCTGTCTGAGGTGGGTGTTCCAGCAGAAATGTTCACAGAGCCCAAACACCAAAAGAATGAAATGTAAAAATAACAAACTAATTACCATGTTTCAAGCAAATTGTGAAAACTAGGTGAGAATCTTTGCCTAGGCACATACAAAAAAAGTAGCTGGGGGATTAATGAAATTGCATAAATTGTTGATAATCTAAGGAAGCTTGGGAAGGCACGTATCATGACGTAAGTCTTCTATTATTTATGTTGCAACAGAAATCACAACAAAAGTAATAAAAGCCCAAAAATCAGATGTTAAATTTGTGCTATCTCAACTATACAGAAAAGTTTCGCTGGACTGAAAGTATGAGTCTTGAGAGTTTGGCGGCACAGCAGTACAAATTCAGTGCCATGTTCACAGGAAACTGTTTTTAAACATGTCTAGAATTCAGCTACAACTACATTAATTATATAGTGTTGAATAATACTTCATACCTAAAGAATAAAACAGTTTTCAGATTGCTAAGTCCATAGGAGATTTAAGCAGTTACTGCAAAATTATTTCTAAATGCATGCTTTTGGCGGTTAGATAATTTTTTTATATCAGAAAAAATATGTAAAATAACTCCTGAATTAACAGAGAGCCATTCATTACATATACCTGCCTTTTTTGCCTTCTCAGTATTTTAAAGAACTACCACTATGTCTCATGATCATGTCTGATCAGTAACCTTGAGAAATTCTAGAAAACGCAACCTATTAGGAATAATTGAAGCAACTGAGGATGGTAAATCCGGAGCAAAGACAAATGAGGAAAGCGACCAGACTTTGGATATGGTAGCCGTACAGCAGAAGTGAATAAACTTTTCATCACAACAGACATCTACATACCGCGATAAACTTTCTAACTGTGACTGTGTACAAGAACCAGCACAGACTGTCTAAGGAAATTATGGAAATTGCCATCACAGAAGGCTTTAAGTACACGTTAAACAAACTTATGTCCAAGATGGTTTGGGTATAATCTATCCTGTCTTGGTTTCAAAGAATGGACTGAATGACCCTGTAAGTCTCTTAGCCCAATTTACTGTGAGCCCATGAGTAGTATGAGTACTACTATTGAACATTTTTCCTGATAGAATCAACAATCAGGGTACTTATTTAAGGGAACTTAAAACCTCCACGTATCTGCACAAAAAGAACACACAAACTTAGAACATTTTAGTTTTTAAATACCAGAACTACATAACATTAAGATGAAAGCATGCCTAAACAAATGCATAGTATGATTTAATGGAAGTATAATGAGACTTCGTTAGGCTGAGTTGTGTTCTGTTTTCCCCAAATTTTTAAGTGAAACATTCTCCTGGTTATATTACATGTACTACACAATACTATATGTATTACATGATTTTGAAGTCAACCTCTCTAGCTCTGAGTAATTAAAGAAAAACACATGCTGCTCTTAGATTAAGTTCCAAACAAACAAAGCTGTGTATGCAGGCCATCTGCTACAACTAGGCATGTATACAATTTTGCATATGTGGCCTACAGCAGGAGCCAGGTTAATTTTGATTCATCCAAATTGGAGCGGCTGGTTTTCAAACAGTCCATTTTCAAGAACATCTTTTCCTCTACCTGCAGAAGATACTAATATAAGCTGCAGGTGGTTTTTTCCAAAATGTTCACGAGGTTCTACAGTTTACAATAAAACTCTTATTACCAGAAGTAATTTTTAACAATGATAATTAAAACCAGAAAAATAAAATTTCCCTGTATTTTTCAAGATGCCTTTGAATTTGACAGCAGTTTCTGAAAAGGTTGTTTTGTCTCTTGCAGGCCTTTTATAGAAGAATTTAATTTTAAAACACAGAAATATATGACTGCAGAAGCAGAAGAAAATCAATTAGCGTAATATATTATTTCTTCCTTTAAAAAAGTTATTAGACCATTTAAAAATACAATTTCTAAAACTATTATCAGAGATTGAAATGCTAATGGGATCACTGGATATGAATCTATCAAATTAGGGTATAGAGGGTGATTTGATGCGTTTTCTTCCCTTTCATGAGATAAATAAGACTAATATCTGCAATACCTTTTCTAGCGCAATGACTTCTTGTTGTAACCCTCCACTTTTTTTGATTGCTTCTTGTGACAACATTTTGTACTTTTCAGTCTGAGAATGTTGCATACTGATTGTTCGTTGCAGTCTGGTGTTTTCTTCTTCAGTATCTTTAAGCCGAGATTTTAAATTCTGATTTTCATCATCCTGTTTGACAGTAATCAGCAAAAAAACCCAGCTACATTATTGCAAGGAAGCAGTAGGATAATGCAATAGTAATGTTTTGTAAATAAAAGGCAGTAAAAATACACATACTGTAGATATGGAGGTACCAACTTTTAAAAATTATGTTATTTTTAAATGTTTAGATCCTTCATGATGGCTTTCACAACAATTTTAAGAAAGGAAACAACTAAGACAAACTAAGAAAACTAAACACCAATTTACCAGGAAAACACCTCAAAAAATGCTAACACTTTTCTCATTTAATTTTCTGCGGTCTTTTACTTGGAACTGTCTTATAGCAGTATGTAAAACATTTAATTTCTCATAGTTCAAAGGTTTTGAGAACTATCAAAATGTTATAGAATAATATGAATAACAGTGGCACATAGATATTTTGTGACATTTTTGTGAGAATAGCTAAATGTGCACATTAGGAAAAATTTGGGGAAAAAGAAGAGACTAATTAGCGATAAATCAATCCATTATGTTTTAGGAGATTATCTGGTTTTGACTGAGAAGCAAGCTAATGATCCAGGATACATCAAGTATTCAAATTCAAGATTCTCTTAACATCAAGTGAATCCAGTATTAGCTTCATGACCTACTGGCAATTACATCCCACACTAGGCATTATAATTTCAAGGCATTTTTCTTTTATAACCTTGTAAACATTATAAGTGAATACTAATGTAGATTATTTCAGAGATACATTATGCCCTTCATTTCTTTAAGAAATCAAGGCACATACAGAAATGGGAGTTTCTATGAAAACAAGTCTTTCTCTCCTGTCCCCTCAGCCCCTAGGAATACATGCTTCTCACCTGGGAAATGTATGTGCTTTACCCTAACTTTCATGTGACCGCATGCACCTTAGGAACTCCCACTTCTTTATATCTAAAACAGATTTACTCATTCCTTATAATAATTGGACTGTGAATTGGAACAAAACCCAGCATCTACCTCAAGGCTTTGCCAATATGAAATTTTTATGACCTTCTGAATGTAATAAAGTTATTTTCACACCAGAGAAACTAGTACCCAAAAATGATACATTTACATACAGAGTGCTATGGGAGCAGGACAAGAATAAGTACAAGGTTGTCTTCTGTCATCTGCTATAGTTAACTGAATTCTGTAGTATTTTTGGCATGGAATGATGAAGTTCAATAGCTACTGACAAAATTGCATTTGATTTGAAAATGAAAATGTCTTTAAAATGCAATGTAACAACTTTCTTCTGATCACAGCATAAAAGTATTGAAATGCAGAAGCAACTGTATTGATAAAAATGAAATAAACTACAGATATAAAATATCAAAATGTAGTTCCTTCTAAAGATTTTCTCCAGGTACCTATCTCAAAGAACTTATTTAGTATCACCCTGCTCCTTAACTCTAAATTAAAAGCTTGAGAGAAAACATATAAGTGGTTTGCCGTATGTTCTGAATGTCATCATCACATTTGGGCCTGGGGAATAGGTGGAAAAAAGCATTCTGAAGTTGGGACCACAACTAAGAATAATCTAATTGTGTAAAATGGCAAGCTAGTTCAAAAGCCTTGCCTAATTACAAATGCATGAAAAAGAGGTGATCCCTCTGGCAGACAGACACCAACTATTTAAGGTTTTACAGTTCAAGAGATGTTAGAGCATCACCTGAAAACATATTGCCAGACAGTGCAGATCATAAAACTCACTTGTAGTACACTCTAACAGTAAAATATCAGTGTAGATTCACACTGCCTTAACTTCAGCCTGATCTGCCCAAATATGTAATTCCAAATACAGTCCTTCGCAGCAAGTGTAATCTTGAGAATGGAGAAAGCCTGATTTCTGTTTCGCTTACAATATGCCACTTAAAGTGGATCACAGATCAGCAGTTTCCATACTTTTTTCCAACAAGGACACCCAAAGCACCTGACTAAATTTCTCAAGCTTTTTTATTTCTCATTCTGCCCTAAACATCCCTCTCCTCCCATCACCCAGCTCTGGGCAGTACTCTTCTTCTCTCTGTGTACCAAAATCTTTATTTGACTGCTACCGTATCCTCCTCCTCTTTCTCAGGCTCTGGAAATGCTCTCCTTCCCAGCAGTGATGGCTAGGGCATTCTGCAGCACCACAGTGTCCCTACAGCTGGGGCACGTCTTCATTCCCTGTAGTTCTTTCCTGCCTCAACTTCTTTTTCATTAAGTATATTTCACAAGCTTTTAGCCCAAGATCCCATTTATACAGAAATTACTGTTCTTGACTCTAAATTCTTAGGAAATTAAAAAAAAAAAAGAATCTTAGTTCTTAATACTTGAAAAGGAAAAGTGAGGGAATTCTGTTGTGATTATTTGTTAAAGGGGAACCTACTCCATTTCTACAGATAAGAAAACTCAGCTCTTACCTTTTTCCTGCATTCACACACCACACTATCCAGCTCTTCCTGCATAACACGTAACTTTGCCTTAAGAAATCTGATTTGAGCTTCTGTGAACATAAAAAGTTACATTTAATATCCACAAGCACTCATTATTCAATGCAGAAAAGAAGCAAGACTGATGCAAGAATTCATTTTCATCTTCTTGTTTTTAAAAACACTCCTTTGTTTATAATTATTAAAGAGAAATAGACAAATAAAACCTCAGATTTCTAAATAAATGTTGCAAGTTTCTCATTCTTAGGCAAAGTTTGGTATAGATTTTTCCTTTTAATGACTGAACTCGACATCTTTAAAATGTAAAAGACTCATAATTCTCAAAATTGAAACTTATTGGAAACTTTCATCATACTATGCTATACCTTACAGCATTCCTTGAGATTGAAGTCAAGAAAACTATATTGTAGGGTATGTCTACATTGCAATCAATCTGTAGCTGCGATTTGTGTAGTTACACCCAAAGTAGTTTTAAACTGCTCACAAGGAATTAAACATAGACTGCAAAACCCTCCTAATAGGTAAATACCCCTCCCACACAGTAGTCTATGCTTTTTTCAAGTACACTGTTAACATTATTCAATTAATAGTTTAAAATTAAACCAATTTAATCAGATGCTTTTTCCAAATGAAGTACTTTCTTGCTTTTGGACAGAAAAGAAACATACTACTGTCATGACAAAACAAGCTGTGTGTGAACAGTGTGTTCTTTTACTCCCTATTCCCCACCCTTTCCCCAGAGCATTCACAAGGAACTGCCCCTGAACTTCCACAGGCACAAAGCATGGAAAACAGTATGAGGATCAAGCTGAGCAACACAGGAATAAGCATTATTCACAGTAGGTACACCAGGGGAAAAGAATAAAGTGGAGGAGGAGTATCTGGAGCTGAATGCGAAGGGATGGATGGGTACGTGTGTTCATTTGCTGTAATAGGAATTATTTTTATTTCACCCACCTTCCCTTATCAACTGTCAATTGCAGCTTAAGTTGTAACTCTGCAGAGGCCAATAATAAGTAGGATTTAGGAATACACCACGAAAAAATAAGATACAGACTGACTTTTTTCCCCGTTACATCCTTGCTAGCTTCTGGTAACTAGTGGCTATCCTGAGATGGAGACCATATTGAAGCCATCAAGTTTAATACTCTTTCATGTACTTCTATACTATTAAGTTGTTTGATTGTCTTCATAAAACATACTGGTCTGGCATTCACAATATCCTGTGGCAATGAGTTGGCTAATTTAATTATGCATTATGTGAAAGAAAAACACTTTGTATTGTTTGCTTTAAATTTAATTTAATGTGGCGTTCACTAGTGTTTGCATTACAAAAAGACAGATTTCCATTTACCATTACCGTTTTCATTACAGAATCTTTCATATTGCTCTCAATTGTTTTGTTTTCAAATTGAAGATTCAAATTCAAGTTGTTCCATGCTTCTAATTGCTACTACATACTCTTTCCTGCGTCTTTCCTAATTCTACATCCTGGTTTTGAAATGGGGTGTGCAGAACTGTGTGTCATACTCAAGATGGGGTAGTATCAATTATATAATAGCATTATGATAACGGTACAATATTTTGTTTCCTGTTATCTTCTGAAGGATTTCTAACAATCAGTTTGCCTTTTCCACTGTGAACAAGCCATAAGCTTATGCTTTTGGAGACATCTTAATTAGTAATAATTAAACAAAGTCCAACTCAGAAGTAATGTACTTTACAATGTAATCAACTTTAATGCTGAATATAAACCTCCATTCTATCACCTCACTCAGTACTATGAGATTCTTCTACAACACTTCAATGTCAGTTTTAACTGTCTTAAAATCATTGTTTCATATAAAAATTTCTTTACCAGCTACCATTCCTTTTTTCCAGAGTATTTTTCTGTATATTGAACAATGTAAGCTCCATGACAGATCACTCTAGGACTATACCACTACCTGCAAAAACTGTTTGGTTTTTTTTTTTTACCATTTTGTTTCCTCTTTTACTCAGTTATTAGTCCACAGACAAATTCATAGAATCATAGAATCGTTTGGGTTGGAAGGGACCTCTAAGGGTCATCTAGTCCAACCCCCCTGCCGTGGGCAGGGACATCTTCAACTAGATCAGGTTGCTCAGAGCCCCCTCCAACCTGACCTGGAATGTTTCCAGGGATGGGGCATCCACCGCCTCTCTGGGCAACCTGTGCCAGTGCTTCACCACCCTCAGCGTAAAACATTTCTTCCTTATATCTAGTCTAAATCCACCTCCCTTTAGTTTAAAGCCATTCCCCCTTGTCCTGTCACAACAGGCCCTGCTAAAAAGTTTGCCGCCATCTTTTTTTATAAAGTACTCATCGGCTGCAATAAGGTCTCCCTGAAGCCTTCTCTTCTCTAGGCTGAACAACCCCAACTTTCTCAGCCTTTCTTCATAGGAGAGGTGTTCCATCCCCCTGACCATTTTCGTGGCCCTCTTCTGGACCCACTCCAACAGGTCCGTGTCTTTCTTATGCTGAG
>NW_008824746.1:1146491-1158172 GCF_000699105.1 Pygoscelis adeliae | reverse complement strand
CCATCTAACCGATTCCTCACCCACCGGACAGTCCACCCATCAAATCCATACCTCTCCAGTTTAGAGAGAAGAATGTTGTAGGGGACCATGTCAAAGGCCTTACAGAGGTCCAGATAGACGACATCTGTAGCCCTTCCCTACATCCCACTGATGTAGTCACTCCATCATAGAAGGCCACTAGGTTAGTCAGGCAGGACTTGCCCTCGGTGAAGCCATGCTGGCTGTCTCGAATCACCTCCCTGTCCTCCATGTGCCTTAGCATAGCTTCCAGAAGGATCTGTTCCATGATCTTCCAGGCACAGATGTGAGACTGACCGGTCTGTAGTTCCCCGGGTCTTCCTTTTTTCCCTTTTTCAAAATGGGGGTGATGTTTCCCCTTTTCCAGTCAGTGGGAACTTCACGGGACTGCCACGACTTCTCAAACATGATGGATAGTGGCTTAGCAACTTCATCTGCCAGTTCCTTCAGGACCCGTGGATGGATCTCATCGGGTCCCATGGACCTGTGTACCTTCTCTTCTGTCTTAGACAGCTCTGTATCATTAAGAGCACTTAGTAGTAAAACTTGTTGAAAATCCAAGAGCACAAGTAGAACCAGATCAGCCTTGGGAGGTGGCTATGATCCAAAATTAGTTTGAATTCTCACAAGAGGTAAAGTTAATTAAGCAATTAGCTTCCTAACTGGTCAATTTTAATCACCTGATGAGGCTGATAAGGGGGAGGGGTATCACTTAATAGGATGGTCTTAGGTTATAAAGTAACCAACACTTTAGGGAACGGTAAACACGAAAAGGACATCTGAGAGACTCTCTTGCCCTACAAGAAAGAGTAGGTGTCTTGAACACCTGAGATAATCTGAAGATTAACACAAAGCATGACAATGCATTCAGGTATTTTGTTCATATGTGTAAGGGTATATTAGATAAAAATAGAGCTTCATCATCAGCCTTCTACATGTCTGTGTGCTTCTATCATTGCTTGTTACTGCAGAGTTGAGTTATAACCCCCCAAAACAGCCCAAGAAAAATAATGTGTAAGCTACTGTGTTGGCAGAAAAATGGCTGCGCTGTGATAACTTGTGATCATGAAATAAAGATATGGAACTTAAGTCCAGGAAGAGCACTGCAAGAAGCTCAGGGAAAGGACAATGCTATGGAACCTTATCAGCATGCTGGCCTAAAAAGTCTAGCACAGGCACATAAGCCTAAGGAACCCCTTACTAGGAGATTCCCGCTAAGGGATCAGCCCATTCTGTAACAGGGCCTATTTAGTATCTACATCTACTTCCTTTGAAAACTGTAACTGTTCTGTGAGTTTGACACTGCTAGCATGCTCTGCAATAACTTATTTAGCATATTAAGGAGGCATTCAGAGTGTTCTAAATAGTCAATATCGAATGTAAAAAGTAAAAAACAATACAGAGTATTTTCATTTCATCATTAGCTACAGAAACAATTCTCAATACTAAAATGCATGCCCGTGGTCCACAAGACCCAATTACTAGACACCAGTAATAACTCTTCTTGAGTTACCTTGAATTTATTTGGTGTAAGCTTCCAATGCAGTACAAAGCAACTTCTTTTCAGAAAACTTTTCAGAACTATGAAAAAAGATATCTGAGGATCTGTTTTGGCAGACTTACTAACAGAAAACCTGCACAGAGTTACATGAGGTTAGAAATCAAACTATTTCTGTGTTGGCATGCTTGTTGACATGAAGCTGTTAGATTAAAAAGAAGAGGTTTTGGGCATTTTGTACTACTGCAGTGAATTTCTGACTTCACGCTTGCTTTGGCATTGTAAGAAACTACATAAACCCACTTTTATCACACCAGAGCCAAGAAGACAGATGTGCATCATGCCTTCAGCTTCGCTGGCAAATGCTGCAATCCCCTTTCCTCCTATATTTCTAGGACAAACATAAACACACCATTTGGAGTGGGAAAGTACCTGGAGGATTCTCATTCAAGCACTGTAGCTGAAACATTACTTCATTTAAGCCACTTACTAAGATCCACAGCACAGATCTGAGGAAAGGCTTTTTCCTCTAAAGGCAGAATGCATGCAGAAGACTGAAGCTCATCTTTTTGGAAATAAAATTAGCATCATGTATTTCTATTTCCCCAGTGAAATGAATCAAATGTTACGCACGTACTCAACATATGTAACCATCCAAATGTCTTCCTACAAAGGTGGAAATCGAGATAAAAATTCATTTTTCCCCATGATTATTCATATGTGACCTTATCTTCCTCTAGGACTACATAAAGAAGAAAAACCTTCTTTTCCTTTTCCCTTAACTTAAGGGCTTTAGAACTTTCCTTGTAATTTCTACAGAAACTCTTCCTTTTTTCCCCAGGAGAATCCATTTCTAACAGTCGGGAAGTAAGAATAACAGTACTTAACCATGGGAGGAAACCTACCTGCTCCAATTTCATTTCCAACGCTTGGAATAATATCATCATCTAGACAATCTGGTAAGCCTCCTCTCTCTAGTTTTTCTTCAATTTTGCTTATTGTCTTTGCTAAAGAAAAATCTATGCAATCCTCCAGTACTGCAACATCATCAGCACTTTGTACTTCCAGGTTTCTTATTTTTGAACTAAAAAAAAGCAAACCCTAGATTTTAAATTTATAATAAAAAAAAAAAATCACAAAAATATAGTGAATTTGCTATTTTTAAGAGTATACAGTTATTTATCTAATGCAACTTCATTGCTTGCATTCGTATGAAAGATGCATTGATGGCAATTTCTCATTTTCTTTATGTAAGATACCTTTATCGTATTCCACATAAACAATTACAGGATTTTACATATTATAATGTAGGAGGCAGAGAAACAGTACCATTTTCTACCGAAAAGATTTTGGCATGGTCTTCTCGTCCAACAGCTTCATAACTAAATCGGAGTAAAAGAAAGAAACAGAGGAATGTTCTCTTGGCTTTCACTACTAGCCTCTGCCTTAAATTCTGCTATTTTTCCCCCCTGCACGTTAACTTTTCTAGAGCTCTGTCCTCTCTAGCTATACTCCTACCTTACTACCACAATTTCTGTAGCATTATGCCTGGCCTAGGAAACTTCACTGATCCTAGAGGTTGCATGCCAAAGTTGTCATAAAACCAAAACCAAGGTATGTGACATCCTCTACATAGGGTATCTCCTCAGCTTTCTTTTATAAAAAGATGACTTTAGTTGCCACAGGATTTGAAGCTCCTAAGTTCTTATTCCAATATATCCTCATCCCAATGCAGCCTCCAAACTCCTTCTAGCTGCTAACTTTCTCCCACAACTTTGGGTTCACCCTGCAGGTCCTGTATCTGCACTTCTAAACCTCATGATGCGGTGCCAGCATGACGGTCTCCCCTGAACTGCCCAAGGGAGGTCCAAAGGGTCCACAAGTGACTCCCAAGTCCTAAAAGACAACCTTGGCCTGTGTCAGTTCCACGTTCTGCCACGTTGCAGACAATTTTCATCCTATTTTGGTGTTTGTGGCAGTTTTAATTTGCTCCCAGCATCTTACGCATTTCTCTACTCTTTTCTTTTGTCCAGATCTCCATTTCTTGCTTTTACAACCTTGAATTTGCTATCTACAGAGCTGAAGCTTTTCAGCTTGAAACCCCTGAAAGCTGTGGTACTATTACTGACTCTCCCTTGTCCTGTGAGCCCAAGATTCACCAAAATAGGGGAGACCCTCGAGGGCCTCATCTTTCCCATCACCGGTCTGATCTCAAATCACTCTGCACCACCTAAGTGTGCTCTCTCATGTTGCCTCAGATGATGTATTTCCCACATGTATGCTCATTAGGCATCCTTTCACTAAAGGAGTTAACAGTTTAACTGCCAGCCTTGAGAAGTGCTTGAGCAGAAAGCAACAGTTTCATTGTTGTAATATTTATCACCTATGTTCACTAATATGTTTTGGTGCTCTATGCAAGTAAACAGAGATAGCTATGTGGTGGAGCTGACTGAGGAGGATCAAAAGTTTGATACATTTATTTATACAAATATATATAAATGTAGAAACATACATGAATAAAAACGACCTGATAGACAAAAATAGCAACTAAAAATACTTTATTACAGACAAAAAGATGTGTATAATATACCTTAAAGTTGTTCTTCTTCCCTTACTTCCAGAGTATGGTCTGTTCTGAGCCGTGGGCATGGAAGCACATTTCTTCTTGTTTGCTAGCTACAAATTTTTTTCAGAAAGCAGTGATTTTTTTTAATGAGTTAGGAATTACTTTTTTCTAGTGTTTTTTGTTTGGGGGGGTGTGTGTCATATATTCGGACTCAAGGATACTTTTCAAAGTATGCTTTTCAAACTTTCAAAAGCACAATTTTCCAGTTTTATTTGCACTCATCTTTATCTTGCAAATTTCATGTCCGTATGCCCAAATTATAGTACATCCAATAGTCATTTGCTTGTGGGAGTTTTTGCATGCATACTTATAATAAATTTATGCATAAGCAAGGCTCTCAGCTATTATCAAGATATTAGCTATCTTGCACTGTCAACAGAGTGCATTTATTTGAAAAATGCTTATCATACCTTCAAAAACATGCTATTTTTATGCATTATTTTGATCTTATAAAGTCCCTGTAGAAGGAAGATCTAACAATATATTTGTTACTTTCACTCAAATAAAATCTTCAAAAATTAGGCTTTTTTTTCTACTGTATTCTGATAAATAACTGCAGACAGTATTTTGGAAGCTTTAGCTCACCTCCTAAAAGATTCAATGTAATTGCAATTAGAGACTATTGAGTTTGTTTCTAATCTCAGTCTCCTTTCTCCATTATATTTCCTTTCCTGTATTCAGTTATTTTGACTGCTTGTTTATTATCACATCTAGAAGACAGCAGTACTACCTTTAGTATTATACTGGTAGAGAAGGGAAGGGGGTAAAGGAAGAAATGAATTATGTTCTATTATTTTGCATGTGGAATTCTTAATTTGATGTTCAAAACACTGAACACTTCTGTCAATGCTTTACAGATGAGGAAACTTAGAACACAAAAATTAAATGTGATATAAGTCCACTTAACCACCAGTGGCACTGAGAAAGCCTGGTAACACTGTCCCTGTAGCACTGCTTTGAACATCATTTCCTTTTGGCTTCCCACCCATGCAAGTCCCCAGTGTAGCACAGCCTCAAAACCAGAATATGTGGAAATTATACTAGCAAAAGAAATTAAACAGGATAGTTTTGACTTTGATACCTTGGCATGTGAGTGTGTAAGAGATGAAACTTCAGGACAGAGTGGACCTCTGCAGAAAGGAAAAAAAAAATTCACTGAACATGTATAACAAAATAAACATTTTACAATAAAAATTCAACCCCCCGGTCAGAATCAGGAGAATAGCATTTTGTATGTCTAGAATAAACAATACAGCTAAGGTGGGAACATATACTAAGCTCAATCATAAATTCAGTCTCATTCTCTGTCTTTCCATTCTACCTTATTTGCTATCTAAATCACCTGATGAGTGTAGGGTATCTAATACAAGAGTTCACTTATGTACCAGAATCTGAATCTTGCCTCTTGCAATTCAGGCAATTGCTGCAACTACTGGCTTATTAGATCAATGATTCCCTGTACCAGGGCGTACTTGGCCAGTATGCAGAATGTTATCAGCTTCAACAAGAGAGACTGACAATCCATTACCAAAGATCACCAACAGCTCAGCGGTTAATACGCCTACCTGACATACAAATCCCTGAATTAATACAAAGAAAATGAAGATATAAACCAGTGTCCCCCTACATACTAAGAGGGAGTGCAATTATATGCTCAGATTGACTGTTGTCAAGTCAACTGACAGAGACTATCAAGTGAATATGAGGTGGGAGCAATTTATAAATTAAGCCTCACAGAATTTTCTCTGAAATACATATTACAAATATTGTATCCATTTTACAGATGAAAAGAACCAGGAATAAAAAAACAGCTTTCTTATCTGCTTATTTGGCTGAAAACCGTGCTTCTTAGTAACTGAACTTCAGGTTAAATGATTGTTTTCAAAATTTACTGGAAACAAGCAGAAAGTTTTAGCATGCTGTGTACTATTGAGGTCAAGTTTCTTGTCGTATGTATAACTTTTTTGCTTTCAGAATGAGTTACGCGAATCTGTGTTATTGCACTGAAAGACTACTTCTTTTACTACCCTTTATAATTTTTACTTCAATTAAAATGCTGGCTTATAAAAGATTTGGAATAAAATTTAAATTTCAGGTACATCGTCACCCCTATTTTTTTGCCCAGCTGATTTGAGCAAATGTTTAGATCTTGCCTTTAAAAATTTCAGACATCCATTCATCAACAAGAATTATCTGCACAATGCTCCAGATTTTATTAATAAAAAAAAAAAAACCTGGAGAAATCGTCTGTGTGTGGTTGGCAACAGACTTCAAGAATAGGATGATTAGTTTTTGTCTATTTACCCTATTTTCCTCATGCTTCCTTCCTATTGGCTAGCTTTAGGAGCATGCAGAAGGTGAGGATTTGCTGCCACAGAAATAGCAGTTATATGTTATTCTGAAAAATATGAAAATACAACACTTTCTATACTCAAGAAAACAATAATGTTCTTTCCATCAATAGACTAATTTGTTTCTACTATATCTGCTGTCTCAGGACCTTCTTTTCAAAAAAACAAAGCAAAACAAAAAAACCCACCTCATTGTTCACTAAATTCCTCAAACTTGTTTAACCTTAATGGTTAAATCTTTCCTCTTCCCCATACATGACAACACATTCTTAAAACCTCATAATACAGTTCTACAGCTGTTTGGTAAGTGAAATTAATGTGTAAATCCTGAAAAGGTATACAAATAAGTAGCTAGAGGATTGTGGCAACACTGAAACAGAAGCTAATGTTTAACAATTCCATCTCTGCATGTAAACATGAGATGCATGCGCATGAGCAAACTCTTTGTGTTTGCTAATCCTATTCAAAGCCTATACCATGCTTGCCCATGCGCATACAGTTCCCATAGCCATAAGCCTGGCAATGCTCTGAAGGGTGAAAGTGTAAACAAAAGCTGATTTCAGTGCAATGTCACCGGAGCTGCTTTGCCTCTATGTAATTAAAGCTTCTCTGCAAAAATTATCCTATAGAAACTCCAGAACAACTTATTTTAAAATATACACTGAGCTGGAGAGTGACTTAAATATTTGTTGCCTTTTTTTTTTTTTTTACTTTGCTTACTCATTTTTTTCTTTTAACCTGTCTTTTTTTCTTTTCCCCTGATACTACCTCTTTCTTTGCTTCAGTTTCTCCCCTTCTTTCCAGCTGCTTTAGCATTCATTCTCCTTAAAGGAATCAATGGAAATTTCAAATGGATATTTCAAAAGTATCTCAAGTGCTTCCTTTAGATTTACAGCCTATTTGCTTGTACCATTTTGAAAGAAAAAAAGTTTTTAATTAAATACTTGTAACTAATCTAATTGAATGGCCTCAGTGTTCACTCACGGATAATCAGTGTGCCTAATTCCTAGCACACATTTCTAGTTTTTTTCACTACAGCATGGGATTTCAATTCTTCCCTCACATAAATGTTTACCAGAACACAGACTGTGGTTGTTTTAAGGTGTTTTAATTTATGTAGGTAATTGGTAGATCAGCTGCTACTCTGACATGCTAATTGCCAATATTTTTTCTAATTCTTCCAGCACTCCCATTTATTGCAAATGTATTACCGTCAAAGCTGTTAACTCCCTTTGTGGGGCTGAATCCTCCAATCATGTTACTTCATAAAACAGCCCTATAACTCAACTCCAGTTTGAAGTTCTTAAAAATCTTCTGTCTACTGTTCCAAATCCATCTAACAGAACATAAAACTAGAACAAGATCCAGAATTTGTTTGCAAAGCATGATTATACTGATAACACATGGACTTCCCCCCCCCGCCCAAACTGACAGATATGGCTTTAAAATAGCTCAGGAATAATTTTAACTATAGTAGTAAACTTTTGCTGGTATAGCCAGGCTTCTATCACAGACTTCTGGTCAGACCTTTTTGTGTACTGAAAAAAACTTTTATGTTCATAAAAAAAACTCGCTTTTTGTTTTCGCTTTTACTCCGCACAAAAGTAATTATTTGATCATCTCTAGCAGACTTTCATATATACTGTTTCAAAACAGTTTCCCAACTGCAGCTAACATTTGAAGCACCTTGTAGTCTGGCCCTGTATCTTTGTTATCCAGATCAGTGGCATCACAAATTTAGGAACCTACCAGATCAGATCCTTGATAAACTGTGTATTAGTCTATCTTAAATTCAGCCATTTCCTGTACTATCAATGTACAAACCCTTGAACAACTAAGTAAATACGGCTATGTATCCACTCTAGAGCTAATGGGTTTGAACATAGAGGCCAAAACCTACAGTCATACGTATGTTCATACAGGCCAAAGGTATGTGTCGGCCTCAGAAGTGTAATAATATCCAGGTTCCAGAGGATGGCGGCTGAATATTCGTCTGCCTTAGGTTTTTGGTTTGTTTGTTTTTTTTAACAAGCACTTCCTGTCCCAGGAACATTTAGGCCAAGTTAAATGTGAACCAGTATCTATTTCTTTGCTTTGTCAGCTGAACTGGTTAAAAAACATCTACTGCTGAGCGTCTACTGTTTTGTACTGCGAAGAAACCTGTTACCTTACCTTGCTTTTTTACAGATGTCAGCACTACTTAGCATCCTAGATGGAACATTTCAGCAAAATTAAGACTTCCTCGAAATAACAAGGAACAACACTTACTTAGCAGCAATTGTTTCAAATAATAGGAAAAAAATTTAGACTCCACCGATCTAGTATGCTGCAAAGATAGATAAAACAGGAGCATGACTAGGGCACAAGTCAGGGTGTGCAGGATCAGTGTGAAAGATCCCCCACGAATTGTATGCAGCAGTTGTAAAGCACATACCTCGGTCTGTCGTCTTCACATGACTTGATCTGTACTGAAACTGGTCTAGATAGTATCTCCTGTTGGCCTTTCTTTATTTAAAAAAAAAAAAAAGTAGTCAATTTGGGGGGAATAGAATCCATTAAAGATTAATTACATATTTCTAAATCACAGATCACAACAACTATTGTCTACTATGGAAAAGAATGGAAACTATAGTCTACTGTGGAAAAGAACTTCTCAAACACAGGAAAAGATGGCTAAAAATTAAAATGCCATTGCTATCCCCCAACATTTATTTCTGCTTCACAACATGTAATTGCCTTTTGCCTATAAAACTTTTCCCCAGCTTAATATCATCTGAGATGCTATTACCCTCCCTCCTTTTCCTCTGAAATATAGGAGTAGCAAATGCACAGCAGGTGGAACAAATTTTCAATTTCCCATACTGCACAATAAGCATTAAAAATAAATCTTTATTCATGCAATATGACCATAATTGGACACTGATATGTTGTATGTACTTTAGAGAACAATTCAGTCCGAATGTTCAGATAGCTTCTATGTTGCTAAGTTACAGTTAGAAAGCATCATCCAGAACAAAATGCAGTTGCCCTGTTTGGCATTTGTTGGGGGGTTGGGGTTTTTTGTTTGTTGTTTTTTTTTTTTTTTTAACTTAGACTGTTTTTCTTTTGTTGTTAAATGTATATCTGTGCAATCTGGCAGTGCCATGTGGTATATTAAGTGTCCTAAGAATATTTGACCTTCTGCTGTATTTAGAGAAGGAAAAAAAAAAAGTGGTTTTGTTGTTGCTGTTTTTTAAAGGAAAGAGACTAGATGCTATTTTGGATGCTTCATCTGCCAAGCAGTTAGCCTCAGCTTACCACAGCTCAAGAGAAGCGTATGTTTCCACAGGACATAAAAATGAAGTTTCAACAGTAGGAAAAGTGCATATAAGTATAGCTTTCCAGAAGACTTAATAATTTGCTTTTTAAGCCTTATTTATTTGAGTGCACTACAATGAATGTATCTAATATGCAGAACACCTTCTCCAAACTGTTTTGGATATAAACCATACCTCCCCTGTTCCCTTTTTTTAATTTGTCCAAGTTTCATATAAAAACTTGACTCTGTCTGGTACACAGCCACACCAATGTTAAAAGATAATACTGACAACAACCAGGAAATCTTTCTGTTTTAAGAAAGTTTCCTTCTTACTAACTACATATTTTCTATTTATGTTGCTTATTCTTTGTATTTCTTTCAGCTTGAATAATGTAGATCCTATCTCACTAGGATGTTGTTGCAACAGTATCTGGTTTTCAAATATTTATTTATTTATTTATTTAAGACATAAAACCACCTACAGATACTTTTCTTAAACATCATAAACAAGTTTTTTATATAGTTTTATGTATATGTCTGCACAAATGCTCTACGCATCTATGTGAACATCTACCTACCTGATGAAATTACGTAAAAACTACTTTTGGATGTGTTTTTAGTAGACGTTTACAATTTTGAAAAAAATAAATTAAAAGCTTAGATTGCATTTGAAACCAAAATACTTTTAGTTGTCATGGTCTAAATAATTTCTTTTGAAACTTGACCCTGTGTACATGTGAACCAAGGCTAAGTTATGGAACAGTCTGTAGAACCTACTCACCATTACTTCTTCAGCCTGACGCACCAGTTTTTCTGTTTTTGCTTCTAATTCTGCATTCAGTCGCCTGCAAGAGTAAAAATGCTTGTCATTCAGTTTTTGAAAGCTTTAAAAGGATAAATATAAGCATGACAGTATCTCTGCCTGACCTAAGTGAAATTTTAATAAATCCTACAAAGGAACACTGAAATATACTTCAGGGTATTAACAGAGTTACATTTCAACAATTTCCTGGGTTTCTGTCAAATCAATAGTTAATAAAACACCTATACCCACTAAACTATAGGTTTAGACTATAATTCTGAGTGGTAAAGGGTGTCCTTGTTTTTGGCCATGTCATTGCTTAATACACATTTTACGTCTTTATTTCCTCAACGCTTTCTGTTTTTAACAGTCCATACCTTACACATACTTAGCAGCAGGGGTTGGAGAAAGAATCATGTATGTGTCACTATACATATGTACAGGTTAAAATAAGCTTGTGTTCTTGCATGCTTCACTTTATAGCTTTTCATGCAGCGTGACTGAGTGAGACATGGCTCCTTGTACATCCTCACCATTCACAGGGGCTGAGAACTGATGGGTAACAGAGCGAGTGCTTTTAAATGTGCTTTCACTGCATTTGTCACAAGCTTTAGAGCTTTTAAGTTTTTTTTTTAACAGGCTTAAGCACTTATATATTCATAAGTCATGTCAGTGTTTCAAATGCAGAAAAATCTTACATCCAATGCTGTGGGATCGAAGTGAGGCCTAGAGCAGTGCACAGCCCTGAGGTGCCTGTGTGAAACGGCGGCAGGAGGGCTGTACCGTGCCGAAAGAAAATTAAAACATTGCTTTTGGTGCTCTCATCTGTACGCTTTGGGGGAACTAGTTGAGGGACTCGGATACACGGGATTAACTGTCAACTTCGTTAGGACAGCCAGCAGTGAGCGGGGTAACGCTGAGGTGACAAAGCCCGGCTGCCGCCCCCGGCCGCCTCCTTACTTGTACTCCTCCTCCTTGGCCAGCAAGTCGCCGCTCACCCCACCGGCCCCCGTGGCGGGGGGCGGCGGGGAGCCGCCGGGCGGTCTCCGCACCTGCAGCGAGGACGAGTTAGCGCGGGGGGTGGGGGG